>NC_057716.1:23624538-23626357 GCF_004010195.1 Chiloscyllium plagiosum | reverse complement strand
AAGGTTGAGTGAAATAGGAGTTGATGGGAAGGGTGAGGGCAGTAACAAATTAAAAATACTATATATGAATGCACAAAGCATTAGCAATAAGATGGATGAGCTTGAGGCTCTTTTGGAAATTGGCAGATACGATATTGTGGGGATAAAGAGGTGGCTTCAAGTGTTTTTTTTTAGATTACTTACAGTGTGGAAACAGGCCCTTCGGCTCAACAAGTCCACACCAACCCGCCGAAGCGCAACCCACCCAGACCTATTCCCCTACATTTACCCCTTCACCTAACACTACAGGCAATTTAGCATGGCCAATTCACCTAACCTGCACATTTTTGGACTGTGGGGGGAAACTGGAGCACCCGGAGGAAACCCACGCAGACACGGGGACAATGTGCAAACTCCACACAGAGAGTCGTCTGAGGAGGGAATTGAACCCGGGTCTCTGGCGCTGTGAGGCAGCAGTGCAAACCACTGTGCCACCGTGCCGCCCACAGGGCCTGGGAAATAAATATTCAAGGCTACACATGCTATCGTAAGGACGGACTGACGGGCAGAGGGGGTGGGGTGGCCATGTTGGTAAGGGATGATATTCAGTCCCTTGCATGGGGGGACCTAGAATCAAGGGATGTAGAGTCAGTATGGATAGAGCTGAGAAATTCTAAGGGTAAAAAGACCCTCTTGGGAGTTATCTACAGGCCCCCAAACAGTAGTCTGGATGTCGGATGTAAGTTGAATCCTGAAATGAAATTGGCCTGTCGCAAAGATGTTACTACAGTTGTTATGGGGGATTTCAACATGCAGGTAGACTGGGAGAAACAGGATGGTATTGGACCTCAAGAAAGAGACTTTGTGGAGTGCCTCCGAGATGGATTCTTAGAACAGCTGGTGCTGGAGCCTACCAGGGAGAAGGCAATTCTGGATCTGGTATTGTGCAACGAACCAGAATTGATCAGGGACCTCGAAGTGAAGGAGCCATTGGGAAGTAGTGACCATAATACAATAAGCTTCAATCTGCAATTTGAGAGGGAGAGGGTACAATCGGAAGTGACAATATTTCTGTTGAACAAAGGGAACTATGGAGCTATGATGGAGGAGCTGGCCAAAGTTCAATGGTGCAATACCTTAGCAAGGATGACTGTGGCAGAACAATGGCAGATACTTCTGTGTATAATTCAGAAAATGCAGGATCAGTTCATTCCAAAAGGAAGAAAGATCCTAGGAGGAGGCATGGGTGGCCATGGCTGACGAGGGAAGTTAAGAAACATATAAAGTTAAAAGAGAAAAAGTATAACATAGCAAAGATGAGTGGGAAAACGGAGGACTGGGAAGCTTTTAAAGAACACGAGAGGATTACTAAGAAGGAAATACGCAGAGAAAAAATGAGGCACAAAGATAAACTGGCCAAAAATATAAAGGAGGATAGCTTTTTTAGGTATGTGAAAGGCAAAAAATTGTTAAGACTAAAATTGGGCCCTTGAAGACAGAAACAGGGGAATATATTACGGGGAACAAAGAAATGGCAGAAGAATTGAATTGGTACTTCAAATCTGTGTTCACTGGGAAAGACTCAAGCAATCTCCCTGAGGTAACAGTGGCTGAAGGACCTGAACTTAAGGGAATTTATATTTGCCAGGATTTGGTGTTGGAGAAACTGTTAGGTCTGAAGGTTGATAAGTCCCCGGGGCCTGATGGTCTACATCCCAGGATACTGAAGGAGGTGGCTTGAGAAATCGTGGATGCGTTGGTGATTATTTTCCAGAGTTCGATAGATTCAGGATTAGTTCCTGCAGATTGGACGGTGGCTAATGTTGTACCACTTTTTAAG
>NC_057716.1:23617029-23623825 GCF_004010195.1 Chiloscyllium plagiosum | reverse complement strand
TGGCGGGACTACCTTACACTGAAAGAGTGGAGTGACTGGGCTTGTATACCCTTGAGTTTAGAAGACTGAGAGGGGATCTGGTTGAGACATATAAGATGATCAAAGGATTGGACACTCTGGCGGCTGGCAACATGTTTCCGCTGCGGGGTGAGTGCCGAAACAGAGGAGACAGCTTAAAAATACGGGGTAGACCATTTAGGACAGAGATGAGGAGAAACTTCTTCACCCAGAGAGTGGTGGCTGTATGGAATGCTCTGCCCCAGAGGGCAGTGGAGGCCCAGTCTCTGGATTCATTTAAGAAAGAGTTGGATAGAGCTCTCAAGGATAGTGGAATCAAGGGTTATGGAGATAAGGCAGGAACAGGATACTGATTAAGGATGATCAGTCATGATCATATTGAATGGTGGTGCAGGCTCGAATGGCCTACTCCTGCACCTATTGTCTATTGTCTACTAATTCCATACAAACTGGATGTTTTTTTAAACTCACGCTGTGTAAAACAAATGGGTATAAAAATAAGGCATCCCTCATTTAAAATAGGGATGAGGAGAACGTGTTCTTCTCTCAGAGAGTTGAGAGTCTGTGGACTGTCCTTTCATGGAGAGTGCTGAGGGAAGGATCATTGAATATATTTTAGTCAGAGTTATGTTCTTGACTAGCAGGGGAGTCAAAGGTTACTGGGGTAGACAGGAAAGTGAAGTTGAGGCCTCAATCAGATCAGAAATCATCTTATCAAAAGGCAGGCCAGGCTCGATGGCCTGAATGACCTATTATCTGAGACGGAGGTTCATTAAAACGCCACAACTGTTTCCTGAGCTTGATGATTGTCCTTGTCTTCCCAGAACTAAGATAACTATAGTTATATGCATCCAATCAAGTTAATAAGCTGTGGCTTTAAGAAATGAACAGCCCTGCAGAGAATGCTGTTCTGAGTTAATTGAATGTTCCAGTCGAGGTGAAGGCTTGAGTATTGACTCTTGTTGGAAATGCAAGTTATTACAGCTGATGGAATGAATACTACTATAAACATGCGACACAAACGAAAGAGGAAAGAAATGTTTAAAAGACAAATGTGAGAGAATATTATTCAGAATTCGACGCAGATTGACCAGCAGATACCTTCGAGCTCAAACACTGTATGGGTGATCTCTTCATTAAATCTCTTCAGTGTATGTGTAATCATTGTAGATTGTTGTCATCAATTTCCTTTCAATTCCTGTGCAAGTCAGTAAATGACTATGAAAAAAATATACTGACTTCTGAAGGTATTTGTAAACATACCTGTTCCCAAACAGATGAGTGTAGATATTGCTCCTGTATGTTCATATACACAGTTATCAATGTTAAGACTTGCCTGATGATATATCTGATCAAATTCATCTATCAGTTCCTGGAATTGAACTGACTCTAACTTAGATTCTGAAAAAAACTGAAGAAACCCATCAAAGCCATTAACACAAATTAGGGTTAACAGAGAGGTTGCCAAGCCCAGTTCCAAAGCAGCCTCTGGGAGTCACTGGAGCCCTTAGCTAACTCCACGGTGTTTGGTACAATTAAATTTCATCAGGAAGACCAGTGAAAATAACACGGTTTTCATTCAGTTGTTTGTTTACCTTTGTTCAGTATTTTCCATGAAGGCTTTAGCATCTTCCAGCTTTTCCCTCAGGTAAGTTTGAAATAAAACCGAAGAGTTTAGATATCCAATGAACCATGAGACAGGTTTCTTAAACGTAATAAAGATATCTTTGGCTCTATGATAAAGAAGGTGTTGTTAATGTCAGAGTAAAATACTAATATTTAGTTTATCTATTGCATATCATTGGAGGGTGTTGGGATAATAGGTGAGGTTCTATAGAGATCTTGTGATACAGAGGGTAGCCTTCACTGCCTCTGAGCTAGAGGTTCTGGGTTCAAGTCCCGCTTCAGGACTTGACGGCCAATGGAGGTCTATTCAAAATGTGGCCAAACAGGGTGAGCATCAACTGGTAAATCCTTTCAACACGTCGCAGTAATTAGAGTGGGAGAGACTCCGGGCTAGCCAGGTGATGGAAGGAATGTTGGAGTCTCCACCATCACTATCCGTAGCTTCAGACCAAAACATGTGGGTAAAAGTGCAAGCTGCTGTAGCAACTTGAATTCCCTGCAAACGTTGAAGCACACCTACCACCTCTTGCGTATTCACTGCTTGCTTAATAAAAGAAGCATTTCATTTCAAAGATATTCCATGGAACTTAAATAGTATATCCACACATTTATGTGCATTTACCCAAAAAACAGTTGCTCCTTGCATGTGTGGAAAATGATCGGAAAGGGGGAGAATAAATCGGAGAAACAGGAAAATCAACAAAAGTAATGGGTCATAGGATCAGAACAGCAAAGCGGAGGTGACTACGTTTCCATGGGGATTGGGCACACAGGGCAGCCCACACCTTCAATACATTATCTGGGCCGACATGACCCCAATTGTTAAAGTTCACTTGGGAATGTAACTTTTGAAAAATGTTTTGTGATTTACACATGAAAGAACTGAAACCAACATGATCATTCTAAAAGATGAGAGACTTAACAAACAATCCAGGTCTTTTTCAATATATAATTTCAGTTACATCACACTGTAAACTTTTGCTATAAATTCTATGTCTTACAATCTTATACATCACAACCACCTGATGAAGGAGCAGCGCTCCGAAAGTTAGTGCTTCCAAAAAAACCTGTTGGATTATAACCTGGTGTTGTGGGATTTTTAACTTTGTCCACCCCAGTCCTACACTGGCACCTCCAAATCATGACTACCATCGACACCACCAGTTTTAAGTTATTTGTTCCCTACATCAGCTTCTCACCAACCAATAATCTTACTGATTTCCTGTGATAACACTCTTAGATTCTATTTTAGACTCGGCCTCTCTTGGTACTGATTCAAAATGAAGCCACAGCCCAGTTACCGGGCTCTTTTTAAACTTGCTTTCTCCTCTTTTGATGCTGTATACAGAATGAAGTCATTCCCCCCACCACTCTCTTTCTAAACTTGCTGCCTTCCTCTCAGTGCATCGTCTCCCTGCTCTCCCCATTCTTTTCACACTTTCTGCCTCTTTTCCTAGCACTGTGTTCATTGTACACACATTATACCTGCAGCATGTGACAGCAGTACATGTGACAAGTACACTGAATGTGCATCAACTAAATGGTCATGTCTGGAACTCTGAGGGAAGTAGTCCTCAATCACAGCACAGGAAACAATTTTCAGTCTTGTTGATACATTAAATAAAGTCTGATATCCATCCAGGGAACTTGGGCATAGATGGTTGACCACTTGGGCAGTCCAGAGTAGAGGTTCTGGATCACTACAATCTAGGGAGCAGACCACACTCAGTTCTGTAAAACCAATGCAATGAATAAGTCAGTGAGGAGCTGCACAGAGAACAATCATGGATCGAATCACTTGTTTGTCAGGGTTGTCCACCCAAGTTAGTCAGTGGGCCACAGTCAGGTCTGGGGCTTAGCTCAATGAGAGACAATGGGTGGACATCAGGGGCCGCTGCTATAGTATGAATGTTGGGGAAATAAAGTGTAAGGATTGAAGATGGTGACGGGGGCGGCAACTCGACAGGTAAGGTGGGGAGATGATAGTACATTGAAAGACATAGGTACAAGAGTCGAGTGATGAATGGTCACAATCGCAGTGACATCAATGGGGGTGGGGGTACAGGGGGAGAAAGGATGTATGATTGTTGGTGTGACTAAGCTGAAGGGGTGATGTTGGAAGATGAAGTTGGAATTGAAAGTCATACCCAAGGAATGTGTGATAGCTCCGTATTGATGGAATTGACAGGGAGTGCCAGAAAGGAAGGAACATGGAGGCTCGGGGCAAAGAGAGTTCGGGACGGGGTGGAGATGATGGAAGTAGGTAAGGAAACTGTGAGAGTGGGAGAGCAGAGGTGGAGAGCCCCTGGATTACCAAAATGAGGCTGTACCTCTCTGCACCAAGCACAATCTTGAATTGCCTTCCATCCTCATGCAAACTCTAAACACACCCTGGAAATGGAAAACAGATACAAGTCCACCTGGAGGGGGTTGAGGTTGTGAGATCCCACACAGATCCCAAGTGAATCCTTGGAAGGAGCTAGTTACTCACAGTTTGACAACCATGGGGACTAGACTTGCCACCTTTTCCTTCATGTCTCAGGTCCCACTCCATCAGTTGGTATATTTCGGTGACAGTGTCCTGGCACATCCTCAGTCTGTGGCAACACTGTGCCTCACACATCTGGTGGAAATGGCACTGTGGATGATACTTCCCGGACATCCTGAGCAGACCTTTAGCTGGGACCTCTCCATGTGCCTCCAGCCCCTGCTGCCTCGATAAGTATCTGCCAACCATTTATGTTTCTGACGAATCAGCTTCCAAATCTATTGACTGTATCAGAACTGAAACACTGTTTATCCTATGCCACTGTTTATCCTATGGCAGAACTAATGGCTTTCAACGGGAATCAGATGAGCATCTGAAGATTAAATGAGAAAGTGCCAGACAATGGGAAAGAGCAAAGAAGTGATTGGTTGAATTGCAGTTGCAGGAGTTAGCATAGACATGATGGGCTGAATGGCATCCTTCTGAGCCGTAACCCATCTATGCTAGATCTGCTCCTACTAATTTGGCGATTGATATGATTCATTGTTAATGTGAAATAAAGTAATAGTTGACCTATTCAGGATCCAGCATCGAGAACAGGAAACAAACATAAAAACATAGACAATGGGAGCAGGGGTAGGCCTTTCAGCCCTTCGAGCCTGCTCCACCATTCAATATGATCATGTCTCATTATCCAACTCAGTAATCTGTTCCCACTTTCTCCCCATATCCTTTGATTCCTTTAGCCCGAAAAAATATATTCGGCTCTTTCTTGAAAATATTCAATGTTTTGGACTCAACCAACTTCTGTGGCAGAGAATTCCACAGGCTCCCCACTCTCTGGGTGAAGAAATCCCTCTTCATCTCGATAAACATATGCTTCTATTTTTCCTGGTTCCCGAAGACTGGCATTAACAGTGAGTTATACATTTACCTCGCTTTGTCTGGGAAAGGGATAGCATCAAACAGATCACGATATTCATTCCAGACCCTTTTTGTGGCAATCGTCTCATAGGGTTTGAGTTCTGTGAACAGCTGCGAACAGAACATGCAATGGAAAGAATTATAACATTGAACGAAAGGTCAAATGTATATTGCATTCAAACATGCTCAGATTCAATTCTTATCTGAAATAATTGCTTTGTTGAAAACCAGGATGCAGTTACTGCCACACCAACCTCCATTGCACTGTCATCATTTACAAACCCATGGTCTCGGCAGCATCATGGTGCTCACTAGACAGGTTTGTCTTTGCTGCATTCAGGGCATGAACCTTCCCTCATATCATGAAATGGGGCACTTGTTTTTCAAACAAAAAATGCACTGGTTGAGAGATGGGCAGAAGATTGAATGGGGAAGCAGCTGGTGATTAGACAGACATGTCAGCTTATTACGCTCTTTATTTTCATGAATTAACTAATGTTTGCACAGACACTTTGGTTCACAAATACCATTTGTTTTTTTATAGATATTTTTATTAGAAATTTAACATTTTTACAAGTTTACAAAAATAAACAAAACTCTCAAATATAAACATTGATATACAATTAAATCAAATATACAATAGCCAAAATTTAACAAAAGAAAATAAAACCGAAAAGGAAAAAAAAACAAAACTCAACCATCTACTAATCTAACCTACAACTAACCAGAGTGTATATTTAAGTCTCTTACATGCTCAGAATGTGTTAACATCAGATGTAATAAAACCCGTATTCGTGCGGGATTCCTCTCGTAAGGGGCCCCGGACCAGCCAGGTTTGTAATCTCAATTAAATAAAAGCCCTTGTTAGGATAGCCGAGATATCTGTATTTATGTAATTCAAGAAGGGCTGCCATATTTTATAAAATAACTCGGTCTTTCGGTGCACCATATTTGTAAGGAAGTCAAGGGGAATACATTCCATAATTAATCTGTGCCAATTTGAAAGTCCAGGGGGGCCCTCAGCCACCCAGCTCACCAAAATATTTTTTCTTGCACAGAAAGAAAGAATAGAATATAGTCTCTTCCCGTGCATATCAGGGGAGAGTAAGTTCGCAAAGCCCAAAAGGAGAGATACAGGGTTCACTTTAATTTCCGTTCCTAAAATTTCTGTCAGAGCACTTGCTACTTTAGTCCAATATCTACGGATCTTATGACAGGTCCATAGGCAATGTACAAGAGTGCCCACCTCTATTTTGCATTTGGGACACATTGGAGATGCTCCTGCCTTAAATTTTGCCAGTCGAACCGGTGCTATATGGGCCCTATGAAGTATCTTCAGCTGGATAGCCTGGGTTCTGTTACAGATAGTAATTCTTCTAGCATTTTCCCAAATATCATTCCACGTTTCCATAGAGATTTCTAGTCCCAAATCCTGATCCCATGTTTTAAGCAGATTATCCATATCTCCCGATACTTCATCATGAAGTAAATGATAAATAGTACTGACGGAAGATACCCCCACTGGTCATAGGACACTACATTCTCTATCTGATTTATAAAGACTAATAACATAGTCTTCTTCTGTATGTAATCTCGAATTTGGAAGTATCGAAAGAGATTTCCATTAGGTAATCAGAATTTCTGACGCAGCTGTTCAAAAGACATCAGGACCCCATCTTTAAATAAATCCCCGAGACATGAGATACCCCTGGATCTCCAGAATTTAAAAGTGGCATCTGT
>NC_057716.1:23611098-23614416 GCF_004010195.1 Chiloscyllium plagiosum | reverse complement strand
ATACACACACACATATACATACATCCCTCATATATACATAAAATAATAACAGAAAACAACTCCAAGGGGGGGGGGAGAAAATCAAATCCCTCTCCCCACCCCCCATGATAATATTAAACAGTAAGATAAGAGAAAAAAAAGGGGGGGATATAAACCAAAGCGGGGGGGAAAGGCAGACCAATATCCATTATGTCTTACAGTTTATCTAAGAGAGTCCAAGAATTCCTTCGCCTTTTCTGGCGATCCGAAGTTATATACGGATCCTTCATGGTTAAAGCGTAGCGTCGCTGGGTAGCGTAAGGAGTACTGAATATGTAAGTCCCTTAAACGCTTCTTCGCCTCATCGAATGCTTTCCTCTTTCGGACCAGAGCTGGGGAAAAGTCCTGGAATAACATGATCTTGGATCCTTTGTAGATCATAGCTTGGGGGTCTTTTCCAAGATTTCTAGAGGCTTCTAGGAGTATCTGCCTCTCCTTGTAGCTCTGCAGCCGGAACAGGACCGGGCGTGGGCACTGGTTCGAGCCGGGCCCGCGTATTGCGACCCGGTAGGCCCATTCTACCCTTACCTGGCCTGATCCAGCTTCCAGATTTAAAAGCTGTGGCAGCCACTTCTCGAGGAACGCTGCAAGCTGGCCTTCCTCTTCCCATTCGGGAAGGCCCAGCAAACGAATATTTTTTCGGCGACCTCGATTATCAAGGTCATCAATATGATTCTCTAAGGTCCGGACTTGCTGTTTGAGAGTCCAGACCTGATCCACGGTCGATTGTGCTGTAGTTTCGGAGGTCGCGGCCTTTAACTCCGCCCCTCCGACTCGGCGCTCGATTTCCTGGATGTCTCTGTCGTGCTTCTGCATCGCGGCCGAGAGTGAGTCCCATTGACTTTGGGATTCTTCGATGAAAGCATCGATCTTCGCGTCCAGTTTGGAGATCATCTCCACAAGGCTTGTCACTGTAGGTAAGTCCCCCGGAGCGGCTGTGGACGCCTCAGCTGCAGCTGGAGAGGGTGGGGGAGGGGTTCCTGCTTGTTGAGAGCTGCGGGCTCCCTTCCCTTTAGTCATTTTTACTAAAGATTAGATTGTTTAAATTTAATATTAAACAACTAATTAAATTAAACAGCTATTATAAATGATTTAGTGAGTGTGGTGGGGGTGGGTGACCCACTTTACCCAAGTCTTGGGAGGAGCACTGCAGACTCAGACTTGCTGGGTCGCCGCCATCTTGGATCCCCCACAAATACCATTCGTTAACAATCCCTCTCTCTATGGAGGCCACTCTCCAGCTGAAGGAAATTGGCCCTGTTTGGAAAAACAAAGGGCAACCTTCCTGTCAAGGTCAAGGCTTCCAGAGAAAATGACTGGATTTTCCAAAGATTTGAGGATCTTGAGGACAAATTAGGGAGAAGGTTTTCAAATTGAGTGACAGAGTGAATGTACCCTTTTAATATCTGTCAGTTTATGACTGAGGCCAAGCTGCAGACACTAAATTGAACTGCAAGCTGGAGGAACCATTGGGGAAGTTACAAGAAAGATCATTTTTCTGTTCTTCAGAAAATCTTTGGGTGGTATCACTTCCTGTGGAGTATGTCATACGCCTTGCACTGGGGCATATCAAATATTGGGAGCTGTGTTACCACCTCTCCGAGCAGGTAACATCCTAATGCTTACATAGCCACATAGTCTGTATGCACAACTGATGCACAGCCACATAGTGATGGTCCAAGATGTCAGGAATACATGCGTGACATTGAATGGACTGGTGTCTGTCTACGCTCAACGTCCAGTCAGACTAAGCAGTTGGTCCCTATTCACGACAGAGATTTGAAATCACAAACACTTCCTGTGGACAAGGAAGTCCTTTGTCGGTAGTCGGGCAGGTGAGCAAAAGCTCTTTTAAGGAGCCATCTGAAAGGAGGAGAGAGAAAAGATATAGTGAAGAAGAGAGGTCTAAAAGAGGGAATTCCAGACTTAAGACTTAACAGCCAAAGGTTTAATGAATCATTGAGAATTGGGAATGCTCCAGAGAGCCGATATTCATAGAAACAGGCTATTTGGCCCAACAAGTCCACACCGACCCTCCAAAGAGTAGAATACCCAGACCCATTCCCTCTTTCTCAACGTTTCTTCTGACTAATGGACCGAGACTACATATCCATAGAAACGTTGAGTCTGTAGACATTACAGCTTAGCACAGGCCCTTCCGCCCTTGTTGCCCCGACCTGTGGAACCAATCTGAAGCCCATCTAACCTGCACTATTCCATTTTCAACCATATGTTTATCCAATGACCATTTAAATGCCCTTAAAGTTGGTGAGTCTACTACTGTTGCAGGCAGGGCAATCCACGTCCCTACTACTCTCTGAATAAAGAAACTAGCTCTGACATCTGTCCTATATGTATCACCCCTCAATTTAAAGCTATGTCCCCTTGTGCTAGCCATCACCATCTGAAGAAAAAGGCTTTCACTATCCACCTTATCTAACCCTCTGAATATCTTATATGTCTCAATTAAGTCACCTCTCAACCTTCTTCTCTCTAACGAAAACAGCCTCAAGTCCTTCAGCCTTTCTTCATAAGACCTTCCCTCCACATCAGGCAACATCTTAGTAAATCTCCTCTGAACCCTTTCCAAAGCTTCCACATCCTTCCAATAATGCAGTGACCAGAACTGTACGCAAAGTGTGGCCGCAACAAAGTTTTTTACAGCTGCAGCCTGATCTCATGCCTCCGAAACTCAATCCCTCTACCAACAAAAGCTAACACACTGTATGCCTTCTTAACAACCCTATCAACCTAGTGGCAACTTTCAGGGATCTATGCACATGGACTCCGAGATCTCTCTGCTCATCTCCATGGCCAGGAGTCTTACCATTAGCCCAGTACTCTGCATTCCTGTTACTCCTTCCAAAGTGAATCACCTCACACTTTTCCACATTAAACTGCATTTGCCACCTCTCAGCTCAGCTCAGCTCTGCAGCTTATCTATGTCCCTTTGTAACCTACAACATCCTTCGGCACTGTTCACAACTCCACTGAATTTAGTGTCATCCGAAAATTTACTAACCAGTCCTTCAAGATAATGAGAGGAATAAATAGAGTCAATAGCCAGAGACTCTTCCCCAGGGCAAGATTGACGGGTATGAGGGGTCTTAGAACATAGAACATAGAACAATACAGCACAGAACAGGCCATTCGGCCCATGATGTTGTGCCGAACATTTGTCCTAGCTTAAGCATCTATCCATGTACCTATCCAATTGCCGCTTAAAGGTCACCAATGATTCTGACTCTGCCACTCCCACAGGAAGCGCATTCCATGCCC
>NC_057716.1:23593304-23608283 GCF_004010195.1 Chiloscyllium plagiosum | reverse complement strand
AGAGTCTCCTATAACTAGCGCTCTCCTCCTCTCCCCCTTTCCCTTCTGAGCCTCAGAGCCGGACCTCGTGCCAGAGACCCGGTCACTGCAGCTTACCCCTGCTAGGCCGCCCCCCCCAACAGTATCTAAAGCGGTATACTTATTGTTGAGGGGCACGACCACAGGGGATCCCTGCACTGCCTGCTTCCTCCTCTTCCCACCTCTAACTGTTACCCAGCTACCTCTGTTCTCTGGCGTAACTATGTCCCTGTAGTTTCTATCTATCACCCTCTCAGCCTCTCGAATAATCCTCAGTTCATCCAACTCCAGCTCCAGTCTTGGTTTTAAGAAATTAGGGGAAAGGTACAAAGGAGACATCAGAGGTAGGTTCTTCATGGAGAGAGTTACGAATGCATGGAATGCATTGCCAGAGGTGATGGTGGAAGCAGAGTCATTGGGGACATTTAAGCGACTGCTGGACAGGCACATAGAGAGCAGTGAGTTGAGGAGTGCGTGGGTTAAGTTATTATATTTTACATTAGGATTAAACCTCAGCACTACATCGTGGGCCAAAGGGCCTGTTCTGTGCTGTACTTTTCTATGTTCTATGCCCTCATCCAGGATCCGTTTATCATAATTAGCAACTTGTACCAAGGCTGACACTGACCACAGTACAGCCTCAGTAGGATTCGATTCTCCTTGATCAGGAAATATCATTTTCAGAGTTAAGAATGAACTATGTGCCTGATTTCACCTGCACATAGAACATGGAACATTACAGTGCAGTACAGGCCCTTCGGCCCTCGATGTTGCACCGCCCTGTCATACTAATCTGAAGCCCATCCACCTACGTTATTCCATTTACATCCATATGCCTGTCCAATAACGACTCAAATGCACTTAAACTTGGCGAATCCACTACCGTTGCAGGCAAAGCATTCCATACCCTTACTACTCTCTGAGTAAAGAAACCACTTCTGACATCTTCTTATACCTATCTCCCTTCACTTTAAAGTTGTGTCCCCTCGTGTTTGCCGTCCCCATACTTGGAAAAAGGATCTCCCTGTCTACCCTATCTAACCCTCTGATTATCTTGTATGTTTCTATTAACACAAGCAGCAGAAAACTCCAATGTTATCCTTTGCTACTTCTGTGAAATTGCAAAAGTCTTCTAAAGCAATCATACCATGTCTGATAGTATCCCTCAAGTTTGCATCCCCTTGGGGAATGAATTCAATGGAGGAATCATTGTCGTGTTGGTGGGCATTTATCCTATGTCTTACTCAAAATTGGTCAAGAACATCTGACTTAGATAGTCATTAAACTATCCCTCAGTTATATCGTATCAAACACTCACTGATGGGAATTCTTCCAAATAATTCTCAATTGTACAATTGTGACATTATGTGCCTTTAAGAAGGATTTGTTCTGTCCTGTCTCTTTTGAAGATGGATGTTAGCACAGAGTAATACAGCATGAAAACAGACCCTTCGATCCAACCAGTCCGTGCTGAAAATAATCCCAAACTAAACTAGTCCCACCTGCCTGCTCCTGGCTCATAACCCTCAACACCTTTCCTATTCATGTACTTATCTAAGTTTCTTTTAAACGTTATAACGGTACCCATATCCACCACTTCCTCAGGAAGTTCATTCTACACGCGAACCACCCTCTGTGTTAAACATTTATCTCTCATGTCTTTTTTCAATCTCTCTCCTCTAACCTTAAAAATATGCCCCTAGTCTTGACATCCCCTATCCTAGATTAAAGACATCTACCGTTAACCCTATCCAAACCCCTCATGATTTTATAAACCCTTAAGGTCACCTCTCAATCTCCTATGGTCTAGTGATAAAGGTTCCAGCCTATCCAGCCTTTCTTTATAATGCAAGCCTTCCATACCCAGCAAGATCCTGGTAAATCTTTTCTGAACCCTGTCCAGCCCAACAATAACCTTCCTGTAACAGCACAGCCAGAACTGGACACAGTACTCTATAAGAGACGTTACCAATGTCCTATACAACCTCAACATGACTTCCCAACTTCTATACTCAAAGGACTGTGCAATGAAGGCAAACATGCTAAACACCTTTTTAACCCCCATCTATATGTGATGCAAACCTCAAAGAATGATGTACCTGAACCCAAAGGTTTCTCTGTTCTACAACACTCCCACCTGGTGCTGAGGTGTTTGGCACATAGAAAGCAGGGTAAAGGGTTTTTTTTCCTAATTAAACAAAAGAAGCATGAGTGGGTGGACTCAGGCTCACACAGACCTAAGATTTTAATTCAGCTTTCAGTTGTTGAAGTTAGGGTTTTGGAGTTGGCGCTGGTACATGCCGCTCTCTCTCTCTCTCTCTCTCTCTCTCTCTATGCTGCTACAAAAGTTTGAGTTCTTTCTCTGCTGCTAGATCCATTCTTTTGATGTTCATTCATGGGCTGAAGGAGATAGCAAGTGAGGGAAATCTGTTTTGCTGAATTGGCCTTTGCCAAGGGTGTGTTTATGGTATGTTGCTATTTTGGAACAGTTGATGAGCAGTAGTTAAATATTATATTATTTTATTGAGTCTTTTAATAGAGTTTTAAAACTATGCCAATTTTTCTCATTTTGTTTGGATTTTAACTATAGCATAATAATGAAGTGCGTTTTGCTTAAAGTCTAGCAGATGGACCAATTGAATCACATCTAGAACACAATGCCTTACATTTGCCTTTAAATAAGATAAAAGGTCGGGTCTAGACTATCTCCTTGCTATGCTTTGAGGGGTTTTGGTCTGGTCCATAACATTGCACAGTGACAAGCCTAACAATAAGCTCCATTCCAAAGTCTTGTTTATTTTCATTTGCACGCTAGTGTCTAACAATAGTCACTTTCAGTTAGAAGCTGGATTTTCAATTAACAACAGTACCTGAGGGATGTGAAGCTGTCTTTGTGCTCAGAGGAAAGTACAGGCTCTTTCGATGAGAAGTTTGGTTAAACTTGGCATGGCTAACCAAACTTGTCTGTCACCTTTCCTGGTGCTGATCGACAGTTTGCAGGTGTATGGTATCTGACTACCTCATTAAGTGCAGCTTGCAGTTGACAGTCATCCAGTCAATCTTCAGTCATCAACCAGAGATTGATCCCCTCCCTACTGCTCACGGAATTAATTTATAGATGACCATGTGGGTAAATTACCCTCAGTTTATCCTACGAATCAATCCTTTCCCCCTCTCTCCTCCCTGCTTACCAAATCCTCCCCTCATCTTCCTTGTATTTGTTCTGGATCCAGAGTGAAATGACTGGCCGTGTAGCTCTAGGTGCTGCTAGACCCTGAACATCAGCCATATATCAGCCATGATCTCATTGAATACCAGAGCCACATCCATGGACTGAATGGGCTGTATTTACTCCTAAGTCTTATGGACTTATACACTCACCATTTGAAAGACAGCAGGACAGTCCCTTACCTCAGCTTCCTTTGAAGGGAAAGGCTGCGAAAGTGTTCTTGCAAAGTCGAGGGAATACAGCCAGGAAGGATTCACTTATTGTTCATGCCCTCTCCATAATTCTGAATCCCAGATTAGAGCACAGCACAAGGTGCCTTATATATGGGTGGGGGCAACTGTCAAGAGACTATGAGAGTCGGGGTAAAGGATAGGGACGTCAGGGAATCTAAAAACTGGGACAGTTGAGAAATTTGGAATTAAGCTGTCAGGATACTGGGACATTGTGTGAAAAACTGGAACTGATTGAGAAATTTCCCTTGAAGATCACCTGGTGACTCCCTCTTAGTGGTCTGGTCACTATTCCTTCCCGAAGCAGCACTTAGAGAGATTATTTGCTCAATACCACAATGTTATTTGTGTGTGCTGTGTACAAATTGGCTGCCATTTTCCAACAGTGACTACAATTCATTGGCATTGGTGCTTTGGGATGTGAAAGTTGCTGTATGAAGGCAAGTCTTTCTTTCAGACTACTTACGTCTTGGATAATCTGGGTCAGGGTTTCAGAGCAATCATCGAAATTCAGTATACAGGGAACTGTATAGCAATAGAGAGCCAGGCAGCCTTTGGGTTTTAAAACCCTGTCAATTTCCTTCATGAACTTCTCCAAGTCAAACCACTGTGCTGCAGCTCCCACTGTTACCAGGTCGACAGAACCGTCCTGGAACCCCAGCTCCTCCGCCAGGCCCTGTCTGTGGAGTGAATCGACAAACACATGAATACAAGAGCTTCAAACTCTGTAGATGTTTAATGGATGTCCTGGGTATATCACACACGCCAGGAGTTAATTCTTCGCTGATAAAGAAAAACAGACGATAGGAAGGTCTGACAGCACAAACCCAGAGAGACTTTTATGGCACAGACGAAGGTTGTTCAGCCCATTGTGTTTGTGTGGACTCTAAAAGTGCCCTCAAACTGGTCTCCTGTTAATATTTGACTTTTCCGCCCATAGAAAATATTAATTCACTTCAAATATAAAAGAGACTAAGGATTCTGAACTCACCATTCTTTATGTTAAAATAAGATATATGTCAGAGAAACAGGCCATTTAGAACAGATCTTTATGCCCTACTTGAGGCTCCTCCCATCTTCTCTCATCTGAATCTACCATTGCAACTCTTTGCTCCCTTATGGCTCAAATATTTATCCAGTTAAATGCATCGATACCATTCATTTCAACTACTCCCTATGATAGTGAGTACCACATTCTCATCACTCTTTGAGTCAAGACACTTTTTAGCTTAGAGGTTGGTTAGCTCAGTTGGCTGCATGACTAGTTTGTAATGTAGAATGATGTTAATACCGTGGCTTCAATTCCTGTGCCAGCTGAGGACTCTCACCCTCACCTGAGAAGTGGTGAAGCTCAGGTTAAACTGTCACCAGTTGTCTGTCTCTGATGACAAAATACAACTAAGGTGCCTTGACCTTTTCCACCAATACTCTCGATACCTTTAGAGAGAGGTGGACACCAGAGGGGGTACAGTGCTTTATCTCCCCTCCCAAATCACTTTGATTTAACTCCCTCTCCTTCTTGCTCACCTTTTATGGTTTGCCGTTTTACCCTTAATGGGCTTTGCACATAAATTATTCAATCATTAACATGGGTGATTAGATTAGATTAGATTACATTACAGTGTGGAAACAGGCCCTTCAGCCCAACAAGTCCACACCGACCCGCCGAAGCGAACCCACCCATACCCCTACATTTACCCCTTACCTAACACTACGGGCAATTTAGCATGGCCAATTCACCTGGCCCTGCACATCTTTGGACTGTGAGAGGAAACCGGAGCACCCGGAGGAAACCCACGCAGACACGGGGAGAATGTGCAAACTCCACACAGACAGTCGCCTGAGGCGGGAATTGAACCCGGGTCTCTGGCGCTGCGAGGCAACAGTGCTAACCACTGTTGCCTCGCAGAGATGGTGGACTTGGGAACAGAAAGAGCACTTAATATTTGATGGGCCGGTGATCTACTGATAATGTAAGAAAACAAATCACAGTGGAACAAGAAATGTTCAGTTGTGTGTGATACTGCTTCTGGATAATAAGAAAAATAATTTCTTCTGAATTCCCTGTTGGATTGTTTGGTGATTATCTTATATTGATGTTCTCCCTCACCAGAGGGAACATTTTCTCTGCATCCACTCTAACCAAACCCTTTCATAATTTCATAATTTTAGGTCACCCCTTAGCTTTGTTTTGGTCAAAAACAGACCCAATCTCTCAGTCCTATGCATGACATAATTACTCTGTGTTTAAATCTTACTTTGTTTTCCTCAATTAAATGATCTTCAATTAAATGACTAAGTTGTTCACTCATGGACAAATAGAGATAGTTAATTGCCTAACTTACTGCATCCTTGAAAATTTCAAACACTTCAATCAGTTTTCCTTTTAACCATCTTTGTTTAAAGTTAATCACTTCCACTTGCTCTAGTGTTTTCTGATAGCGAGAGCCTTTTGCTCCAGATATCCTCCATTCCCAGAGATGGTGGACTTGGGAACAGAAAGAGCACTTAATATTCGATGGGCCGGTGGTGTATCTAAACCATTTGGTCTTCCCTCTTCTGATTGACCTTCTCGCCTTATCGCCATTTGAGGTGTCTAAGGTGGCCAGTTGCAGGCAAGAGTAAATATATAATGAGAGTCAGGATAAAGAACAGGGACCTCAGGGAATCGGAAAACTGGGACACCAAGCAACACATCCAGATTGATGCCAGCATCACGGGTATTGTTGACATTAGTGTCACGTGATTACACAATAAAACTATTGGGGTGCAGAAATTCCAACATAGTCATGGGAGAACGTGGGCAGAGATAAAGCTGTGCATAAAGATTCCTGCAGAAAGGTCCATATGCAGCAGTACTTTGGGAGACTTATTGGAGTTCTACCCCATACACATAACACAGCAAGTCTGTTCAGGCAGCTTGTCACCTCAAGTTGTAGGATTAAACACAGGGCAGGGGCTTGCCCAATATGTGTCACCACCTGCCTTTGCTTCTGACCCTCTTGCCCCTATCTCACCTTGATCACCAACCAGAGAACTACCTCACCTCGCCCATCACAAATCAGCTACCTCAGCCTCAAAACCTCCAAGGATTCTGGGACTTCAGGGTGCTGTTTTGCCAGCAGCCACGGGCTCCTCTGAGGTGCTGTTAAACGCAAGAGCCTCTGATTGGTGGGATCTCCATCCATAGGGTGTTGATTTCAGGCTAAGTCCAATGGGTGGCTTCGTTGATGCCTGTTTAGTGTGTGGTTCAACAAGCCTCTGCTTGAAGAGACAGCACAAGTCATTCCAACCAGCTGAAAGACATCACAAAGGAAATTGTTTGATTTTCCCCCCATTTGGTGTGGGTTTATCTCGTGTCTCGCCTCCTCCAGAAGATCACATGGATTTGAATGGGGCAAGGAGCAATTATATCGTGATAGACAAGGCCTTTCAGTTGTGTGAGACAGACCAAATGGACGTAGCCAGCAATGCCCACATCCTGTGAATTACTAAATAAAAGCCCAGTGAGTTTTGTTCAGTCCATCATTTTTCATGTTCTGATGGTGGCTGTATCAATAAATTATACGGATTATTATTGAATTTATAATGAAATTACCTCAATATGAAGAATGGTGCTGGACTGCTGATAATAGTAGCATTCTGATTAGATAACTTGAGCTCATGATCAATAATCACATCCAATCCTTTTTCATCTTTGCTAATGATATCTTGGCATATCTGTATCCAATATCCACATTTCCTGTTACCTTTCATTTACATACAAACAAGCAACAAGAGTCGGCCACCCGGGCCCTTCAAACCTGTTCTGCATTCAATAAGATGATGGCTGACCTGATTTTAACCTCACTGCTACATTCCTGCACATCCCTGATAATCTTTTATCCCTTTCGTAATCAAGAATCTTTCTACCTCTGTCTTAAAAATATCTAAAGATTCCATATCCACTGACTTTTGAGGGACTGAATTCCAAAGACTCAAAGCTTTGAGAGAAGAAATGTTTCCTTATCTATTTTGAGTAGACATCCCCTTATAAATTATGACCTTTAGCTCTAGATGCTCCTGCAAGGGGAAATATTCTTTCAACATCCAGTCAGTCAAATCCCTTCAGGATCTTATACGTTTCAGTTCAGTTACTTCTGACTCTTCTAAACTCTAGAGGATACAGGCCTAGCCCATTCAGCTTTTTTAGATTAGATTCCCTGCAGTGGGAAAACAGGCCCTTCGGCCCAACAAGTCCACACCGACCCTCTGACGAGCAACCCACCACCTTATATTTACCGCTGACTAATCCACCTAATACTACAGGCAATTTAGCATGGCCAATTCACCTGACCTGCACATCTTGGGACTGTGGGAGGAAACCAGAGCACCCGGAGGAAACCCACTCAGACATGGGGAGAATGTGCAAACTCCACACAGATAGTTGCCCAAGGCAGAAATTGAACCCGGGTCTCTGGCACTGTGAGGCAGCAGTGCTAACCACTGAGCCACTGTGCCGCCCAGCTATAAAGGCAATCCAAAAAGGCATTTTAGTTATATTAAAATCCATCGAGCAATCCTATGGCTATCAACTTTATTGGGCTAGATCCCTCTAAGTGTGATCAATCTTTCTAAAATAAAATTAATCTCTCTCAACAAAATGGGCAAGACTCTCTTTAATTGTTGCAGTCTGTGAAAAAGCTTGAGATGACTATGGTTACCTGTAAGAGACATTATCAGATCTTTCCATCTTCTTCGCCTCTTCAATTTGAGCTTCACTTATATCAATCCCAACCACTTCTTCAAAGTAAGAAGTCAATCCCCTGGTGCTTTGACCTGAACCACATCCAACATCCACTGCCAGGGTGAATGGCTTCCCTTTCTGAAAACAGGACCACATTTTTAGTTAAACACATACTTCATCCCCCCCCCTTACTGAGAAACATCCACACTTAGTAACTCCATGTTCAATTATTGACAGTTGCCCAGCAAAGACAGTGCACATTTAAACTGGTTCACAGATCAACAAATCAAACCAATAGCGAGGGGAAGGCAAGCGCTCAGGTTGCCATCTCCAGTTGGTCAATTTCCAGGAGATTGCATCACATGACCTTAAATTGCCCCAGCCCCTCACTGGTTCCGTACTGTACACACAGCCAAACAGAAAGCACACAGACTCTTCATTGTCCACTTGAATGCTCTTGACCATTGGCCAAACATAAATTGTGGTGCCCCATCGTTGAAATTATGTAACTAGGAGACAAATTATAAAGACATCTAGGAAGGGAAAAAAAACACATTAAAGAAAAGGATTGTGGGCTGACACTTGCACTTTTTTGATTTAGTTCAGATTGTGTAGGAGGAAATCTGCCATTAGGCCCTAGTGGGTTTTGTCGCCATATCTTATAACATCTCTTTTATCCAATTTCTGCCCCACCTCAGCATGCACCATTGTCCACAACAACTTGCCACACAATAGACATCCACTGAAAGGCTGGCATTCTTGGAGCCTTTGACATCTACAAGCAGTCACTGTGCACCCAGATTCCAATGACGCCCTGCTTGGTCAAAGACAGAGCCTGAACATGATGAAGGAAGTAAAAATGGCATTGTGATTCTTTGACAGGGAACTGGGAGTTGGGTAGTGAAAAGGAGAGGTGCCCTCTTCCTAAAGGAGCAGTAAAACAGGCCATGTCACCTTACACTGCCAGCCTGGTCTGAGATTGCCACCTGTGTGTGCACTGATTCCACGTGTAGTAGGTCAACACCACCTTCACTCCATCAGGGTAAGTGCCACACTCTGCTCTTAACTGTCTCACACTCACTCTGTCTCGGGAAATGCATCCACCTCCCGCTAAGGCTTGTACTCTGCCACTCTTCTGAATGCATCCCTCACTTGCTCTTGTTTTGCCTGCCTCAACCCACCCCCTCACAGCACTAACCCTGTCTGCCCTTCGCACTGTCTCCACAGTCCTTTGAAACACCTCAGAGGAGAGGACAACCCACACCGGGGGAGAGAGAGGCCATATGGGGGTGTAGATTGTCTGACATTAGCCCCAACAAGGAGAGAATGCTTGCCCTCACAGGAGAAAACAGACTACTCCTGGGGAGATGCAGAAACATCCAGGTATGTACCACTCTGCACTTCACGGCCACTCTCCTATTAATCATGCTTCAAGTCTTATACATTGCACACCACTTTGAACCTTTTTTTATTCATTTATGGGATGAGGGCTTCACTGGTTGGGCCAGCATTTATTGTCCATCCCTAATTGCCCAGAGGATAGTTAAACGTCAACCACATTGCTATGGGTCTGGAGTCACATGTACGCTGCAATAAATTAGGATTGCAATTTCCTTCCCTAAAGTGAACCAGATGTGCTTTTTTCCCGACAACTGACAATGGTTTTATGGTCATGATGAGAATTTTAATTCCAGATTTTTATTGAATTCAGCTCCCATCATCTGCTGCTCGCAGGATTCAAACCTAAGTCCCTGGAACATTACCCCTGGGTCTCTGCATTAACAGGATGAAGAAGGGCTAATGCCCGAAACGTCGATTCTCCTGTTCCCTAGATGCTGCCTGACCTGCTGCGCTTTTCCAGCAACACATTTCCATCTCTGCATTAACAGTCCAGTGATAATAGCACTGCGGCCATTGCCTCGCCTAACCACCCACTGCAATACTGTGTCTCTCTCTCCCTTTGTCCAGCAGGAGGTTCATAAAGTCAGCACAGAAACACCGCACCCCTCACCCGCCCCCAGAAGCTTCATCCTCGACGCCTCGAGGATTCCTCGCAGCAGCTCAAACACTGACACCTCGATGGGAATGTTTGTGTTCAAGAACGTGGAAGCACACTCAGTGTGACAGCTCCATAGCTGGCCGAGGGAGGAATGGTCCCAGTCCGCTGGCACTCGGAGGGCTGCCAGAGAGCAGGGAGCTGCTCATCCCCGAGCTGGACAGGAACCTGTGGTGTCAGCAACCAGAGATTTCATCCACATGCATAGGGAGAGCCAGCAGAAGCAGACAAGAATGTGGGAGGCAATGGCCCTTATTGCCCAGAAGCTGCAGCGATGTAGTAAATACTGCGACCGTTTGTCTGCCTCCGTGGAAAGCCAGGTGGAGCATCTCCATCACCCCAGGAATTGCCCATCAGCACTGAAGGATGCTGGGAAATCAGACCCTACTTCACGTGCCCTTTCTTCATATGGAGACAGGGCAGTGCCGGACTCACTGTGCCAGTGCCAGAGGAGGAACCGCAGACAAGCCCCACAGCTCTTTCTCCTAAGCACCCTCCTTCTGCCTGCACAACACTGGCAACATTGAAAAGGTTTTGGGAACCATTCTTTGATAAGTGTCAGAGTGATTCCCTTTTCCAGGGACTCTGCAAAACGTTTTTCAAAGTCTGGAGGCAGCACAAGAACACCACACCAACCCACATATCCTTTAAAATTGCAATTGGGGTCCTAACTATATCACAGGAGCAAAGTTCGACAACTAATGTGGTCCTGCCTGAAACAGGCAAGTACTCTGGCCACCTCACAGAAATCCCTTTTAAAATGGCAGTGGCCACAGCAGGTGGTGAATGGGTTGGGAAGTTTACAGAACACATTTCAATGCAGCTGTTAGTAATGACACCGGACAATTATTGTTTCAAATAATTTCTGTAACACTGAGTGAAACTCTTTTTCCAAAATTTCTTTCAAAGCAGGAAATAGTCAGGCCTCATTGTCTGCCAATCAGCATTTCTGACAGGGCAGCATTCCTTGGGTGCTGTGCTTGGTTGTAAACTCAAATCAACACGACATTGTGAACCTCTCACCTTCGGGCATGGAAATGAGAATCCTATCCAAAACTGGGAGTACAACAATAACACCTTTCTTGGGATTTCAGCATCACTGACAACGTCGGTATTTATTGCCCATCCCAACTAGCCCAAGCTGCCTTCCTGAACTGCTGCAGTCCTTGAGGTGTAGATACAGGATGGAGTTCCAGGATTCTGACCCAGCAATAGTCATGATAGCGTGTGGCTTCGAGAGGAGCCTGAAGGTGGTGGTGTTCCTACGTAACTACTGCCCTAGCCCTTATACGTGTTAGAGTAAGTGGACTTGGAGGGTGCTTACTGAGTTGCTGCAGTGCAGTGATGATACACAGCGCTGCTACTCTGTTTGGGGTGAAGGTTGAAGGTTGTGAATGAGCTGAAAATCAAGTCAGCTGCTTTGTCCTGGTTTTTTAAAAAAATTCATTCATGGGATGAGAGTGACGCTGACCACATCAGCATATATTACCAATCCCTAATCACCCAGAGAGCAGTTAATTGTATTGCTGTGAGTCTGGAATCACACGGAGGCCAGACCACATAAAGACAGCTGTTTCCTTCCCTAAAGGACACCAGTGAACCAGATGTTCTTCTAACAATCCACAACAAAAATATAATCCCATTCATCACAACAGCACTCATTTACAAAACCAACACCAATTCCCCTCTCTATCACATCAATCAGGCTTAATGTAACTGTGGCTTTAAATCCACACTTTGAGAATCTATTAGCCTGTTCCTTCAGCCTTCATAAAACTTTCTCAACTTCAAGTAACCCCTTCAGGGTTTCAACCAAATAATTATTGATCTGGTTTCTGAAAACCCTTCTGATTTCAACACACCACTCCCTGGCCAACACTCCCTGAACAATATCTGGGTTTCCCGGCAGCATTTTGGACTCCATATTGAGTTCAATGATTTTACAGCCTGAGCATCTTCATCCATGTCCCTCCCCAAGCCCACACACTGGGCCTTGTTGTCACGCGGGCTGCTACTGCAAACACTCCATTGTCAGCCACTAACGGTCTCCATTAGCAGCTGTTGCTTCCCCCAGGCTGACCTCTACCCATTCCTTTATTTTCCCAAACGTTGTTCTCTCTGTATGGGGTTCAAGCTCTGCCTATGGCTTACTCCTTCTCCGTCCCCCACCTCATCCAACGATATATACCAACAGTTACAATAAGAACGGTCAGTGGACCTGAAATGTTAACTCTGCATTCTTTTCACAGATGTTGCCAGATCTCCAGCAATTTCAAATTTTACTTCTGATCTGGCACTTTAAAACAAAACTCCAAATACTGAGATAAGCTCTTTCTTAGTAGTTCTACACTATATCCTTTGTTGAGGAACATGTTTTGCACATACAGTTTCAGCCACAACTTCTGCAACGTGGATGACGTCAAGTTTGATGGTACAGTGGACAGTGAAGAAGGTTATCTGGGAATGCAGCGAGATGTTGATCAACTGGGCCAGTGGGATGAGGAATGACAAGTACAGTTTAATTTATATCAATGCAGTTTGGTGGGTGAAACCAGGGGAGGGCTTACACAGTCAATGGTAGGGCTCTGAGGAATGTTACAGAACAAAGAGATCTAGAGGTACAGGTTCATAGCTCCTTGAAAATGAGGTAGATGAGGGGGTGAAAAAGGCTTTCGGTATGCTTGCTTTCATCAGTCAGAGCATTAATTATAGAAGTTGGGACATCTTGTTATAGTGGTATAAGACACGCGTGGGGCCACATTTGGAGTACTGTGTACAGTTCTGGTCACTGCACTATAGAAAGGATAATATTAAACTAGAAGAGTACAGAAAAGATTTCCTAGGATGCTACCTCAACTGGAAGGTTTGAGTTATAAGGGGAGACTAGATAGGCTGGGATTTTTTTCCCTGGAGCGTTGGACAATGAGTAGGTGACCTTATGGAGATCTACAAAATCATGGGAGGCATTTACAAGATAGATAGCCAATACTTTTCCCCATTGTAGGGGAGTCTAAAACCGGAAGGCATAGGTTTAAGGTGAAAGGGGAGAGATACAAAAGAGTCCAGCGGGGTAATTTTGTTCATGGAGGTTGGTGAGTGCCTGGAATGGATTGCCAGAGGTCATGGTGGAGGCGAATACAATTTCATCGTTTAAGAAACATTTAGACAGGTACATGGATGGAATAAGTACAGAGGGACATGGATCAAAAGAAGGCAAATGCAATTCATTTAATTGTGAAAACTGGGCAGCATGGCCAAGTTGGGCCAAAGGGCCTGTTTCCAGGCTGTAGACCTCAATGACTCTATGACCGGTCAAGCTGAAATGAAAAAGATTTTCCAAGCTTTGGGCATTTCCCTTAACCTTAAAGAAACACACCATTTCTAGTACCTATGCCACCTGAAGACTGGAGGTCAAGGCAGATCATCCACTAGCATTTGTAACCAAAGACGCTTGCAATGCTTCAACCTTCTCTTTTGCACTGATGTGCTGGAATCTCCCCATTACTGAGACTGGGGATGTTTGTGTAGCTTTCTATGCCAGTCGATTGTGTAATTGTTCCCTCCTACTCATGAATGGATGTGGCAGAACCACAGAATTCTGACCTGATTTGTTATTCGTGAAATCACTTCACACCTGTCTATGTTTTCCTGCTTTTCCTGTTTAGCATTCAAGCAATGTTCTCTCTGAGCCGCATAACTGCAGAAATTCACCAAAGGTCTTCAGACAGAACCTTCCAAAGCCAAGACCACATCCATTTAGAAGGACAAGGTGCTATATCCACAAAATCCCCTCTCTCTCCATCACTGATGCTCTTTGCCAGCAGTGCGTACTATCTAGTAGATGGACCACAGAAATTCGCCAAAGATCCTCAGGCAGTAGCTTCCAAACCCATGACCACTTCCATCTAGAAGGACAAGGGCAGCAGATACATGGGAACACCACCACGTGTAAGATCCCCTCCTAGCCAGTCACCATCTTGTACCTTGGAAATATTCCTTCACTGTCACAAATCCTGGAATTCCATCCCTCAGGATCAACCCACAACACATGGGCTGCAGGGGTTCAAGAAGGCAGCTCACCACCTTCTCAAGGGCAACTAGGGACAGACAATAAATGCTGGGCCAGCCAGCGACACCCACGCCCCACGAGTGATAAAAACCGGATCTGGTTGCAGGTTGCTGTCATGACAGACAGACTGAGATTGCTTCTGGGTTTCCTGAAACTGTATCCAATTCCTCCCTGGAAAGTGAAGAGTTTTATTTCAGCCACTTACTCACCTTTGTCTGCAGGTAGTTGAGGATGAGGTCGTTGATTTCATTGGGTGAAGGAAGTCTGTATTTTTGATATAGGGCAGCATGTCCCGGCTTCTCGAAAAAGTATTGCGTCATTGTTGGTGTCTCAAGAATGACTACACCTCTGTCACCTGCTCACTGACATTTTAACAACATTAGAGGAAATTTATTTATATAAACACTTCCAGAAAGGCATGCCAAAAGGATAGCATGCTGGAAATCAAATCCCACTATTCTCGGAATTGTCATAGAAGTGAAAGATGTTTTAAAAGTACTTGACAGGAAAACAAACCAGGTTTCTGTGCTTAACAAGCATGACTATTTATTACAGGTTTATGTGACGGTGCTGGTGAGAGCGAAACAGTGATGTGGGGGAGGGGGACAGTAAAAGCAGAGGGAAGTGGTGATGGGGGAACGAAGACAGTGA
>NC_057716.1:23569355-23593161 GCF_004010195.1 Chiloscyllium plagiosum | reverse complement strand
AGGGACAGAGATGGAGGAGGGGGACTGTGATGGGGAAGAGAGACAACAATGAGGTGAGGGGTTACTGTGATGACGGGTGGTGGGGTTGTTGAGGGGGGAGAGGGGCAGTGATTGTGGGAGGGGATGAACAGTGATGGGGTGGGGAGGCAGTGATGGGGTCGGGATTACTGTTCTATGATAGGAGTAGGTGGTTCAAATAACCGGTCCCTCCCCAGATACCATTGTGAATAGTTTCCTACCAGCTGTAGCCTGTTCCTAAATGAATGCTGCAAACTGTGCACAAAGCGTTTGTGACCTCGAGTCACAGAGATGTACAGCACAGAAACAGACCCTTTGATCCAATTTGTCCATGCTGACCAGATATCCCAACCTAATCTAGTCCCACCTGCCAGCACTTGGCCAATATCCCACTAAACCCTTTCTTATTCATGTACCCATCCAGATGTATTTTAAATGTTGTAATTGTACCAGCCACAACCACTTCCTCTGGCAGCTCATTCCATACACATATCACCCTCTGTATGAGAAAATTGCCTCTTAGGTCCCATTTAAATCTTTCCCCTCTCATATTAAACTTAAGCCCTCTAGTTTTTGACTCCCCTATCGTGGGGAAAAGAATTTGACTATTCTCCCTATCCATGCCCCTCATTATTTTATAAACCTCTATAATGTCATCCCCCACAGCCTCCGACTCTCCAGAAAAAGTAGTGCCAACCTATTCAGCTTCTCCCTCGAGCTCAAACCCTACAACACTGGCAGCATCCTTGTCAATCTTTTCTGAACCCTATCAAGTTTCAAATATCTTACATGTAGCAAGACCAGAATTGAACGCAGTATTCGAAACGTGGCCTAACTAATGTCCTGTTCAGCTGCAACATGATTAGATTGATTACTTAGATTGATTACTTATTGTGTGGAAACAGGCCCTTCGGCCCAACAAGTCCACACCGCCCCGCAGAAGCGCAACCCACCCATACCCCTACATTTACCCCTTACCTAACACTACGGGCAATTTAGCATGGCCAATTCACCTGACCTGCACATCTTTGGACTGTGGGAGGAAACCGGAGCACCCGGAGGAAACCCACACAGACACGGGGAGAACGTGCAAACTCCACACAATCAGTCGCCTGAGGCGGGAATTGAACCCGGGTCTCTGGCGCTGTGAGGCAGCAGTGCTAACCACTGTGCCACCGTGCCGCCCACATGACCTCCAAAGACCGAAATGTATCCTATTCTTCAACACTGCCGTAGCCTGTTCCTCAATGCAAGTGTAGCCTGTTCCTCAGTGCAACTGTAGCCTGTTCCTCAGGGCAGCTGTAGCCTGTTCCTCAATGCAACTGTAGCCTGTTCCTCAGCGCAGCTGTAGCCTGTTCCTCAGTGCAGCTGTAGCCTGTTCCTCAGGGCAGCTGTAGCCTGTTCCTCAATGCAACTGTCACCTGTTCCTCATTGCAGCTGCAGCCTGTTCCTCAATGCAACTGTTGCCTGTTCCTCAGTGCAGCTGTAGCCTGTTCCTCAATGCAACTGTTGCCTGTTCCTCAGTGCAGCTGTAGCCTGTTCCTCAATGCAACTGTTGCCTATTCCTCAGTGCAGCTGTAGCCTGTTCCTCAATGCTGTTGTATCCTGTTCCTCAATGCTGCTGTAGCCTGTTCCACAGTGCAGCTGTAGCCTGTTCCTCAATGCTGTCGTATCCTGTTCCTCAGTGTGGCTGTATCCTGTTCCTCAGTGTGGCTGTGTCCTGTTCCTTAGTGCAGCTGTAGCCTGTTCCTCAATGCAGCTGTGTCCTGTTCCTCAGTGCATCTGTAGGCTGTTCCTCAGTGCGGCTGTAGCCTGTTCCTCAGTGCAGCTGTAGCCTGTTTTTCAATGCTGCTGTATCCTGTTCCTCAGTGTGTCTGGAGCCTGTTCCTCAATGCTGCTGTATCCTGTACTTCAGTGCAGCTATAGGCTGTTCCTCAATGCTGCTGTAGCCTGTTCCTCAATGCGGCTGTATCCTGTTTCTCAGTGCATCTGTAGCCTGTTCCTCATTGCTGCTGGAGCCTATTCCTCATTGCTGCTGTATCCTGTTTCTCAGTGCAGCTGTAGCCTGTTCCTCATTGCTGCTGTAGCCTGTTCCTCAAAGCTGCTGTATCCTGTTCCTCAGTGTGGCTGTAGCCTGTTCCTCAAAGCGGCTGTATCGTGTTCCTCAGTGCGGCTGTAGCCTGTTCCTCAGTGCACCAGTAGCTTGTTCCTCAATGCTGTGGTATCCTGTTCCTCAGTGTAGCAGTAGCCTGTTCCTCAATGCTGTGGCATCCTGTTCCTCAGTGTGGCTCTAGCCTGTTCCTCAATGCTGCTGTAGCCTGTTCCTCAATACGGCTGTATCCTGTTCCTCAGTGCTGCTGTATCCTGTTTCTCAGTGCAGCTGTAGCCTGTTCTTCAGTGCTGCTGTATCCTATTCCTCAGTGTGGCTGTCACCTGTTCCTCAGTATGGCTGTATCCTGTTCCTCAGTGTGGCTGTATCCTATTGCTCAGTGTGCCTGTCGCCTGTTCCTCAGTGTGGCTGTCACCTGTTCCTCAGTTATGGCTGTATCCTGTTCCTCAGTGTGACTGTCGCCTGTTCCTCCGTTACGGCTGTATCCTGTTCCTCAATGCTACTGTGTCCTGCCTTCAATGGTGCTGTGGCTTATTTATCATATCAGTGTACACTGTTGCTCTCTCCTGTGTGAAATACTTCTCATTCTGAAATGGTCCTGCTGCACTGGACTAAACTAACACTAGAACTTTGCTCTCTTTACTACCATCTGGGGCTTGTAGTGCCAGCATTGTGAGCTATCTTATTGATTAGTCAAGCAATAACCTGACATAGGCAGACTCACAGTACGAAACCTTACAGATAATGTCCCAGAACACCGCCCCCATGACCTTTCCTGGACATCTCCTGTCCTATCGGCAAGACGGATCCAGCAGGGATCGTGACAGAATGGTGATATACAGTCGTGAGGGAGTTGTGTGGGATTCCTCAACACTGTAACCTTGAAGTCTCATGGTTAAACATAAACAAGTAAACCTCGTCCTGATTAGCAATAACCTTTTTACTGAGGCCGGTTTTGGGTTCTCTTAGGGCCTCTCAAACCTTAATCTCATTATGTCTTGGTTCAAACATGGGCAGGAAATCAGATTTCCAGAGGTGAGGTGAGAGAGACAGCTGTATTTGGATGAGTCTAGCATGGCAGAGGCTGAGCAAAGCTGGATTCAATGGGTATCTGAAGAAAACCCTTGTCTGGTTGGAGTCATATTGGTCAGTCATCTCAGCTCCAGGATATCACTGCAGGAACTCCTCAGTTGGGCCTAGTGTCCTAGGCCCAACCATCTTCAGCTGCTTCATCAATGACCTTCCCTCCATTATAAGGTCAGAAGTGGGAACATTTGCCAAGGATTGCACAATTCACAACTCCTCAGACACTGAAGCTATCCATGACCAAACACAGAAAGATCTGGACAATATCTAGGTTTGAGCTTGCAAGTGGCAAGTTACATTAGTGCCACACATATGTTTGGCAATAACCATCTCCAGCAAGAATATCACCATCACCCCTTGAAAATTCAATGGTATTACCATCATTGAATCCCCTACTATCAGCATCCTGGAGTTACTATTGACCAGAAACTGAACTGGACTGACTACATAAACACAGTTTATACAAGAAGGAAAAGGAAACTGAGGAGCAAATATGTACAGAGACCTCAGATGTATGTAGGTATGCTGGGGTTGTAATAGTAGGGGATTTTAACTTTCCAAACATAGATTGGGATTGCCACAATGTTAAGGTCTTAGATGGGGAGGAATTTGTTACATGTGTTTCAGAAAATTTTCTTTATAAATATATAGATGTACCTACAAGAGACGGAGCAAAACTTGACTCCCTCTTGGGAAATAAGGTAGGGCAAGTGACTGAAGTGTTAGTGGTGTAGCAATTCAGGACTTGTGATCATAATTCTATTAGTTTGAAAATAGTTATGGAAAAAGATAGTCTTTGTATAAAAGTTAAACTTCTAAATTGGAGTAAGGCCAACTTTGACGGTGCAAGCCAAGAACTGTCTAAAGTTGGTTGGGGGGTAGACTGTTTGTAGGGAAAGGGATGACTGGCAAGTGGAGAGGCTTTCAAAAGTGAAAGTTCAGAGGCAGTATGTTCCTGTTAAATTGGAAGGTAAGGCTGGTAGGAGTAGGGAACAATGGATGAATAGAGATATCCATGCCCTGGTTGAGAATAAGAAGAGGCTATGTGTCAGGTGACCAAGGGAACCTCTTGAAGAATACAGAGGGAAATCAGGAGGGCAAAACTGGGATAATATAGCCTTGGCAGATAAGGTTGATCCAAAGAGATTCTACAAGTATATTCAGGGCAAATGAGCAACTAGGGATGGAAAAGGGCCACTTAAAGATCAACTAAGTCATCCATGTGTGGAACCACAGGAGATAGGAGAGATGCTGATCAAATATTTTACTTCAGTATTTACTGTAGAAGTCTTAAGAATCATAAAGGTAGATAACTCTCTGGAACCTGATCAAATGTATCCTAGGACTTTGTGGGAAGCTTGAAGTATATTGTGGGGCCCGTAACAGAGATATTTGTGTCATTTGTAGATGTCTGAATACTGGAGGGAGACTAATGCTTTGCCTTTATTTAAGAAAGGCTGCAAAGAGAAGCCTGGAAACTATAGGCCGGTGAGTCTGACATCAGTGGTAGGCAAGTTGTTGGAGGGGACCCTAAGAGACAGGATTTACATGCATTTGAATAGCCAGCATGGCTTTGTGTAAGGGAAATTATGTCTCACAAACTTGATTGTGTTTTTTGAGGATGTGACCAAGAAAATAGATGAGGGCAGAGGAGTAGACATCGTCTACCTAGACTTTAGTAACGCCTTTGGCAAGGTTCCACATGGTAGACTGGTTACTAAGATTAGATCACATGGGACCCAAGGAGAAAATTGGTTTGATGGTATGAGACAGAGGGTGGTGCTGGAGGGTTATGTTTCAGACAGGAGTGACCAGCAGTGTTCCACAGGGATTGATGCTGGGTCCACTCTTTTTTGTCATTTTTATAAACAATTTTGATGAGAACCTGGGAAGCATGGTTAGTAAAGTTGTGGATGACACCAAAGTTGGTGGTTTCGTAGATAGTGAGGAAAATTATCTAAGATTACAAAGGGATCTTGATCAAATGGGCCAATGGACTGAGAAGTGGGAGATGGGGTTTAATTTGGATAAGTGTAAGGTATTGCATTTTGGTAAAACAAACATGGTTTGTTATACAGTTAATGGTAGGGCTCTGGGGAGTATTGTTGAACAGAGAAACCTAGAGATTAAGACACATAGTTCTTTGAACATTGTATCACAGGGAGACAGAATACTTAAGAAGGCATTTAGCACACTTGCCTTCATTGCCCAGACCAATGAGTTTGTCATGTTGCTGTTGTATAGCATGTTATTAAGGCCCCATCTGGATTTCTCTGTACAGGCCTGGTCGACCTGCTACAGGAAGGATCTTATTAAATTGGAGATCGTGCAGCAAAGATTTACAGGGATGTTATAGGACTGGAGGGTTTGAGTTATAAGGAGAGGCTGGATTGACTGCACCGTTTTCACTTGTGTGTAGGAGGTTGAGGGGTGACCTTATGCAAGTTTATATAATCATAAAGATAAGTGAATAGCAAAGGTTTTTTCTTCAGTTTTAGTGAGTTCAAAACAGCCTGACACAGTCATTCTCACAAAAGCATACCTTACAGACAATGTCACAGGCACCACCTTCATCATCCCATGTCCCATCTCATCAGCTGGACAGACCCATCAGTGGTGGCAGCACAATGATATACAATCAGGAGGGAGTTGCCGTGGGAGTCCTCAACATTGAGTCCAGATACCATGAAGTAATATGGCTTTAGGTTAAATATGGGCAAGGAAACCTTCTGCTGGTTACTTCATACCACCTTCCCTCCGCTGGTGAATTGGTATTCCTCCATGTTGAACAATACCTGGAGGCAACACTAAGGATGGCAAGGGCACACAATGTCCTCTGGGTGGGGGATTTCAAAGATGACCACCAAGAGTGGCTCAGCAGCAGCATTACTGATCGAGCTGGTCGGGTCGTAAAGGACATAGCTGCTAGACTGAGTCTGCGGCAGGTGGTGAGGGAACCAGTACGAGGGAAAGACATACTTAACCTCATCCTTATCAATCTGTTGGCTGCAGATGCATCTGTCCATGACAGTATTGGTAGAATCGATGTTTCGAGCATGAGCCCTTCTTCGGGCTCATGCCCAAAACGTCGATTCTCCTGCTCCTTGGATGCTGCCTGACCTGCTGCGCTTTTCCAGCAACACATTTTCTGCTCTGATCTCCAGCATCTGCAGTCCTCACTTTCTCCTAGTATTGGTAGAATGACTACTGCAGAGTCCTTGTGGAGATGAAGTTCTGCCTTTGCGTTAAATGGGACAGACTTCAAGAAGATCCAGCAACTCAAGATTGAGCTTCCATGAGGTGCTGTGGGTCATCAACAGTAGAATTGTACTCCAGAACAAATTGTAACCTCATGGCCCAGCATATCCCTCACTCAACCATTACCATCAAGCCAGGGGATCAACCCGGGTTCAATGAAGAGTGCAGGAGAACATGCCAGGAGCAATACCAGGCATACCCAATGATGAGGTTTCAACATGGCGAAGTCACCCAACAGGACTACTGGCATCCAAACAGCATAAACAGCCAATGATAGACAGAACTAAGCGATCCTACAACCAACGGATCAGAAGTAAGCTCTGCAGTCCTGCAAAATCGAATCATGAATGATGGTGGATAATTAAACAATTCATTGGAGGAGGAGGCTCCACAAACATCCCAATTCTCAGTGACAGAAGAGCCCAAAGCATGAATTCAAAAGATAAGAAAAAGCATTTGTAGCAGTCTTCAGCCAGAAGTGCTGAATGAATGATCCATTCCAGCCTCCTCCAGTGGTCCCCAGAATACCAGTTTTCAGACAATTCAGTTCACTCCACGTGATATCAAGAAACAGTTGGAGGCACTGAATACTGCAAAGACTGTGGGCCCTGACACCATTCCAGCAATAGTTCTGAAGACTTGTGCTGCCAAATTTGCTGCTCCCCTCGCCATGCTCTTCCTGTATAGTTACAACACAGGCATTGACTGACAACATGGAAAATTGCCCAAGTATATCCCATATACAAAAAGATGGACAAATCCAATCCAGCCAATTACGATCCCATTCGCCTAATCTTGATCATCAATGCCAGTGCATGCAACCTAAAGATGTCTCCACAGCACCACACCCATTCCTGGCCCCTCACATCACTTGTGTCACCATACATCACTCTATCCACTCCCATCGTCCCACATACTCACTCTACCAAGTGAATGTCTACTATCCCCAATCACCCTTTCCCCTCTTCACCATACCATGCCAACTCACCTTGCATCCACAAAAACCCATGCAGATCAGAGAATAAATATAGGGCTATCACTTTCAGTTTGACATTGCAGATTATACTCTACTGAGAAACAAAGTCTCATTCGTAAAAATCTTGCCAAATGAAGGGAGCCCTTTACACCTCTTAATGGGTTAACACTTCTTGACAAATTTCACTGTTGCAGGAGGCTTAAGCAGCTTTGGCACCCATGTTATTATTCACCCTTTGCGAAGGGGCTCAGCCCTGACTGGGGAGCCCACTCTGTTCAAACTTGTAGCCCAGAAGCCTGGGGAGGGAATGAGGGGATTCTATTTTGGACATATCAGTGCCCTCTGCCAGTATTGGCTTTCCTAATGGCAATTGCACTGCCTGCCCTCAATCACTCAACTCCATTTCCATTGTCCTGTCCTAAGAGGAATGTGGAGGCAGTGCAGAGGATGCAAAGATGGGGATTTACTGGAATTGTACCAGGGATGAGGGATATCAGTTATGTAGAGAGACTGGAGAAACTGTAGTTGCTTTTATAGCAGAGAAAGGTCAGAGTCAGCATGGATCTACGAAGGCGAAATCGTGCTTGACTAATCTTCTGGAATTTTTTGAGGATTTAACTAGGAAGATGGACAAGGGAGAGCCAGAGAATGTAGTGTACCTGGACTTTCAGAAAGCCTTTGATAAAGTCCCACAGAGGAGATTAGTGAGCAAAATTAGGGCACATGGTATTGGCGACTGACTTAGATTGAAAATTGGCTGGCTGACAGGAAGCAAAGAGTAGTGATAAACGGGTCCCTGTCAGAATGGCAGGCAGTGACCAGTGGGGTACCACAAGGTTCGGCAGCTGTTTATAATATACATTAATGATATAGATTTAGGTATGAGAAGTAATATTAGCAAATTTTCTGATGACACAAAGCTGGGTGGCAGGGTGAAATGTGAGGAGGATGTTATGAGAATACAGGGTGACTTGGACAGGCTAGGAGAGTGGACAGATGCATGGCAGGTGCAGTTTAAAGTGGATAAATGTGTGGTTATCCACTTTGATGGTAAGAGCAGGAAGACAGATTACTATCTAAATGGAGTCAAGTTGGATAAAGGGGAAGTACAATGAGATCTAGGTGTTCTTGTACATCAGTCAATGAAAGCAAGCATGCAGGTACAGCAGGCAGTGAAGAAAGCTAATGGCATCTGGCCTTCATAACAAAATGAATTGAGTATAGGAGCAAAGAGGTCCTTCTGCAACTGTACAGGGCCCTGGTGAGACCGCACCTGGAGTATTGTGTGCAGGTTTGGTCTCCAAATTTGAGGAAGGACATTCTGGCTATTGAGGGAGTGCGGCGTAGGTTCAAGAGGTCAATTCCCAGAATGGCGGGACTATCATATGTTGAAAGATTGGAGCAATTGAGCTTGTATACACTTGAGTTTAGAAGGATGAGAGGGGATCTGATTGGACACTGTGGAGGCACGAAGCATGTTTCTGCTGATGGATGAGTCCAGAACCAGAGGACACAGTTTAAAAATAAGGGGTAGGCCACTTGGAACAGAGTTGAGGAGAAACTTCTTCACCCAGAGAGTGGTGGATATATGGAATGTTCTGCCCCAGAAGGCAGTGGAGGCCAAGTCTCTGAATACTTTCAAGAAAGAGATGGGGAGAGCTCTTAAAGATTGTGACATGTGTACAAGACAATTTTCTGATTCAGTATGTGGATGTACCTACTTGAGAAGGTGCAAAACTTGATCTACTCTTGGGAAATCAGGTAGGGCAGGTGACTGAGATGTCAATGGGGGAGCACTTTGGGGCCAGCGACCATAATTCCATTAGATTTAAAGTAATGATGGAAAAGGATAAACCAGATCTAAAAGTTGAAGTTCTAAATTGGAGAAAGGCCAATTTTGACGGTATTAGGCAAGAACTTTCGAACGCTGATTGGGGGCAGATGTTCGCAGGTAAAGGGACGGCTGGAAAATGGGAAGCCTTCAGAAATGAGATAACAAGAATCCAAAGAAACTATATTCCTGTCAGGGTGAAAGGAAAGACTGGTAGGTATAGGGTATGCTGGATGACTAAAGAAATTGAGGGTTTGGTTAAGAAAAAGAAGGAAGCATATGTCAGATATAGACAGAATAGATCAAGTGAATCCTTAGAAGAGAATAAAGGAAGTAGGAGTATACTTAAGAGGGAAATCAGGAGGGCAAAAAGGGGACACGAGATAGCTTTGGCAAATAGAATTAAGGAGAATCCAAAGAGTTTTTACAAATACGTTAAGGACAAAAGGGTAACTAGGGAGAGAATAGGGCCCCTCAAAGATCAGCAAGGTGGCCTTTGTGTGGAGCTGCAGAAAGTGGGAGAGATACTAAATGAATATTTTGCATCAGTATTTACTGTGGAAAAGGATATGGAAGATATAGACTGTAGAGAAATAGATGGTGACATCTTGCAAAATGTCCAGATTACAGAGGAGGAAGTGCTGGATGTCTTGAAACGGGTAAAGGTAGATAAATCCACGGGACCTGATCAGGTGTACCCGAGAACTCTGTGGGAAGCTAGAGAAGTGATTGCTGGGCGTTTTGCTGAGATGTTTGTATCATCGATAGTCACAGGTGAGGTGCCGGAAGACTGGAGGTTGGCTAACGTGGTGCTACTGTTTAAGAAGGGTAGTAAGGACAAGCCAGGGAACTATAGACCAGTGAGCCTGACCTCAGTGGTGGGCAAGTCGTTGGAGGGAATCCTGAGGGACAGGATGTACATGTACTTGGAAAGGCAAGGACTGATTAGGGATAGTCAACATGGTTTTGTGCGTGGGAAATCATGTCTCACAAACTTGACTGAGTTTTTTGAAGAAGTAACAAAGAGGATTGATGAAGGCAGAGCGGTAGATGTGATCTATATGGACTTTAGTAAGTCATTCGACAAGGTTCCATATGGGAGACTGGTTAGCAAGGTTAGAGCTCACGGAATACAGGGAGAACTAGCCATTTGGATACAGAACTGGCTCAAAGGTAGAAGACAGAGAGTGGTGGTGGAGGGTTGTTTTTCAGACTGGAGGCCTGTGACCAGTGGAGTGCTACAAGGATCGGTGCTGGGTCCTCTACTTTTTTGTCATTAACATAAATGATTTGGATGCGAACATAAGAGGTACAGTTAGTAAGTTTGCAGATGACACAAAAATTGGAGGTGTAGTGGACAGCGAAGAAGGTTACCTCAGGTTACAACAGGATCTTGACCAGATGGGCTAATGGGCTGAGAAGTGGCAGAGGGAGTTTAATTCAGATAAATGTGAGGTGTTACATTTTGAGAAAGCAAACCTTAGCAGGACTTGTACACTTAATGGTAAGGTCCGAGGGAGTGTTGCTGAACAAAGAGACCTTGGAGTGCAGGTTCATAGCTCCTTGAAAGTGGAGTCGCAGATAGATAGGATAGTGAAAAAGGCGTTTGGTATGCTTTCTTTTATTGGTCAGTATTAAGTACAGGAGTTGGGAGGTCATGTTGTGGCTGTACAGGACATTGGTTAGGCCACTGTTGGAGTATTGCGTGCAATTCTGGTCTCCTTCCTATCAGAAAGATGTTGTGTAATTTGAAAGGGTTCAGAAAAGATTTACAAGGATGTTGCCAGGGTTGGAGGATTTGAGCTTATGGGAGAGGCTGAACAGGCTGGGGCTGTTTTCCCTGGAGCGTCGGAGGCTAAGGAGTGACGTTATAGAGGTTTACAAAATTATTAGGGGCATGAATAGGGTAAATGTTGCCTGGGGTCGGGGAGTCCAGAACTAGAGGGCATAAGTTTAAGATGAGAGGGGAAAGATATAAAAGAGACTTAAGAGGCAACGTTTTCCCACAGAGGGTGATACTTGTATGGAATGAGCTGCCAGAGGACGTGGTGGAGGCAGGTACAATTGCAACATTTAAGAGGCATTTGGATGGGTATATGAATAGGAAGGGTTTGGAGGGATATGGGCCAGCTGCTGGCAGGTGGGACTAGATTGGGTTGGGATATCTGGTTGGCATGGATGGGTTGGACAGAAGGGTCTGTTTCCATGCTATACATCTCTATGACTCTATAGTGAAATCAAAGATTATGGGGATAAGGCAGGAACAGGATACTGATTGTGGATGATCAGCCATGATCATAATGAATAGTGGTGCTGGCTCGAAGGGTCGAATGGCCTACTCCTGCACCTACTGTCTATTGTCTACTGAGATTTGATAGAGTTGTTAGGAATGAGTGAGAGTTGTTCAACGTTGTGAATGGTTTCAGTAAACTGGAGAAGAATCTACTGATTAAGGAATAATTCTGAAAAGACAACACGATAAATACCTGAGGGGCAGGGGAGTGGGATTCATGGGGTAGCACTACCAAGGAGCTATCATAGAGAAAATGGGCCAAAAGACCTCATTCTATTTTCAAAGATAGCAAAATAATTTGTCCACCATTTACCTCTCATTTGCTGGTCATCACACTTCAAGTTCTCAGAATTATGTAGGTTACAAGAAAGAAGTGCTCTCATTTCATTCTCATCTCCCTGACATTGATCATTTGACATCTCAAAGGGATGGCTGGACTTTATAACCACACCACTTCATGAATATTTCCCTTCTTAGGCTCAAAGCTAAAGGGGTCAGGCACCATGTGAGACAGGTTCGTCCCCAGGGAAAATGAGACATTATTAATGAGGGAGACATTGGTGGGATTGCTTTCTTAGTCTAATTTTCACCGGAAATGCCAGAGTACTAAGGCATAGCTTGCAACAAACACAGAGTCACATTCTTAGAAGGCATCATCATGCATGATTCTAGTAGGCAAACAAGAGTCTTTTAATGATCTTATGGGCGATATGAAGATTCAGGTATAGCGGGATCCTCAAACCATTACGATTTTTAACCTGCAGTATATCCTGCAATATGAATCCATATTCCTACAGGAATCTCCTTTGTGAGATCCTTACATTATAGTATAGAATCCCAAACTGGCCATCCATAGAGCATTCTACCTAGTCTCAGGCACCTGACCCCCATCCCCAAAACCCCACATATCCCATTTCTAATCCACTTAATGTATACATCCCTGGACACTATCGGACTACTTACCACAGCCAATCTACCTAACCTGCACATCTTTGGACTATGGGAGGGAAATGTCTTACCCAACAGAAACTCACGCAGACACAGGAGAATGTGCAAACTCCACACAGACAGTTGCCCAAAATACAGTTTTGGGTATTCATTGTTATTTTATGTCTTGCACTGAAAATGTGTTGCTGGAAAAGCACAGCAGGTCAGGCAGCATCCAAGGAGCAGGAGAATCGACGTTTCGGGCATGAGCCCTACGTCGATTCTCCTGTTCCCTGGATGCTGCCTGATCTGTTGCGCTTTTCCAGCAACACATTTTCAGCTCTGATCTCCAGCATCTGCAGTCCTCACTTTCTCCTTTTATGTCTTGCAGTCAGTTATTAGTACAGCCTGAAAAGACGAAGGGGCAGATTTTCCACTGGTCACTCAGTCATTACTCCAGTGTAGATGGGATGTGTGCATGGGGACACTGTGGAATCCCAGTAGCAGCACACTGCAAAGGAATGGATCGTGAAAATGAATTTTCCAATGGGCAATTCCTGGCTAGGATTGCCACAAAAATTCCCATTTAAATCAGAGACTTCGGATGGGTTATGAAAAGAATAAGAAAAATAATTACTAAGGAAAAAATAGACTGCCAAATACGTAGTCTAACCCCTGAGGAACTGTTCAATTAACCTCACCCACCCCGATCTGGACCTACCCCAGAAAGTTAATACACCACACCCCCCCCCCCAGCCTGAAACCTGACTCCCCGTGCCAGCAATTTACTCTCAGCCCTTCCGTTGGACACTAACTCAACACACCCTCCAAATTCCTCTCCTGGTTACCCCCTGAGCTGCCCACATAGTGTGCCCTGAGTAGGCGATGTTGGTCGAGATGGAGGCCTAGAGGGGCAAGTGTGAAACAGAAGTTGTTGGAAAAGCTCAGTCGGTCTGGCAGCATCTGTGAAGAGAAATCAAAGTTAACTTGTCGTAAGGTACAGTCTCAGACCTATACGTCAGGAATTGGCTGCCTGAGAAAACGTCAACCAGACTAGACATGAGGCGAGGATATATAATAATGAGATGTTCATGTGTGCAACAAGGCTTCTCAACATTAAAACCTTGTGTAGAAAATCAAACAATTTTTTTCCCCTCAGTCTTGTGAATCTTTCTCACCATGTTCCCAGTTGTTCAAGAGATCATTGTTACTACCTGATGATTAGTGAGAATAAGAAAGTAGCCTTTGAAAAAAATCAGAAGAGTCTTTACCCCATAAGATGTGGGAGTAGGCTATTCAGCCCATCGAGTCTGTTCCACCATTCAGTGAGATCCTGGCTGATCTTATTCTTCCTTATCCCCATATCCCTTGATTCTGTTAATTCTGTTACTGATTAAAAATCCCTCTATCTCAGCCTTGAACATGTTCAATGACCCAGTCCCGTCAGCCCTCTACGGTAAAGAATTCCACAAATTCACTAAAAACTGAAAGAATGGCGGGTGCTGGGAATCAGAAGCAGAAACAGAAGTTGTTGGAAAAGCTCAGTAGGTCTGGCAGCATCTGTGAAGAGAAATCAAAGTTAACGTTTCGGGACTGGTGACCATTCCTCAGAACTGATGCTAGCTAGGAAAATGTTGGTTTATATGCAGAAGAGACAGCAGGAGGGTAAGGTGTAAACATTAGGTAGGGATATATTGAGCACAGATAGAGAAGACCAGTTGGACAGACAAAGGAGTGGCGACATGGTGGCTCAGTGGTTAGCACTGCTGCCAGGCCAGGGGCCTGGATTCGATTCCAGCCTTGGGCGACCATTTGTGTGGAGTTTGTACATTTTCCTTGTGTTGGCGCAGGTCTCCTCCCCTAATCCAAAAATGTGCAGGTTGGGTGAATTGGCCATGCTAAATTGCCTGTAGAGTTCGGGGTGTATAGGTTAGGAGCATTACTTAGGGGCAAATGTAGAGTAGTGGGGAATGGGTTTGGGTGGGACCCTCTTTGGAGGGTCAGTATGGACTTGTCGGGCCGAAGGGCCTGTTTCCACACTGTTATAATTCTATGTGTGAATAACAATCTGGCTGGGGAGGTGAATAGGTGTTAATGGAGACTGTTAGTGACTAACAATAGGTAGTGTGTAATGGCAGACTGTGCAATAACAGGGCCTAGTGTGTGGATTTGGGGGCGAGGACATTGGAGCGTTCAGACCCTAAACTTATTGAACTTGATATTGAGTCCGGAGGGCGACTGGGTCCCCAAGCGGAAAACGGGGTGTTGTTCTTCCAGCTTGCGTTTCCAAGGGAGGCTGAATAAGCATTTGACAGAGAAAGGTGCTTTTGTTTACTTACGCAGATGGATTTAGAAGGCAGCTCAAAGAGAGCAATAGCACCAGTATGGACATATTGGGCTGAATGGCCTTTTTCTGTGTCATATTTCCCATGAGTTGAGGTAAAATTGCAGAGGTGTATGTTCTCCCAAATAAGGACATGCATAGATCCTGCACAAACTCTTGGATAGGCAGTTGGATGATAGCAAAATGAAAGGTATGTAGGTTAGTCTGATCTTAGATTAGGATAAAAGGCTGACACAACATCGAGAGCTGAAGGGCCTGTACTGTACTGTTCTATATTCTATTGCAGGAGTACAGCACACACTGTGTTGAGTCGACATAATTACGAGGCACTGTCTCTGCTAGTTTGGTAGCAGTTTCTAAATGACAACGAGGCACTGAAGTGATGTAAACAGCACTGATTACTGCAAATTGTCTCCACACTCAGAGACTCTGCATGAGCAATTGTAATCTGAAAAATATCTCACCCATTTTGTGAGCCGCTTGAAGAGAAGGGCAAAGCAAATTGAATTTGAAAATGAGTTAGGCAATTTAACGACCTGTTTAAATAAATCTGAATAGTGAGACTATCTTTGCAAAGCCTCTGGGTGATAGTTTCACTGCAACAGATTCATTTATCAGGCTTTAAAATATTACTTCAACCATTACTTTGCAACAAGCCGAAATAGAAATATTACAGCTATTCAAAATATGCATTATGATTCTTTCACGCATGGATTGTAAGACCCTTGAAGGCTTCCTATAAATGCAGATCATTGTAGGTCTTTTAGTCATTAAAAGAGAAACCATTTAATTGCACTCCATGCGGATATGTCTGATCTGAACAAGTCCATTTTTTATTAACAAAGCAATAAATCAGGAATGAGTGTTCTCACAAACGTGTATATATGAGCAGAACTCTTTCTTGACTGAACCTAGACTACTTGCAGCAATCTCAATGCTGATCTCACACACATTAATGGTGCAGCTACACCGATGGACAGACAGACAGCTTTCTGAGGCTAGAACATTCCACGTATCTCCAAAGGCAACCAAGAAGTTTGGTAAATGGCCTGCCTGTGTTTGTTCCTGGTGTAATCTTTGTGTGAACACAGTGCCAGACTATCCCAGGCTCTGATAGTCTCAGATAATGGAGGAGGGGCTGGGTAGACAGCTGTCCTGTCAATGCTGACTCTACATCCATTGCCATTTTTACTGAGGTAAGCTATCCAAAGCATATATATTCATTTGCTCATGAGGCTCAAATGGCATTGACTGGGTCAGTGTCTACTGCCCATCTCTGGATGTTCCGGAGAAAGTGGTGGTGAGATGTCTTCCCGAACAGCTGCAGTATGTGCTGCAAGTACATCCACAATGCCTTTAGGGGGATAGTAAAAATATGGCAGTTCAGTTCCATGTCAGGATGGTGTGTCAATCAGCTAGGAACATACAGTGCATGGTGTTCCCTGTGTCTGCTGTTCTGTATATCTCAATGGTGGAGCTTGTGAGGGACTTTAGAAGAGGCTATTAAGGGAGAGTCTGTAAATTACTGCTGGCCCTATGCAGAGTCCTAAGATGGACACAGCTCCTCAACTGCCATTGTTAGTCAAAACCAGTTGGATCACTAGGAGAAAGTGAGTACTGCAGATGCTGGAGATTACAGTCAAAAGTATGGTGCTGGAAAAGAAAGGAGCAGGAAAATCGACATTTCGAGCAAAAGGCCTTCATCAGGAATGATCAACTGCTGAATACAGTACTTGTCCTTTCTCTCGACAACCCCTGCTAAATCCAAATTAGTCACCAGAGGGCAGTGTGGACCACTATTGATCTTTGTTCCTTCCCCCATCAGACTTTTGGAATTAGAATTAGATTTTATCACATGTACTCAAGTACAGAAGTGCATGAGTACAGTGAAGAGTGTACAATGTCGCCATTCCTGGCACCATCTTAGGTACAAAACCTTAGGTACAAGGTAGAAAAATAAAGAAATAATGTTAAATGTTAAACATTACACTCCTGCTTAGTATTAAGTGGAAAAATAAAGAAATAAAGCTAAAAGTTAAACAGTCTTTCTAAGCCATCTGAGCTCACACTCTCGACATGGACTTGATCTCCTCTTCTTTGGCCTGCTCTCTGGGAGACCTTGGGCTGCCTACTTTTGGCACAGTATCCCGCCACATTGGACACATTGATACACCCTTCCCGCACTGCGGTCAATCTCTGACCATTAAAGTCCTGATCCAGGTCCTCAGTCATTGCCACACCCTGGAAGCTGGCTGTCCCCGCTGTGATGCCATCATGGCTACTGCATCCATGACTGAGAGCTCTTCAGAAGGTAAGTTCAATCTCCCCCGCACTTGCTGCCACAAATGCCAGGAAACCTGTGGCTGCTGCTCCCACCACCACTGCCGCATTTGTTGCGGGACCCCTCAGGCCACCATGTTGGACTCGCTCTCTCTGCAGTGGCTCCATCTCCCATGTGCTGGGCTCTCTCTCACCTGCTCTGCACAAACTTACTCTTCATGGAAGCTAAGTAGATTGAAGCAAGGAAAGAAAACAGTGGAAGAAGAAAAATAAAGTAAAAGTGAGGGGAGTAGATGAGCTGTGGGCAGGTGCCCTCACGCTGCGCTGCTGCTCCGCTGCTATCTTGGATCAGCAGGTCCCATTTGACATTGTGCCCAATTTTCAATCCTATCCAATGGAAGTAGTTAATAGTTAACCTTGATCTTGGCCATGTGTAGAAATACTCAGCATCTAGGAGTGAGGCCGATACTAATTTGTTAATTCCAAGCTTAATAACTCCCAGCATGTTAGCAGAGTCGGGTTTCTGAGCCCAAGGCTCTTCTGCTCCATTTGCTTTTCTCCCACATTTCTTTTCACTTTTTTTCTCTAGTTTCTCATTTTCAATAAAAATCTTAACCCCTACTGAAGAGCTCGGTCTCAGCATCAAGTGGGCAAAGCCTCATGGTCTCGAGCAGACCCAATGGCACAGTCTCATGACAGCGATGTTCACAGGTGAGTTCGATCTCCACCCTGCTTCTGCACTAACGAGGCAGTCCCAGCACCAACTCAGTGCTGCTGCTGGTGAGGTGAGTTTACATTCCCAACTGCACATGCAGCAGTGAGTCTAGGCCCATTGGGGGAGCAGGTGGCATCAGCAGCGGCTGCATCAGTGAAGTGGGCCCAAAGTGGACTCATGGCGGTGGTGGAGTCGAGTTTAGGCCGGGGCAGTGCATGGTGGCGTCCGCATTGATGAGGTCTGTCGAGGACTCACAGTGGCGAGGGCGTAGGTGGAGGCGAGGTGGTGACTTGCGTTCCAATGGGTGGTGATGGAAATCAGGTGAATCTCATTGACTATGAAGTCATTGATTGGGATTGTTAACCTGGGCCAATCAGCAAAGTCCTGGCTGACTACAAGATTAGATCCTCCGCAGGGAGTGGAGTGCATCATTTCTCCCTCCAACTCTATTTTGATTTAGTCCCTACCCTCCCCTTCACTGTTTTGATCACACAGCACTGTCCTTTGATGTGAAGGGCAGTGCTTGTCACTGGCCACCCGGGTGTTTTCCTATCTTCCTGGTGGTGGAAATTGAATAAAGATTCGTGCACTTTGTGTCTTTCACTGTGTCTCCCACCTGCACACACGCACCATGGGTGCTGGGGATAAAATAAGCACTACCGCACTTAGGTGGTAGTGTGGGGAAAAAAGAAGAAAAAAAAAGATTAGATCCTCAGTTCAGGGGACTCACTCTGAGCTGGCTGGCCATAGCCAGTGACACTACTGTTTTTGAGAACTGTATTTTGAGCTGGCTGGCTTGTGGATCATACATTCATGAGTGTACTGGGCCTTTGTAGGTAGACCATGTCTCCAGGCATACCATTTCTTTGTGTGTCAAGCCATGTTTCAGCTTGTGTTGGACCGAGCCTTTGTGTGCGTCTGTGTCTTCACGTTTGGACTATGTTTTTGTGTATCTGTTGTGCTTCTGAGTATTCTCACTGACCCACGTGTTGGCCGACCAATAGCCTGGCCCTGCGGGTAGGCCCACTGATAGCCTGGCCCTGCGGGTAGGCCGACTGATAGCCCCAGGGAATGTGTGTTTGTTTGTGAATTTTTGTACTACCCGTTTGAACCAAGCCGTGTTTCTATACGATATTTTATGTCAACGTCTCTATGCTCTTTGGTGAATTACCTGATGTACAATGATCTTGCTATGTGTCATGTCTGAGACACTGTGGGCTTAAATCTACTGCTTGACTTGCAATGTTGTTTCTGTAGAATGTTCTTTTTTAACGCATCTGTTTTCAGTGATTTGTTTTTGATTGTGTCTTTGACACTCTAACCTGTGAATTTTGAAAACCAAGAAAAAGTAACCAGGAGATTAGAATCACCTCAGCTCGGGCAACCAACTCCAAGCTGACTGGCCACAGCCAGCGTACAGTGCACAAGTAAATAAAGAGTGACTTGGTGATGGGATGCTGGCCACTATGCAGTTATTTCACATCAGTACAGCTAAGGGAACTTATGGCTGGTCACCAGGCACCAATGGCCCATGACTGAGCACTTATCAAAAATGATTGTAAAGTTGATCGCCTTTTCTTTATTTCTTCATTTTTCTGCCTTCATATTCTACATTTTGTTTTTCTTTGTGTTTTACAATGTTGCCCAAGAGTGGCAACACTATGCAACACTTTTGTTGCAAAATACAGTGACAATAAATAAATTAATCAAATCAACTCACTATGGAATTAAAACTCAAAATTGCATTTTAAAGAAATCAGAAGTATTAGCTCCCCCCAGAAACTGGTCTTGGACTTCAAGACAGCAGCTCTAATGGATTTTTTTCTGAAGTAATTTGAATGACTTTTTTTAACAAAAGAGGCCCAAATATGGGAATATCTCCCACTTCTTCAACTCAGGTGGAATTATACTTACTGATACATGGAGCAATGAATTTATCTTGGTGCCTTTTATAAGTGATATATGCCAACATTTCCATAACACTCTGGTACTCTTCATCCCAGCGGGCTGGGGAGATTGACTGATCGAATATATTCAAGGCTGAGAGAGATTCCTGAAGCATAACAGAGTCAGGATTTATGGGGAGCTGGGAGAAATGGAGTTGAGGCAAATATAACATTAGCCATGACCTCAGTGAAGACTGAAGGCTTGTGGGCGAGACGTATCGCTGACTCCTGATCCTATTCTTTACATTCTTATATTTACCGAGATATTGCTGAATCTCATCATTTGCTGCCTTTGTGCAGTACTGCATGCATTCTCTGAGGCAGCTGCCCCGGTGCCCTTGAAATGGGCTGAAATCTGAGGATAATTTATTGCAGTCCCAAGATTGAAAACTGAGTGCAGCATCTAGAGAACAGAGAGTTTTCTTTTATTATCGATCAGCTATTAAGTACATTTACTATTTCTCAGGCAGCAATATTTAATGTACAATTACATTATTAGTCTCTGAGTAATTTTCAGTGGGTAGTACTGTGTAAAATGGGGGACAGTGGTATTGGAACAATTTGCGCTGAACATATAAGAAAATAGTCATTTTTTAAAAAATTAGTGCTGGTGTCACTATCACACCAAAATATGGTACTGTGTCGTGTTTGGTTCTGAATCCTAGAAATAGATTCAGCATTAGTTTAAACAGGTCATGAAAAAAATGTGTTTCTTCATTTGAAAATCTGTAATATGGATCTAAGTTCTTTGAGTGCTTTATTATTGCTTGTTCTGAAGCCACATTCTGAAAAGGGATGAGGGATACATAAGGTGGTTTCCAGATTATGCAGAGGAATTAGCAGTAAAATCACTATAGCCCTACTCTCCCATTAAAGGGAGACAATTGTTGGTGATTTAAGCTGTGGATCACCACTCCTCAGGCTAGGGGAGAGGTTGAGAAGGAGAGTCCTTCACAGTAACATCAGCCAGTACAGGAATCAAACTCATACTGTTGGCATCAATCTGCATTTCAAACCAGCCATCCAGACAACTAAGCTAACTGAACTGCAGTGATGACAATAAGGTCCAGTCATGTAACTGCATCATCAGGAAATTGACCTAAACTAAAGCTTGGCGCAGCCTCCACAGGTGCAGATTGAGGAAAGGTCATTGTCTGAGTCCGTTGGTACAGTCATATTACTGTAAGGGTTAGAAACCTGGGGTGTATGCTTGACGAGGAGCGTACACTGGGTACATTGAGAGTGTTAAAATTGGATTGATGCACCAAAGAGTAGAACATGCTGTGTGGAGACAAGTTGAATTTTATTGCACATCCTGTAACTTTCAAGCCAAACTGTTTTGTAATGCACTTCTATAAATTTTACGAATAAAGTATATTCTTGGAAATAAAAAAAAAATAAGGAACTAGCTCAAAGTTCAAGAACAGCAGTGCCAGCACAAATACCGGAAAGTAGTCTATATTACCTGCACAGCCATCCACAATCCCTTCCAACGTCCCAGCTTAAATTCTGTCTCTCAGGTTTAAGTGTGATGCCTGGGAGCTCTTCAATACATTAGAACAAAATATTCTGCATCTAAACCACATTATAACTGAGCCACCATTGCTTAATAAAGGCACATAGAGCAAAATGATTGATTAACTAGTAACTACTCCCGATCAGCCCAAAATTCAGGATCATTTAAGGGCAAAGTCCAAGATAAAATTTGACAGCCCTTCAGTACTTTTATGTAAAACGCAGCATTCTGTGGAACTTTGCACTCTCTTTATTATAATCGCTTCAAGCTGCCTGTCCTCTCTGATCAACCCATCTTCCTCCTTGTCCACTTTCACCAGGAAATGTTAGGTCAAGTCCTTTCTATGCAGTCGAAGCTGAGCCAGTTGGGAATGTGGAAGTGAAGGTCAATGAGGATCACTTGGTGACTGTGGGACTTTGACAGACGCCAACAGTTTGTTGACAAAGGCGGTGGTTTGTATGGATGTGAGCCAAAAGCTGAGTCTGGGAAATATCATCATTTGAAAGCCCATCTTGAAAAATATTCAAAATGTCTGTGGCAACAGAGCAAAGCTGTCGACAGATCATTCAGATAATACTAATCGTCCTAATTTAAATGGTACATGAAATGATCTGGCATTATTACAGAACTTACTTAAAGGCGTTTTGGAATTTATCCTGTACATGTGAATGTCACAAGAGCAAAAATCTTTCTACTGCATTGCAAATGTAAGGACCATAGGGGTGCTGTCTTCTTAGAGAGAGAGAGAGATAGAGAGATGACTGGTGGTGGTTTAACCTTAGTGTACCGGCTCAGGCAAGGGGGGAGGTTGAGAAGGTGGGACCTTCATTGTAATCTTATTGTAGCATTGAACTTACCCCTGCATATTGTTTCATGTCAAATATGATAAATTTCAGAACTTTCATAGAACTGAATGTGAGACATGACACTGTGAGGAGATGATGCATTTGCACCATTGATCACATCTGTTATGTTCACTTACATTTCTTCAACTCTCACATTGCATTGAAATTAAACATTTGGATCAAAGCTTCCAAAACCTTCTGGCAAAAATACCTCTAACCCTCACCTACTCACCAAATAGAATTGTATACGATAGGAGAAAATGGAATGGAATTGGTCAAATGGAATTCTACATAAAAAGCAGTCTACATAAAAAGCATAAAAATCAGCTATTTTATCTTGTCCTGCATAGTGTTCAGACTTGCATCAAATCAGGCAGCACGATGGCTCAGTGGTTGGCACTGCTGCCTCACAGCGCCAGGAACCTGGGTTTGATCCCAGCTTTGGGGGACTGTCTGTGTGGAGTTTGCACATTCTCCCCGTGTCTGCTTGGGTTTCCTCCGGATGCTCCGGTTTCCTCCCACAATCCAAAGATGTGCAGGTGAATTGTCCATGCTAAACTGCCCATAGTGTTCAGGAACGTGTAGGTTAGGTGCATTAGTCAGGGGTAAATGTAGAGTAATAAGGGTAGGGGAATGGTTGTGAGCGGGTTACTCTTTGGAGGCTCGGTGTGACTTGTTGGGCCAAATGGCCTGTATCCAAACTGTAGGGATTCTATGAAATCAACTTGGAAACAGACTCAAGAATGGACCATGTTAGCTATTATGGGATTGCCTGTGCTTTCAACTTTGTAGCTTACCATCAGTACGGGGTGTTGATGGTAGCCATGATGTGGAGATGCCAGTATCGGACTGGGGTGAACAAGGTCAGAAGTCACACAACACCAGGCTGAAGTCCAACAGGTTTATTTGAAATCACAAGCTTTCTGAGCACTGCCCCTTCATCAGGTGGAGTTAAGAGAAGCAAGCAGGCACATAATTTATGTAGAGAGATTAAAAGATCATAGAAAATGGTGTGGGTGGAGTGCCAACAGGCTGAATAACAAGTCTCTGCCGGTGATCAAGTGTCAGACGGTGTGAGTAAAGTGTCAACAGCTAAGTAGCAAGTGAAGCGATGACCTATAATTCGATTGATTGAGGCAGAGAGATAATTCAAAAGATTACAGATGCTTTAGGTGAGACAGAGATGGTGGAAGTAGGGGAGGGGGAGTTGCATTTTTGATCAAGGTGAGTATCACAGCAATAGTCAGAGATGAAGTAACTGAAGGATCATCCAGTGAGGCTTTGTGGGTGGAGCTGAGAAATAAAAAGGGGATGGTGAAGTTTTTGGGGTTGTACTATAGGCCCCCAAATAGTCAATGGGAATTAGAGGAACAAATATGCAAGGAGACTGGAGAGACCTGCAGGAGCAATAGGGGTGTAATAGACAATAGAAAATAGGTGCAGGAGTAGGCCATTCTGCCCTTCAAGCCTGCACCACCATTCAATATGATCATGGCTGATCATCCTTAATCAGTATCCTGTTCCTGCCTTATCTCCATAACCCTTGATTCCACAATCCTTGAGAGCTCTATCCAACTCTTTCTTAAATGAATCCAGAGACTGGGCCTCCACTGCCCTCTGGGGCAGAGCATTCCACACAGCCACCACTCTCTGAGTGAAGA
>NC_057716.1:23544748-23568962 GCF_004010195.1 Chiloscyllium plagiosum | reverse complement strand
TAACATCCTCCTCACATTTCACCCTGCCACCCAGCTTAGTATCATCAGCAAATTTGCTAATGTTATTACTAATACCATCTTCTATATCATTAATATATATTGTAAAAAGCTGCAGTCCCAGCACTGATCCCTGCAGTACCCCACTGGTCACTGCCTGCCATTCCGAAATGGAGCCGTTTATCACTACTCTTTGTTTCCTGTCAGCCAATCAACTTTCAATCCAAGTTAGTAGTTTGCCCCCAATGCCATGCGCCCTAATTTTGCTCACTCACCTCCTATGTGGGATTTTACCAAAAGCTTTCTGAAAGTCCAGGTACACTACGTCTACTGGATCTCCCTCGTCCATCTTCAGGGTCACATCCTCAAAAAATTCCAGAAAATTAATCAAGCATGATTTCCCATTCATAAGTCCATGCTGACTCTGACCTATCCTTTTGCTACTATCAGATGTGTTGTAATTTCATCCTAATCGTAGGGGATTTTAATTTTCCTAGACTGGGACTGCCAGAGCGTTAAGGGCTTCGATGAGGTGGAATTTGTTAAGTGTGTCCAGGAAAGTTTCCTCCAGCAGTATATAGAGGATCCTACTTGGGAAGGAGCAAAACTTGACCGACTCTTGGGCAATAGGACAGGACAGATGACAGTGGGGGACCACTTTGTGCCCAGTGACCATAGTTCTATTAATTTTAAAATAGTTTTGGAGAGGGACAAAACTGGTCCACAGCTTCAAGTTCTAAACTGGGGCAAGGCAAATTTTGATGGAATTAGAAGGAGCTCGCAGGGGTTGATTGGAATAGTTTGTTTGCAGGCAATGGGACCTCCAGCAAGTGGGAGGCCTTTAAAAGTGAGATACCTAGAGTTCAAGGTCTATATGTTCCTATGAGGGTGAAGGGCAAGGTTGACAGGAATAGGGAGCCATGGATGATGAGAGATATTAAGGCTTTGACCAGAATAAAGGAGGTGTGGCTCAGGTATAGGCAGCTGGGGTCAAGGGAATCTCTGGAGGTATATACAGGGAATACGGGAGTTTACTGAAGAAGGTAGTCAGGAGGGCGAAAAGGGGGCACAATTTGCCTTGGCTGAGAAGATTAGGGTGAATCCAGAGGTTCTTTAAGTATATTAAAGGAAAAATAATATCTAGAGAGAGAATTGGACCCTCAAAGACCAAAGTGGACATGTATGTATAGAACCGCAGGAGATGGGCAAGGTCGTCAATGAATATTTCACCTCTGTGTTTACTGTGGAGAAATACGTGAAGACTTGGGAATTTGGGAAAGTTAGTGGTGATATTTTGGGGACATTCCATATCACAGTAGAGGGGGTGTTGAATGTATTAGAACATATGAATGTGGATAAATCTCTTGGTCTTGACCAGATATATCCAAGGACACTGCAAGAGGCTAAAGAAGAAATTGTGGGGGACATGGCTGATATTTTTGGACCATCGATAGCCAGAGGTGAGGTCCTAGAAGACTGGAGGGTAGCGAATGTTGTGCCATTATTCAGGAAAGGCTACAACGAAAAATCTGGGAACTATCGACCAGTAAGCTTAAAATCTGTGGCAGATAAGTTACATGAGAAGATTCTGAGGGATAAGATATACATGCATTTGGAAAGACAGGGTTTGATCAGGAATAGTCAGCATGGCTTTGTGTGTGGGAGATCATGCCTCACAAATTTGTTAGAGCTCTTTGATAAAATGATCAGAAAGGTTGACAAGGGCAGGAAAAGTAGTCTATATGGGTTTCAGTAAGGCCTTTTGATAAGGTTCCACATGGTTGGCTGCTCAGGAAGGTTAGATCTCATGGAATCTAGGAGGAACTGGCAAACTGGATATACAATTAGCTTCATGGTAGGAATCTATCAATCTATTGAAAAGGAGATGGTGCTGAAGACAAACCAAATGGCTGGAATAACATGTCAGGTATAACCTCTGCAAGACATGCCAGATCATCAACATGGATACGACCATCACACATGGGAACACCACCCACCACATACACAGTAGACATCCATGTGACTCGGCCAATGTTGTCTACCTCATACACTGCAGGCAAGGATGCCCCGAGGCATGGTATATTGGTGAGACCATGCAGATGCTACGACAACGACACCGTGAAACAATCACCAGACAGGGATGTTCCCTCCCAGTTGGGGAACAGGTCAGCAGATCCAGGACATTCAGCCTCCGATCTTCAGGTAAGCATCCTCCAAGGCAGATACACAACAACGCCAAATTGCTGAGCAGAAGCTGATAGCCAAGCTCCATACTCATAAAGATGACCTCAACCATGATCTTGGATTCATGTCGTGCTACATGTAACCCCCCACCATATGTTACTGTATCTTTAAAATCTTCGTTACTGTCCTGTTTTGACTCCATCACCTTCATAACTTGTTCTGATCTCTCTACCTTAATTCGTTTGTACAGTTTTGGATTACTTGTTAATTTGGTTAGACTCATACCTGTCATGTTATTCCAGCCATTTGGTTTCTCTCCAGCACCATCTTCAGTTTAGAACGAGACCATTCAGAGTAGATGTCAGGGACACCTTTGATAATCTGGAACTCCTATCCAAAGGGAGGGTCAATTGGAATTTTTATAAAGTGATTATAAGGTTTTCTATTAGGTAAGGGTTATGAAACCAAGCTGGCAAGATGGAGTTTAAGATCCAGACCAGTGTTGATTTAATTTGATGGTAGCTGAGATTTGTGCAGCTGTTTACAGATCTTCTTGCATTCTCTGCCAAAAGATGGGTCTGAGCCAGTGCGTTGTAACCTTCATCACCAACAGAGGCCACAGGTCCTAAATCCATCCAAGCCGGAACAGGAAATGAACTCAGTGCTGGTAGCATCAATATGATCAACACCAGCTATCCAAGCCAGTCACAGATGCTCTAACAACATACACGTTTATGAGCATGTTGTAGTCTGGAGCAGTGGGTACTGACAGTGGAGGGTCCAGCTTTCTTTCCATCACATGGCTGACCAGGAAATCTCACCCGCTTCTGCCATTTGCCAGTGGTGTCTGTTGAAAAGACTTACAGGATGGCCATGTTCTGAGGGCACCTTCCTTGGCCATTAAGATCTGTAAATGCAGTATACTTGGATTTCCAAAAGGTATTTGATAATGCATGGCTACCGCTTAGTGCTAGGTTAGTGCTTATATTGTTGGGGAGAAAATTGGTATGGTTAGAGAATTGGCTAAGAGAAAACAGAATGAGGATAAAGGGGTTGTTTTCAGGGTGACAAATTGTAATCAGTAGAATGTCATAATGATCCTTCTGGGTCCTCAACTATTTACAACATATTGGTAGTGTGGATGAAAGAAATGGGTGTATTCTTACTAGATTTGCTGCTAATATAAAAATCAGTCAGACAGCACATTGTGGATGTAAATGGATACCAAGGATGTGTGGGAGTCAGACTGGTTTGTGGCTTGGAGGGAAATTTGCAAGTAGTGGTGTTCCCATGCATCTACTACCCTTGACCCCAGAACTCCTGCCTCAGTGGCAGGGACATTACCTACAGCAGCACAAGATCGCCTTATGTGGTCTGGTGTCAGATTTTGTTTGTTAACACTGCTGTTTTTACTTCCATATTCATTCATGCAATGTCAGCGTTGATACAAGGTGGATTTATCATCTACCTTTGATCGTCCGTGTTCAATTTGTGTTGTATTTATTGCTGATTGGTTGCCTTTTGATACCTGTCCAGGTTATTGATAGCTTTCCATTTAGACAATGGTGTATTTGGACTAATCAATACATTAACAGGACAGTTGAATCAATCACTGTCTTTTGCATTGCCTTCAATTTGCGACGTGGCCTTCAATATTATTGTTATTTATTCTTGGGAAATGGACATCACTGACAATGACAGCATTTATAGTCCAATCCAAACTGCCAGTGATGTTACTTCCTGATCCTCTGCAGGTCATGTGGTACAAATGCCCTCACAATGCTTTCCCAGGATTTTGACCCAGTGACAATGAAGGAACGGCAAGGTCATTGAATCACTGACAGTTAAAACATAAAAAGAGACTGTTCAAGCCACCGTGTCTGGGCTGGCACTTTGAAACAGCAGTCCTGCTTAGTCCTGTACTCTTCACTTCTGCAACACGGCAAGTTCCTCATCCTCAAATACCTGCTCAGCTCCCTTCATTAAATTTATTCATGAAATAAGCTACATCCGCCTTTTCAGCTGCAGCATTTTTCATTCATTCACGGGATGAGAGCATCACTGGCTAGGCTGGCATTTATTGCCCAGAGAACAGGTAAGAGTCAACCACATTGCTGTGGGTCTGGAGTCACATGCAGCCAGACCAGGTAAGGATGGTTGTTTCCTTTAGTGAACCAGATGGGTTTTTCCCAACAATAAGCAATAGATTCATCGTCATCATTAGACTCTTAATTCCAGCTTTTTATTGAATCCAAATTCCACCATCTACTACGGCAGGATTCAAACCCAGGTCCCCAGAACATCGCCTGAGCGTCTGGATTAACAGTCCAACAATAATACCACTCAACCATCATCTCTAGTTCCCAAACACTCTGAGCGAAAAGGTTACACAACATCATTTGCCAAAGATTTTGTACCCTCTGGCCTCTGCTCATGGATCCAAACAGCAGAGGGATTAATAATTCTCCATTAGCCTTTCTCATCACCTTGAAAACCTCCACTGTAAACACTGAATGTCTTTTATTCCAAAGAGAGCAGGGTAAACATTTCTCACCTTACCGCCCAACAGAATTCCTCATCCCTGTCAACATCCTAACAAGTCTCTTCTCCACCCCTTTTTAAAGAGTTTATCAATTTCTTGAAGTGTCATGCCCAGAATTGTCCACAATACTCCAGCAGAGTATTATTTTATACTCAATTCTAGCCTATCTCTTTGCTTTCCTAATGTATGTCTCTGTTGGTGAACATAAGTCACCATACTGTTTTTATAACTGATTTATCAAATTGCCCTGCCACTGTTAACACTTCAGGTAAATGGATGCCAAGGATGCGTGGGAGTCAGGATGATGAGTGGCCTGGAGGGGGATTTGCAGGCGGTGGTGTTCCCATGCATCTGCAGCCCTGGTCCTTGAAGGTGGAAGTGGTCACAGGTTTGGAAGGTGCTGTCTAAAGAGTCTTGGTGAGTTGCTGCAGCGCATCTTATGGATGGTAGACGCTGCTGCTAGAGGGTGTCAGTGGTGGAGGGAATTGATGGGCAACTTATCAAGTATATTGCTGTGTCCTGAAGGATGTGACATCGGTGGACGTTGTACAGACAAATACATGAAACAGTGATGTTGATACTAGGACTGGATAATCTAGGTACCTACATATTGATAAATCTCATTGAAAATCCTCACCTCCACTTCTGCTAAACATGTAGAAACAAAATGGCTTGCCAAGGGGTGGCAGTCTGAAGGGGAGACCTTTGTTCTGTGTGCTTGCTCAAACATATATTTCTGCAAGGTCTTTCCGACAGCCTTTAGTAAAACAATTTAAAGCATATACATCAACTGGATGGCAAGCCAAAGAGAAAACCAGATGATGGTGATGTATTCCATGACACACTTGCACTCTTATCCCTCCCTTTAATGGGAATACCAGGGAATGTGACCACAGTAAAAATTTTGAAAATATTCCAAGTATGTCACTTTACACCAATGTTTCCAGAAGAGATTGTTTGCCAATGCTCTGATATGTTAATCATTATGTCGGTCCCACTCAGGCCAGGATTGCTGCTGGAGTCTAACACACAGGTTGAGTGGCAAATGGAATTTAGAAGTGATTATCTGGTTGCTTCCAAGACAGGATGGAAACCATTACCTGCACTGTTCTGGTTTCCTTCAATGCCTGAGATTGAATAAGAATCTTATATGTTTGTATAACTGTGAAATTGCGCAATGTTCTGTATTGAACTGAATCAGATGGTAGTGATCAAGGAACATTAGCCTTATGGAGCCCAAACTTCGATAGCACACCTAGCGATCCAATGTGATTGTGTCAACAATTTATTCTGGGCCCATCGTGATTAGTATTCAACTTGATGGATTTAGTTGGAAATATATCTAGCTGGGGTCGGGTTAACCACGTAGACACTTCTTTGTTTGTGAAGCCAAGTAAGGTAGCATAGGGAGCAACAGGCATTTTAAATTCTGGGATGAGAAGGTATCGGTCATGATGAAATCCTGGTACTGGTCCCTCTCATATGGACATATTGAGAAGCCTCAATATTGATTAAAGAAGGATAGAAAACTACATGCAAGCTGCCAGAAGAACTCAAGAGCTGAGAAAAAATGCTGCTGCTTGATTCCCTGTTGTCTTACCTCCTTCCTCACTTCGACAGAAGCCAAAATATCTCACTTCTTCAACATAAGCCTCTCGTTAAAACCGTCCTTCTCTCCTTCACTTCCAATGCAGGTGACTGCTGCTGGGACGCTGTTGCCCAAGCGATGACTGTGTGAAAATGAAGATACTGATTGTCTTCCTCATCTACTCCTTCCCTATAATCTTTAAGCATTCGATTGAGTATCTGGTCAGTGGAGACAGAGTTTAACTGGACTGCGCAATAGGATTGTGACTGCATTATGGGTTGGTGCCAGCACTCTGTTACACAGGTCGGGGTCATTCCCCTCCAGAACTTGAGAACAAAACAAACTATGAATGATACACACTGGACTTTGGATATTTCAAAAGTGAGCTCCAGTACGATCAGTGCATTCATTTAAAGTGTTACTTTGAGTTAGAGTCAGAGACTTCAGAGGTGTAATAGTTATAGAAAATACAGCTATTTGTATCCAATCACCCTCCCATCCCCTAACATTCTCTCCCACTGAGCAGCCAACATTCTCACAGCTAGCACCATCACCCACGCTACCATCACCACCCACTTGGTACCCCTCACCCACTTGGCACCCAAACCCCATCCACCTCCAATGTGGCCTGTCCCCACCCAGCTGACATCCTATCCCCTTACTACATACTTTACATACTTACCATATCTCAGTAGCTGTCAAAGTGAATCAGGGACTTTTATACATGCAATATGGAAGACACTGCCACACACACTGACATTCAGTAGCACCAGTGTGCACTATCTACAAGATATACCACATAGGTTCACCAAGGCTCCTCAGACAGCAAGTTGCAAACCCACAGCCACTTCTATTTTGAAGGACAAGAGCAGCAAATACATAGGAATGCCACCACCTGCAATTTCCCTGCCAGGCTACTTATCATACTGACTTGATAACATACTAACCTTCCTTCACTCTTGGTGGGTCAAAATCCTAGAATTCCCTCCCTAACAGCATTATGGATGTACCTACCTCAAATGGACTGCAGCAGTTCAGGGAGGCTGCTCACCACCAGCTGGGAGAAAGTGAGGATTGCAAATGCTGGAGATCAGAGTCAAAATGTGTGGCACTGGAAAAGCACAGCCAGTCAGGCAGCATCGGAGGGGCAGGAGAGTCAATGTTTCGAGCATGAGCTCTTCATCAGGAATGTGGGACAGGCCCAAGGGAGCTGAAAGATGAATGGGATGGGAGGTGGGGCTGGGGGGGAAGGTAGCTGAAAATGCGATAGGTAGATGAAAGCGTGGGTGATTATGCTAGGTCAGAGAGGAGGGTGGAGTGGATAAGTGGGAAGGAAGATGGACAGGTAGGACAGATCAAGAGGGCAGTGTCAAGTTGGGAGTTTGGATCTGGGATAAGGTAGGGGGAGGGGAGATGAGGAAACTGGTGAAATCAACATTGATGCCGTGTGATTGGGGGGTCCCAAGGGGGAAGATGAGGCATTCTTACTCCAGGTGTCAGGTGGCTAGAATCTGGCAGTGGAGGAGGCCCAGGACTTGCATGTCCTTGGTGGAGTGGGAGGAGGAGTTGAAGTGGTCAGCCACATGGCGGTGGAGTTGTTTAGTGCGTGTGTCCCAGAGATGTTCCTAGAAACGTTCCATAAGTTGGTGTCCTGTCTCCCCAGTGTAGAGGAGACCACATTGGGAGCAATGGACACAGTAGATTACATGTGTGGAGATGCAGGAAAATCTCTGCTGGATATTGAAGGATCCTTCGGGCCTTGGATGGGTGTAAGGGGGCAGTGAGGTGCGGTGGCAAGGAAAGGTGCCATGAATGGAGGGTGGGTTGTTGGGTAGCATGGCCTAACGAGGGAGTCACGGAGGGAATGGTCTCTGTGAAATGCTGATATGGGTGTGGTGGGAAGTATACCTGTAATGCTGGGGTCTGCGGAAGATGAACTGTGCCATGTACCTGACGAAGAGACAGGCAGAGCTGGGGCTCATGCAGGTGCCCATGGTTCCCCCTTTGGTCTGGAGGAAGTGGGAGGATTCGAAGGAGAAATTGTTGAGGGTGAGGACCAGTTAAGCCAATCAAATGAGTGTGTCAGTGGAGAGAGGAAGAAATGGAGCCCTTCATCATGGTGTATGGACGTGTACAGGGAATGGATGTCTATGGTAAAGATGAGGCACTGGGGGCTGGGGAATTGAAAGTCCTGGAGGACATGGAGGGCGTGAGTGGTGTCTCGAATGTATGTGGGGAGATGCTGGACCAAGGGGGATGGGGCGGTGTCAAAGTACTCAGAGATAAGTTCGGTGGGGCAGGTGCAGGCTGAGATGATAGGTCAACTGAGGCAGTCAGGTTTGTAAATTTTAGGTAGGAGGTAGAACCAGGCAGTGTGGGGTTCCCAGATTATGAGGTTGAAGGCTGTTGGTGAGAGATCTCCTGAGGTGATGAGGTTGTGGATGGTCTGGGAGATGTGGGGTCGTGGTCAAGGGGGCAATGGGAGGAGGTGTTCACAAGTTGGGCGGTGTAGAGGTCTGTGCACCACACTACCATGGCATCCCCCTTGTGCACTGGTTTGATAGTGAGGTTGGGGTTGGAGCAGAGGGAGTGGAGGGCTGCGCATTGTGAGGGTGAGAGGTTGGAGTGAGTGAGGGGAGTGGACAAGTTGAGCCGGTCAATGTCATGGCAGCAGTTGGAGATGAAGGGATCGAGGGTGAGTAACAGCCAGCACAGCATGTCCAGGTGGATGCGGTGTGTTGGAGTGGGAGAAGGAGTCCTCGGAGGGTGGGTGGGAGTACCAAAGGAAAAAGTAAGCACAGAGGCGGAAGTGGCAGTAGAAAAGTTTGATGTGGAGGGAAGGTCTTACGAGGAAGGTCTGAGGGACTTGAGGGTATTTTCATTAGAGAGAAGAAGGTTGAGAGATATAAGATAATCAGAGAGTTAGATAGGATGGACAGTGGGAGTCTTTTTCCTAAGATGGCAATAGCTAGCACAAGAGGACATACTTTTAAATTGAGGGGTGATAGATATAGGACAGATGTCAGAGGTAGTTTCTTTACTCAGAGAGTTGTAGGGGCGTGGAACACACTGCCTGCAACAGTAGTACACTTGCCACCTTTAAAGGCATTTAAATGGTCATTGGACAGAATGGAATAGTGTAGGTTAGATGGGCTTCAGATTGGTTTCACAGGTCGGTGCAACATCGAGGGCTGAAAGGCCTATACTGTGCTGTAATGTTTTATGTTTTATGCGTGTTGAATTCATTAATCAGGGAGCATAGTGGGATGAAGGTGAGGCCTTTACTGAGGACTGATCATTCATCCTCAGTGAGGGGGAGGTCTGGAGGGATGGTAAAAACAAAGCAGGGCTGGGAGCTAGGACCTGGTGTGAGGATGGAGATGGGAGTGGGGGTGGAGACTGTCTCTAGAGTGGGTATGGTTATGGTATTGTGTATGACCAACAGATGTGACGCATACCGTGGGGATCTGGGGGTGTGTGGAAGCAGTGTATTCGATGGCATCTCTGGGGGCGGAAGTGATATTCTGCGTGACTTTTGTGATGTCTTCGGCAGTGGCTGCGTGTTTGTTGACGGTGTTCTGGTGAGTGATGTCACCAGAAAAAAGTGGCTGAGGCAGCGGCATATATGGAGGCGGAAGTAACGTGCCGGGTAGACTTTGCGGTGGTTTCAGCAGCGGTGGTTCTTGCGGGGGTCGCGGAGACAGTTGTCTTGGTGGCAATCGCGAATGTGGTACAGTCAGCGGTGGCTGCGGTTTGTAGGGTGGCGGGGGCGGAAGTGACGTCATCATTTGCCACAGTGGTAGTGGCTGCAGCGGCCGCAAGGCTAATGGCATCTGAGCGGTTCCAGAGGCCGGGAGAAGGTTCTGGGACGATCAAGGAATATCGAGTTTGGAGGTACGTACATGAACGTTTAGCGTACTTATATTCCTTGACGTTTGATATGTTGGCGAAAAAGCATTTGTTGAGTGTGTGGATTCCTTCTCAATGGCAATTACAAATGGGCATTACGTGCTGGCCCAGCCAGCCATAACCATACCCCATGAGGGGATAAGGACAACATGAAAATTATTGAGATCATTTGAAATCTGATCTTCTTGGGTTTGTATTCATGAGTCCAAGATGAAAAACTTTGGCTACATCTCTTTTCAATAACACTCAAGTTCTGTACTACCAAGCAACTGTTTGCAGAGTCGTTAGTTCCTTTTGAACCTGGTTAAACAATCACTTGATGGAAGATAGAAAAAACAATTCTTTTATATTCATGAACAAAAACCATTCATTAGAAGAAATGTCTCCTGACAATCTGCCTGATCAATGTAACAGACTTTTAAAATGTTAACTTATCAAGTCCCTGCATGTAGGCAGCAACATTACAGCCCAGTCAAATAGAACAGACCAGCAGATAGCTGGCAGATAATAACCCCATTCCATGTGTCAAGCTCAACAGTGTAAATGAAAACTTCATAGTATGGAAAGGTCTAACCAGAGAGAGATTGGCTCTCATAACTGCCTCATGAATTCAATTCCAGGCTGACACTCAGTGGCAGCACAGCTGATGATGCTATCTTTCAGCTGGAACATTAAACCTCTGCTCTCTCAAGAGGATGTAAACTATCTCATGGCAGTACAGAAAGAGGTGCAGTGGCATTCTCCTTGGAGTCCTGGTCAAATCTATTCCTCAACCAACATCGAGAACCAGATGATCTAGTTACAACCTGGATTCTGTTTGTGGAACCTTGTTCTGCATCAATTGGCTGCAGTATATCCTGCATTACAAATAATTACACATCAAAATCACTTCATTGTCTGTGAAGCACCGTGGGACGTCTGAGGTTGTGAAAGGTGCCATATAAATGTTTCTGTTGGGTGCGCTATCCAGGTAAATGCAATCCAAGAAGAGTGCCCTCTCTGTTTTCAGCACTTTGTTGCAGCCATTCCTCTACAGATTGCTGATACTATATTATCTTACAGACATAAATAGTTTAGTGTAACTTTTGTCATGCCTTTGCAAAACAGCTAACCACTTTAAAACAATTCAGTATCGTGGCTGGTCTGTTAAGTGACTGCTTCACCACTAACATATAAATTATATTGTAATTTAATCCTATTCTTTGTGTTTGCTGCCCCTGTACAGTCATGTTTTTGCACATCAGAAGCCTTCATTTGTACTTAACTGTGCCACATAATCTAAGGCAGGTTTTGTTAGTGTTGCCACTGGTGTTGTTATTTACCAGAAGCAATGATTACCATTTTTGAGGTTTGAATCCTTTTGAACAGATGGAATATTGACCACGTGATGATGTTCTATTATTGTGTAGATTTTCACATTAAGACGTATTCAGTACAGGTGTCAACTCCCCAGCAAAAGTAATGCAACAGACTCCCAGATTGCAGCTACTTTACAATGATGTTATGACTGAGGTGGAAGGAGTGCACTCTTTTTCTCTCGTCTCCTGCTGGATGGACCACAACATAAATTTTAAAACATTTTATCCAATTTCCAATATGGCCAATCATCTGCTTTCTCCAAATTAGATTTAGAATGAAAAGGTTCATCAAATAGATTTATTATGAAATCTCATCCAATAAATCTCATCCACTGGTTAATGCATGTAATTTGTAACATGAAAATATGAATGCTTGCCCCTCTAAGTAAATCTACAACAAAAAATCCAGGCATCTCTACAATCCTTTAAGCTTAAATCCTCAAATAAATATTTTTAAAATTAAGTAGTTTTGCAACACTGCAGTGCATATAACAGAGTTTAATTCTCTCCATAGGTGCTGCTAGACCAGCTGAATTTCTCCAGCAATTTCTCTTTTTGTTTCAGATGTCTAGCACCTGTAGCTGTTTGTTTTATTTTGGTTTTTAATGGTTATTTGTTGTGCTCTGGAGTGGTTGATGTGGTGATAGAAACAATGCTGACAGACAACATAAAGTAAAGCTTAAAACTCTGAAGAGGGTGCAAGAGAAGAGGACCTGGCTCAATATGTGGATGCATCATTGAAGGTGGCAGAATATTTTAAGAGAGTGTTCAATAAGGCATACAGGATCCTGGGCTTTATCAACAGGCCCACAGTATTTAAAAGCAAATAACTTGCATTAAACTTCCTAAAGACATTGGTTTGCCTCAGCTGGAATGTCCAGCTCTGGGTGCCACACATTTTGAAAACTGTGATGGCTTTGGAATAGTTCCCCAGGATGTGGAATTTCAATTATATGGATAAATGGGAGAAGGTGGTACTGCTTTCCTCAGAGAAGACACAGCTGAAAGGAGATTTGATGGAAGTATTCAAAATAGTGAGGTTGCCAGTGGAGATATAGAGAGAAACTGTTCCATTGGTGCAAGGATGGAGAATCAGTTGGCACAGACTTAAAGTAATTGGAAAAAGAAAGAATGGCCACAAGAGGAAAAATATTTTCAGTTCTCTAATTTCATCTTCTCCTGCTCCCTTATGTATTTATGAATACCATCCTTTGAAATGTCACATCTCAATAAGCACTCCAGTTAGTGTGGCAATATACTGAACTGCTTTCATTTATGGACTCTCCAGCATATTCGAATATCAAAGTGATGCAACATTAAACTTTGAATTATATTTATGGCATTACTCCAGAGAGAGCCCATCAAGTGCTCTGTTGATAATGTGCAAGGATCATATACATCCAAAAGGATCAAAGTGCAGATGAAATGCACAATGGACCTTAATATGGGCCACATCTGGCTATATTAATTAATCCCTATACAATCACTGAGTATTGTCCAATGTTTAATTGAACACTGCTCCCCAAGCACAGCACAGTAGGACCCTAATCCATTTTTGTCTAACTGCACACAAACTAGCAGTTGGTCAGATGTGGGCTGAATTAGATCAAGATGTGATTAGATTTTCTCTTTTGTACTTCTCTTGGAACTGACTGTCTTTTGCTCGTTAGCTAGTTAAGTACCTTGTAAAACGAAGCCACATAATTACTTTAATTTTATCATGCACAGTCCAGTTTGCCTTTGATTTTCTTCCCGTTCCCCTTTTTCAAGATACAATATCAGACAAAACTCAAATTTCTATAATTTTTAATGTCATTGCTATTGGCTAAGAGACACACATTAATACCCACAGATGAAACCAGACTTGTACTGAATGTTAAATTCATTTACTCTTGTTGTACCTGATGCTCAAAAGCCTTTCTTTCTCCCCAAGTGTCTTGTGGACACTGACAAATTGTCTGCTCTTCTCTTTTACAATTCTATTACTGACCTAGGGCTAGAATTGATGCTGGTAGATACCACTAATGTCGAACAGTGATATTGTAAAAAATGAGTGAAAAGATTTGCCCAATCAGATGTACAATTTGCTGTCGCTGTTTGTTTTTGACAATATATGACAAGAGTTCCCGGGAGTCACCACAGGTCATGCAGCTAAATTGTATATAAATATGAAATATAGATCAAAAACTGAGCTTTGTGAAAACAAGGAACATCAGATTCAAGTCCAGTACAAGTCACTGGGGGTGAAAAAGTGCCACACAAATTGAACCTGGGCACTTTTACACAAGTGATTTCTGCCAAACACTGTGAAATCACAGAGAGTGAAGCCCTGTGGTCAAAAGCTTCCAATTAAGGGTTCCAAAGAAGATTCATATTGGATTTGAAAAGTTAATTCTGTTTTTCTCTCCACAGACACTGCCAAACCTGCTGAGTTCCTGCAGCACATTCTGTGTTTACTTCCAATTAATTGCTGCCTGATCGCCTCCAGCCTTCCTACGAGAAGAAAATGTCGATCTTTCTTCAGTCAGACTAGAGACATTGCTTTGTTTCCAATTAAGCTTCAGCTAAAAGTAACGTACCTCCTTACACACCGCCCCCCCCCCATCTTCTTTATTCAACAATAACAACTTGCATTTATATAGCATCTTTGATATGATTAAACATCCTATGGTGCTTCACAGGAGCATTATCAAGCTCAAGGTTACTACAAGCCACATAACATGACATTAGGGCAGATGCCTAAATACTTGGTCATTCAATTAAGTCTTAGGACTGTCTTAAAGAAGGAGAGGCAGGTGGAGAGACAAAAAGTTGTAAGGAGGAAATTTCAAAGATGAGGACCAAAGCAGCTGAAAAACACTGCCTCTACTTTAAAAAAGATTTAAAATTGGATATTGCAGAACCACTGCAACAATTTGATTTCAGATAGTCAACATGGTTTCGTCAAGGGCAGGTCATGTCTCGCAAACCTCATTGAGTTTTTTGAGAAAGTGACCAAGCATGTAGATGAGGGTAGTGCAGTTGACGTGGTATACATGGACTTCAGTAAAGCCTTTGATAAGGTTCCACATGGTAGGCTGTTGGAGAAAATGCAAAGGTATGAGATTGAAGTGATTTAGCAGTTTGGATTAGAAATTTGCTTTTGGTAAGAAGGTAGCGAGTGGTGGTTGATGGAAAATATTCAGCCTGGAGTCCGGTAAATAGTTGTGTGCCACAAGGATCTGTTTTGGGACCACTGTATTTGTCATTCTTATAAATGACTTGGACACAGGCATAGGTGGATGGGTTACTAAGTTTGCAGATGACACTAAAGTCGGTGGAGTGCTGGACAGTGTGGAAGAATGTTGCAGGTTGCAGGGGGACTTGGATAAACTGCAGAATTGGGCTGAGAGGTGGCAAATAGAGTTCAATGCAGATAAATGTGAGGTGATTCACTTTGGGAAGAATAACAGGAAGGCAGAATACTGGGTCAATGGAAAGATTCTTGGCAGTGTGGATGTGCAGACGGGTCTTGGAGTCCATGTACATAGATCCCTGAAAGTTGCCACCCAAGTTGAAAGCGCTGTTAAGAAGGCATACGGTGTGTTAAGTTTTATTGGTAGAGGGATTGAGTTCCAGAGCCGTAATGTCGTGCTGCAACTATACAAAACGCTAGTGCGGCTGCACTTCGAATATTGTGTACATTTCTGTTCGCCCTATTACAGGAAGGATGTGGAAGCATTGGAAAAGGTGCAGAGGAGACTTACCCATCTGGAGGGAAGGTCTTATGAGGAAAGGCTTGGGTCTGTACTCATTGGAAAGAAGAAGGCTCAGGGGGGATTTGATAGAGACGTACAAGATGATTTCAGGATTAGAAATGGTAGATAGTGAAAGTCTTTTTCCTAGGATGATGACGTCAGCTTGTACGAGGGGACATAGCTACAAATTGAGGAGTGATAGATTTAAGACAGATGTCAGAGGCAGATTCTTTACTCAGAGAGTGGTATAGGTGTGGAATGCCCTGCCTGCCAATGTAGTTAACTCAGCCACATTAGGGGCATTTAAACAGTCCTTGGATAAGCACATGGATGATGATGGCATAGGGTTGGGGGGCTGGGCTTAGATTAGTTCACAGTTCGGCGCAACATCGAGGGCAGAAGGGCCTGTTCTGCGTTGTATTGTTTTATGTTCTATGTTCTATAGGATTGTTGTGTGCAGATGGAGGCCATTTGGCCTATTGTTCCTGTCTGTGATATGCCAGAAATGGAGCAGTGTTCATTTAAACATTGGACAATACTCAGTGATTGTAAAGGGATTAATTCATATAGCCAGATGTGATCCATTGTGCATTTCATCTGCACTTTGATCCTTTTGGATGTATATGATCCTTGCACATTATCAACTGAGCATAGGGCTGTGGGGCTGCCCGAAGTTACAGAGATAGGGAGGATTAAGAATATGAAGAAATTATAAAACAATATTTCTTTTATTCAATTATCAGATGTCTGCATCTCTGGCCTGACCAGCTTGTATTGCCCACCCCGACTTGCCCTTGAGACGGTGGTGGTGGGATGCCTTCTTGAATCACTGCAGTCCATTTAGAGTAGGCAGACCCACAATGCCATTCAGAGAACTTTAAAATCAAGGCCATCAAAGTAAATAACAATTAAAATCTGTCTACCATGCAGTTCAATTTGAAATTGCTGTACTGTAATTGAGGTGCTCTTTACATTGCTTTGATGGTGAGTTGACACTTGTACTAAATAAATCTTAATGTGAAAACAATTGCAATGATAGAACATTGCACATTCAATAAAAACAGTCCACCAATTCAATTGGAGCCCAACCTCAAAGTGTTAGTTTTGCTTCTGGTATAATACAGCACCATTGCAGTAACAACACTAGGCAAAAACCTGATTCAGATTATGTGGCAGAGTTAATTAATAATGAGGGATTCTATTATTAAAACAAATGACTGTACACGGACAGCAAATAGAAAGAAAGGGATTAAATTACAACATAATTCGTGTGTTTAGTGATGAAACACTCACTTCACAGACCAGCCACTGGTTTTTTTAAAGCAATTAGCTGCATTGTAAAGGCTTTACGAAAGTTACACTAAATTACTAATGTCACTAAGATAATACAGTATCAACAATCAGTTCGTGAATGACTGCAGACAGGGAGCTGCAAACAAAGAGACAGTTCTTGGATTCTGTTTGCCTGGGTAATGCACCCTACAAAGACAGAATAGAAGTACATTTATATAGCATCTTTCACAACCTTACATATCCCAAAGTGCTTCACAGCCAATCAACTGGTTTTAAAGTGTAATCATTATTGTAATGCAAGACACACTGCAACCAATTCATGTACAGCATAGTTCAAAGTACAAATGGCAATAAAATAATGATTAAACAATTTGGCTCTAGGTATTGGTCAAGGGACAAATGTTCGTCAGGACACAGGGGAGAATGTCGCTGCGTTTCTGTCAATATTACCATGGGATCTTGGTTTCAAAATTCAACAGCCTCTGAAAATAGACACAGAGAGAGCACAATGTAGGGTTAACACTCCCCCATTCTTTCCGATTTAGACAGTACACTAACTTAACTGTCTGTTAAATGAATCTTGCATAGCCTAAAGCCAAACTGTACTGCAAAGACGGAGGTGCATTCTGAATGCAGCAACCGCTGAAACTAAATGCTCTGCAGGGAGGAATTCAATGAGCTTACACAAGAATTGTAGAGTCATAGAGTTACAGAGCTGTACAGCATGGAAACAGACCCTTCAGTCCAACTCATCCATGCCAATCAGATATCCCAAATTAATCTAGTTCCATTTGCCAGCAATTGGCCCATGTCCCTCTAAACCCTTTCTATTCATATACCCATCCAGATACCTTTTAAATTCTTTAATTTTACCGGCCTCCATCACTTAGTCTGGTAGCTCACACACCACCTTCTGTGTGATAAAGTTGCCCTTAGGTCCCTTTTGTATCTTTCTCCTCTCACCCTAAACCTATGCCCTCTAGTTCTGGACTCCCCCATGTCTATTTACCCTATCCATGGCCCTCATGATTTTATAAACCTCTATAAGGTCACCCCTCAGCCTCTGATGCTCCAGGAAAACACCCCCAGCTTATTTATTCTCTCCCTGTAGCTTAAACCCTCCAACCCTGGCAACGTCCTTGCAAATATTTTCTGAACCCTTTCAAGTGTCACAACATCCTTCCTATAGGTGGGAATTGCACACAATATTCCAAAAGTGGCCTAACCAATGTCTTGTACAGCTGCAAAATGACCTCCCAACTCCTGTACTCAATGCTCTGACCAATAAAGGAAAGCATATCAAACACTGTCTTCACTATCCTATCTGCCTGCGACTCCACTTTCAAGGAACAATGAGCCTGTATTCCAAGGTCTCTTTATTCAGCAACACTCTCCAGGACCTTACCATTAAGCATACAAGTCCTTCCCTGATAATCCTTTTCAAAATGCAGCACCTCACATTTATCTAAATTAAACTCCAAGTGTCACTCCTCAGTCCATTGGCCCATCTGATCAAGATCCCGTTGTAATTTGAGGTAACATTCTTCACTGTCCACTACACCTCCAATTTTGGTGTCATCTACAAACTTACTAACTATACCTCCTATGTTCACATCCAAATCATTCATAGAAATGATGAAACGTAGTGGATCCAGCACCGATCCTTGTGGCACTCCACTGATCACTGTTGAGTTTAATGAAAACATCTTTGAATGCTGTGCCCTATCAACTGAACCATTAGCCTCACACACGAGCTACAACTCCTTTTCACTCAGTCTGCCAACGTTCTCCATCAATCATCATGCACGCCTCACATTCATGGCTTCATCTCAGCCTCTCAAATACATAGCACGCAGTAAGTCTCACATCCACTCTAGGAGAAAGTGAGGACTGCAGATGCTGGAGATCAGAGCTGAAAATGTGTTGCTGGAAAAGCGCAGCAGGTCAGGCAGCATCCAAGGAACAGGGGAATCGACGTTTCGGGCATAAGCCCTGAAGAAGGGCTTATGCCCGAAACGTCGATTCTCATGTTCCTTGGATGCTGCCTGACCTGCTGCGCTTTTCCAGCAACACATTTTCAGCTCACATCCACTCTACTCAGCTTGGACACACTGTTAGGTGAAAGTGAGGACTGCAGATGCTGGAGATCAGAGTCAAGATTAGATTGGCGCTGGAAAAGCACAGCAGGCGAGGCAGCATCCGAGGAGCAGGAAAATCGACATTTCGGGCAGGAGCCCTTCATCAGGAATGTCTTGGACACATTGTTAGTTATTCAATCATGATAGCCACACTTCACGCGCTCTCATTAGACAAGGTAACACACATGCACAGGCAGCAGGGAGTAATCCGGCAGGAACAGATACAGATAAATGCTCTCACCCCCAACAAGAATATCAATATCTGAGACACCACCCTTTGGCAGTGACAATAAACCTGCAGTTCACCACTAGGATTGTAGCATTTGTATCTCCATCACTGCCACTCCAGACTGCTGCCTCTCATGATGAGATGGTACAGTCTGAAGCCCAGCAAGAACATCTGCCCTACTGAAAGATAGCACTCGTTCACGAACAAAGCTGATGCTGTCACGGATTGCGGGGTGGGGGGGGAGGCGGATGTAACACTACATGGGAGCTTTCAGATCACCAAAGGTACAGGAAAGAGAGAGAATGAGGGAATGTGCAACAGTGAATAGTTGACTTTGTGTGGAATATTGGATGGTTTGTTTGATAAAGTGGTTTGGAATGTTTGTTTTGTGGAAGCTATTATTTCAGCATCTTGGCTGAAAGGATGTTTGTGATGGCAAGCGACAGTGAGAAGTGAAGGTAGGGAGCTGTGACAGACTAGTACATGCGAATCACACTCACCGGTATTACAGTTGGATGGGCCAGTTAATAACAGTCCAGCTGAAGAGAGAACGTGTTGGTGACTCCTTCCTTTTTGTACTCCTCTTTTTCCATTTCCCTGTTATGGTGCTTGTGCCAAGGTCCATGCCCTCAATGTGGCAACACCTATGAGTTATAGCACTCACAAAATCTGTTGGGTTCTGCAGGATTCCTGCAGAGCAGTCCAGAGAATTGCTGAGGCACCCCGATGGTCTGCTCCATGGCATTCCATGTGGCAGCTTGGCTCTTATTGCACAAACACTGCCATGTGTGGGTGGATTCCATAGCAAAAGCCTGAACTAGGTGCTCAGTGGACAGTCCTTATCATCCAGTCGGGACCCTGGGTCTGTCACTGTGGTTCAAGTGCCAATGCTGGCCAACATCACTGAAAACAAAAAAAATCTGGACACTGGGCTGGATGTGTGTAAACTGGCTGCCCCTTCCCCAATGTTTACAACCCTTTGGTACTTGATTAGCTGTAAAGTGCTTGAGGATGTTCTGGGGTTGTGCAAGGCAGCTACGTAAATGTATGAAGTAAAACAAAGAAGCTGGAGACCTGAAATGAAAACGCAACAGAAACTCAGCAGGTCTGGCAGCATTGGTGGAGAGAAAAACAGAGTTAACATTCCGAGACTGAGAAGACTCTTCTTTGCTGGATGCGAAACGTTAACTCTGTTCTTCTCTCCACAGATGCTGCCAGACCATTTGAGTTTCTTCAGCGACATAAGTGCAAATCTGCCTTTTATTTCTTGTCTGGGAATCAGATAGGTATTCATCTACGGCTCCAGCCTTACATAAAGAATAGCTGTGCTGGACCCACACAAAAATCTTTCAGCTCATTTCTTTCCTGCAGTCCAAGGTTTACTGGTTTCCTGTTGGGCTCTGGCCAACCCATAACCATTCCACAGCTATGAAAATTAGGGCCATTGTTCAGGAACCTCTGGCTGACATCATTTCTTGTAATAGTACCAACTGGAAGAAGATCTTATAGTTTTATATCAACAACAACATGGTGACTGTGCCCTACCATGCAATGTGTTTTTCTCATATTTCAATTATCTGTCAGCTTGCTTTTGCCAGTTTCATTACACACGAAGTAATTGGAAAGGGTTCCAACAAATGCACATCAATTCAGTCTCGTTGCATTCCCTGTTATATTGTTTCAGTTGACAGACTTCGGCCCGGGAGCTAATGACTGTCCCAGACATACCATAAAGCTCTGATAAAATTCTGACAACAAGCTGTCATTTTGTCTTGTGGAATTGATGAGTTGATTCATATTTTAGACAACTATCTGTATTTTCATGAAAAGTGTGATGCTGAAAAAGCACTGCAGGTCAGGCAGCATCTAAGGAACAGGAGAGTCAACATTTCAGGCACAAACCCTTCATCAAACTTTTCAACTGATGCTCCAGCATCTGCAGTCCTCACTTTTTCCTAGTCCCTATATTCACATCAAGTTGGGTAACTTATTAACAATTGGATTGCCACATATATTAATGCAGGATGTAAGTTTGCTCACTGAGCTGGAAGGTTCGTTTTCAGACGTTTCATCACCATAATAGGTAACATCATCAGCCTCATTCCTGATGAAGGGCTTTTGCCCAAGACATTGATTTTCCTGCTCCTTGGATGTTGCCCGACCTGCTGTGCTTTTCCAGCACTACACTCTCGATTCTGATCTCCAGCATCTGCAGTCCTCACTTTTGCCTAACATCATCAGTGAGTCCTAAACCTAAACACATAAATAAAAAGCAGGCCATACCACCAGTGCTTCACCGGATGCTCACTGATGATGTTACCTAGCATGGTGACAAAATGTATGAAAATGAATCTTCCAGCTCAGTGAGCAAACCTACATCCAGAACCTCAACCTGAGCTACAAATCGTCTCAAAACTCACTAATATATTAATGCTCTCCTGCTTGGCCTTCCACTTTCCAGCCCTTGTATACATTAGTTCATCTGACAGTGCAGTACTCTCCAATACTATACTGGTGTGTCAGCATGGTTTTGTGGTCAATTTTTCTGGCGATCCCCCTAAGAACATTAAAATCAGGAGCAGGAGTAGACCATGAAGCCCCTTGAGCCTGCTTTGCCATTCAATATGATTGCAATTGATTTTTTAGCCTTAGCTCCACTCGCCCTCAATTGCTTGAGAGGGCAAGTCCCCGCTTATCCCAACTTTATAGGTGGTCCATAATAGAACATCAACAAACGTTTTGGATAGAGAATTCAACCAGATTCCAACCCTTTGAGTAAAGAGATTTGTCCTCATTTCAGTAATAAATGATTATCCCCTGTATTAAGACAGATGCCACTGTGTTCCAGATTTCCTAGTCATAGAGTCATCCACAAGGAAGCAGACCCTTTGGTCCAACCAGTCCATGCTGACCATAATCCCAAACTAAACTAGTCCCACCTGCCTGGTCCTGGCCAATATCTCTCCAAACCTTTCCTATTCGTGCATTTTTCTAAGTGTCTTTTAAATGTTCCAACTGTGCCCACCACTTCTTCAGGAAGTTCATTCCAAACATGAAGCACCCTCTGTGTCAAAGAATTGCCCCTCATCATATCAGTTTTTAAATCTCTCTCCTTTCACCTTGAAAATATGCTCCCTACTTGTGGGCGGCACGGTGGCACAGTGGTTAGCACTGCTGCCTCACAGCGCTTGAGACCCGGGTTCAATTCCCGCCTCAGGCGACTGACTGTGTGGAGTTTGCACGTTCTGCCCGTGTCTGCGTGGGTTTCCTCCGGGTGCTCTGGTTTCCTCCCACAGTCACAAAGATGTGCAGGTCAGGTGAATTGGCCATGCTAAATTGCCCGTAGTGTTAGGTAAGGGGTCAATGTAGGGGTATGGGTGGGTTGCGCTTCGGCGGGTCGGTGTGGACTTGTTGGGCCGAAGGGCCTGTTTCCACACTGTAATCTAATCTAATCTACTCTTGAAATCCACAATTAACACTATCTATGCTCCTCATGATGTTACAAATTTCTATAAGGTCACCTCTCAACCTCCTATGCTCCAGTGAAATAAACTAGGAGAAACCACCTCCCAGTATCAACCTTGTCTCTAATCTACTATATTTAATATGCTGCAATCATCCTGCCTCTTCCCAGGCACAGCGCATTTCTCAAAGTTTGACTATTAATTAATGAATCAATATTGTTTACATTTACTATATTTCTTTACAGCAGCATTTGGGTACGTTTTCCTCTTTGCATTCCTTCTCAATCAACTGACTTGCCACTTGTGAATGAATGAAAGGGCTGCTCTCCAGTAACCAACCCTCACTCAGCTCTCTAGTTAGGATGGACTGGTAAGTCAGTGCTCCAGCAAATGGTCAAATAATCTACAAACACCTTGGATATGAAATGAAGATAAAGACTGCTGAAACAAGATATTAATTATATTTATGATATATGATCGATGGAACAATATTTATTATTATTACTAAACTACTGAGTTTGGATTTTCATGGAGTTAGAACATCTCCAGAGTCATGTAGAAATGGCAGATATGTCCCTAACCCAGGGAGAGCAGACAGGCAGGAAGCTGGAAGGACACAGCAAGCCAGGCAGCATCAGGAGGTGAACCTCAGGATGCAGTCCTTCCAGGTGAGACACAGGTTCACCTGCATCTCTTCCAACTGTTTACTGCATCAGGTGCTCCTGATGTGGTCTTCTCTACATCAGGGAGACCAAATGTAAACTTAGGGAATGGTTCACTGAGCATCACAGCTGGGCCCAGAGGGCCGACCGGAACTCCCAGTCACTGCCCATTTTAATTCCCCCAACCACTTCCTTTCCAACATGACCATCCTTGGTTTCCTCCATTGCCAAAACAAACCACAGCTCCTATTGGAGGAACAACACCTTGTCTTCTCCCTGGGCACCCTACAGTCTAGAGGACTCAACATTGAGTTCTCCAACTTCAAATAACCTCCTTCCCCATCCCCGAACTCCCTTCCCAGCCCCTTCCACTCCCTCCCACTGTTCCCTGCCACCAACCAGATTCATTCCTCCTATTGACCGACCTGGTTGTACCCTCTGCCTGTCTTCACCTATCCCCACTTCACTATCCTGCCCCCACCCCTTTATCTGCAGCTCCCCCCAAACCCACCCCGAATCCTGAAGAAGGTTTACACCCGAAACATTGACTTCTCCACCTCCCGATGCTGCCTGACCTGCAGTGTTCTTCCAGCCTCCTGCCGGTCTACTTTGGATTCCAGCATCTGTCCCTAACCCAGGAATACCAGCTCTATTCCTGATATCCCCAATTCTTAGCTGGTGCAGGATAAGGGTGCAGATACTAAGCCCATACATTGCATCCCTGACCATCATGGGGAAAAGCATTTGTCAGCCCTCCCTACAATTTTCCTGAGTCAGGCCAGCTCCTCAAGGACTGAGGAGTTCTGAACTACTGTCAGGATTCAGGAAGCTTTTGAAACTTCTGTTTTTTTTTATAGATATTTTTATTAGAAATTTAACATTTTTACAAGTTTACAAAAATAAACAAAACTCTCAGATATAAACATTGATATACAATTAGCTCAAATATACAATAGCCAAAATTTGACAAAAAAAAACAAAACAACAAAAAAAAACCGAAAAGAAAAAAAAACAAACAAATAAAACTCAACTATCTACTAATCTAACCTACAACTAACCAGGGTATATATTTAAGTCTCTTACATGCTCGGAATGTGTTAACATCAAATGTAA
>NC_057716.1:23527836-23539801 GCF_004010195.1 Chiloscyllium plagiosum | reverse complement strand
GCGGCCTTTAGCTCCGCCCCTCCGACTCGGCGTTGAATTTCTTCAATTTCACGGTCGTGCTTCTGCAGCGCGGCCGAGAGCGACTCCCAACGATTTCTGGATTCGACGATAAAGGCATCGATCTTCGAGTCAAGCTTGGAAAGCATTTCTGCAAGACTTGCTACTGTAGGTAAGTTCCTCGGGGCGGCTGTGGACGCCTCTGCTGCAGCTGTAGAGTGTGGGGGAGGGGTTCCTGCTTGCTGAGAGCCTCGGGCTCCTTTCCCTTTAGTCATTTTAACTTAGGATTAAGTTGCTTAAATGTAATATTACACAACTAATTGAGTTACTAAACTATTATAAATGATTTATAAATGATTTGGTGAGCTTGGTAGGGGGTAGGTGACCCACTGTGCCCAAGTCTTGGGAGGAGCACTATAGACTCAGTCTTACTGGGTCGCCGCCATCTTGGATCCCCTGAAACTTCTGTTTAAAAGGTGTCTCCCATGTCCATCCCATGCCAACCCATGAGTCCACCATGCCTTTCTCGCCCCTTATAGCCTTCATGCCAACTCATGGCCTTCCTAACAACCCACCTCAACTCTCAGCCACCTCTGAGGCTGGCTATGCTTTTGGACTCAGTAGACTTAACACCATCCCAGAGCCATACTACACACTCGCCAGCACAGAGGGAAAATTGTGGCATATCGAGGTCTGTTTCTTCCTGGGGACGTGCAGCAAGTTGGGAAATTTGACAACTAGAGCTATTTACCTTGACGGTGAAAATCCAGGCTCAATTTTTTAAGTAAGTAATTGCAGTCATTCTGAGTGATTATTCAGCAATCAGTCACCCCTACACTCAGTATAACATACAAGTTTCTAGGTGATGGCTAGTCCTGTGATGTCACTGGGCACGGAGTTGGAGAATGCAGTTTTTCTTGTAGCAATTCCCAGCTGGCTAGCAGCAGCTGAATACAAGGCTGCGTCTCACCAGATAAAAGGGCAGGATGACCAATTTCATGAAATTATCATTAGACAACTGTGGAATATCTCAAACCAAACATTGTTGATTTATTAGTCATGATGCTATGGGAATGATTTGTCCGTGGGAATGTGCTAAATAGTTTACCTGCAATATCACTGCTTTTTGCATTTGTTTATTAGAATACAGTTTGGCACTTTGCCATACAACATGCTTAAGCCTCCATCAAAATAACATTTTAGCGTATTCATGAAATGCATCACAAGAAGATTCCCATCACTTTTCGAGTTCCGTGTCTCTCTATATTCATGGACTAAAATATTAAACTTCAGGAGTTTAAATAATCATATCTCCAGATTTCCTACAACAGAAAGACACACACATTTTGCTTTAGAGACTCAAGTTTATTTTTAAAAATTATTGAGTTTTGTGTTTTTTTTAAGATCAGAAATGGTGAACTCTGTGCATGTGTCAGTGCATGTGTGTGTGTCATATGCTAATGTGTGTGTGTGCCACATGTTAATGTATGCATGTGTGCATGAGAAACATACACACAACTCCCCAACCCAGTCTGGGTCAAGATTAGCACAGGCCAGAAAGTTACATCTAAACTTTATTAAGCACTGCTTGCTCATAAACAGCACTGATTACTTAGAGTAGATTCCTCCTACAATGTTCTGATAGAGCACCAAACCTAAATGATAATATGTTGATATGAACAGACAGCTTTGTTAAGAACTAGTAGGTCAGATACAATGCTAATTAGATCATGATGTAATCGTCTCAATACATTCCTCTATTGGTAACTCCGAGAAAGCAGAGTGCCATTTTAATGCAGCACCCGTTTTCTTTTGTTTCCGGTTCCATTCACCTGTATTTCTCATCAATTGCCTGCATTCTTAGCATTTCAACTTCCGCATCTCACTACCGTACTGATGGAATAATCAATGGGCCTATGATAACCCAGAGTTTCTGCACACCAAAATGAAAACCTGAAACCGAAAGTGAATCTTTGGAACTCGAGTCTTCAACCTCACACTGTATTCCTCAAGATGGAAGATTTTAGTATTTTGTCAAACCAACTTTCAGGTGCCAGACTGAAATAATTCACCTCAAGATTGTGAGCATTTTCAGCTGTAGATTTACATTCATCAGGAACTGAGAGGTGACTGCCCTACATTCATTTCTTTTAGTAGACTTTGCAATAACTCCACAGAAACCTTTATTTACACATGAAGAGGCCTTGACACTGATCCAGCTCCCTCAGAACCAACTCTCAGAGTGAACAGAACATCTGACACTGCTGTTTATTTCTGTCAGCCAGGGCTCCCTGATTGAACCAGATTAACACCCCCAATCAGGGAACCCATATTCTATGAAGTCCACCTGCCTGACCCTCCCACTCTGCCAAGGAAATGCAGGTTCTGGGCCTCCTCCATCTCCCCGCCTCACCACCCGATGCCTGGAGGAAGAATGCCTCATCTTCCACCTCGGGACCCTTCAACCCCAGGGCATCAATGAGGAATTCACCAGTTTCCTCATTTCCCCTCCCCCCATCTTACCCCAGTTCCAAACTTCCAGCTCAGCACCGTCCTCATGACCTGTCCGAGCGGACAATGTTCCTTCCCACCTATCCATTCCACCCTCCTCTCTGACCTATCACCTTCACCCCTACCTCCATCCACCTATTGCACTCTCAGCTACCTTCCCCCCAAGCCCATCCTCCTCCCATTTATCTCTTTACCCCCAACGCTTCCAGCCTCATTTCTGATTAAGAGCTTTTGCCCAAAACATCAGTTCTCCTGCTCGTTTGATGCTGCCTGACCTGCTGTGCTTTTCCAGCACCACACTAATCTAGACTCTAATCTCCAGCATCTGCAGTACCCACCTCCACCTCATTACAATCACTACATCCCCACCCCCCTGTCCCCCAAGACTAAGAACCCTCTGATTCTGCCTCAGATACAGGCAGCGTGTAACGCACAGAAGCTCACCTCTTATGCCTGGAGCATCTGTGAAGAAATTCATTTTCTTCTTCAGATAGCAAAGGTGTCAAGGTGGTGACATTCGCTGTGTCCATCTCAGATTCCAAGATCTGTTCAATGCTTGACAGGAAGGGACAGTCCATAGGTTCCTCCAGCCTTTATGACAGTTCCGAAGAGCCGGGCACAATTTGCTCCCCCCCACCATTTGAGAGTTTGCAGCTTTCAGATAGTCCACGTGCTTGTTCAGAACCAGCGCTGCTACCCAAATGTTATATATCACTGGACCTGACCTCACGTTGACCATACCTCTTACCTATGCAGGGCCATTCCCGTGGTTCCTACACTAAACTTGGTCTTCACCAAACGATCTCTCTTGCTTAGCGGAGTCTCATGTTTGGCAATGGTGCTCCTGATGCCATTTCACCCTCTCCCCCACGTCCGGGAAGATCAGATTTGATACTGGTGCAGAGTCTTCTCCCTCTTAGCAGGTCTGCTGGAGCTATCCCTGGTCTTGCATGAGGGGTGGTCTTATAATCAAAAGGAACCAGGACTGCTTTGTATCTAGTGAAGCTGTAGGCTGCTTCTTTAAGTCTGCCTTCAAAGTTTGGACTGCTCTTTCAGCATACCAGAAGAAACTACAATGGCTTTCCAGCCCACATCCTGAAGAAAATCTGAACTGTTTGGCCAAGGGTTGACTTTGTTTTGGGTTTTGCTGTGGGCTGACCTAGAGTCCCTCTTTTCAGGATATGACCTGAGTGAGGCTGTGCAATTACCTTTACTGAAATGGTATTCCCTTAGCTCTGTTGGACTGGCGAGGCTGTCCACTTCCATCAGAATACTCTACAACTCATATGCTACACTTGCTGCATTTTCCAATGATAAAGCCATTTGTAGTGTCTATTGGAATCCAGTTGGGGTGCAGCTAGTAGGCTGTTTTGCATGGTTATTTAATTAATCCCATATACCACATACAGTCTCTCAGCACTTCATTAATGGTTAAACCAAAGTCACGGGCCTCTGGCCCGACATTGTAACCTAGTCTAAACTCTTAATAGGATTTCCCATGGTTCTTGAATTGCTGAGTAAAAATGATATGGTCTCAGAATTAGAGAAGGCCTGAAGTTGCCATACTCCTGAACTAATTGTGTCAATTCTTGAAAGGTTTTAGTATCTGGTGCCTCAGGGAAGTTAGGCTTCTAATAACCGAGAAAGCTGCAGGTCCACAAACTGTCAGGTGAATTACTTGTTTCATTTGCCCCAATGTTATTTGCCCGGAGAAAATATTGCATTCTTTCCACACATTGGGCCCAGTCTTTGACAGCAGGGTCGAACAGGTCAAGTTTCCCAAACAACAGCGAGCAAGGCTTACTCCAACTCAAAGAAGACTGTTGCAAATTAGTTTCTTCAGGACGTGCTTTACTGTCATTTCCACTGAAATACTCCATAGAGGCCAGTATCCTGTCACCGAGTCACCCTCGGTGGAGTAGCAGAAAGCATAAGGGACTGTCAGAGAATACAGGAGGATATAGATAGACTGGTGAGTTGGGTGGAAAAGCGAAAGAGGGATTTCAATCCAGACAAATGTGAGGTGATGCTTTTGGGCAAGACTAATTCTAGAGCGAATTATACAATGAACGGAAGAGCCTTGGGAAAAGTTGATGGGCAGAGAGATCTGGGAGTGCAGGTCCATTGTACCCTGAAGGTTGCTGCACAGGTGGATAGAGTGGTCAAGAAAGCATTTAGTATGCTTGCCTTCATTGGACGGGGTATTGAGTATAAGAGCTGGCAAGTCATGTTAACATTGTACAAGAGATAAGTTCGGCCGCATTTAGAATACTGTGTATGTTCTGGTCACGACTTAACAAAAGGATGTGGACATTCTGGAGAGGGTGCAGAGAAGGTTTATGAGGATGTTGCCTGGTATGGAAGGTGCTAGCTATGACGGAAGGTTGAGTAGGTTAGGTTTATTTTCATTAGAAAAAAGGAGATTGGGAGGGGGACCTGATTGAGGTTTATAAAATCATGAAGGGTATAGACAGGGTGGATAGAGACAAGTTTTTTCCCAGGGTGCAGGATCCAATAATGAGAGGTCACACTTTCAAGGTGAGAGGTGGAAAGTTTAAGGGGGATACATGCAGCAAGTACTTCATACAGAGGGTGGTGATGCGTCTGGATAAATGCATGAGTAGGTGGGGAGTAGAGGGATACAGATGCTCAGGAATTGACCGACAAGGTTTAGACAATACATTTGGATTGGCTTAGGCTTGGAGGGCCGAAGGCCTGTTCCTGGGCTGTAAATTTTCTTTGGTCTTTTATTGATAAGTGAAAGGTTCTCGACACTGATCCAGCTCCCTCAGAGCCAGCCCTCAGAGGGTCAGGATGGTCTGACATTCCTGTTTTTATCTATCAGCGAGGGCTACCTGAATGGGGCTGTTAATCTGGTCCAGCCAGGAAATCATATTCTATGAGACCCACCTAGCTGACCTTGTTACAATCATTACAGACTTACTACTATAGAGCTTGAATTCTGGGCCCAGTGATGAAAGGGCACCGCATGAACTTGTTTCAGGCTCCATGCTTCAGTGTTTCTGTTGGAAATATGCTGTTTATAGAGATATTCTATTTGCCTGCCTGGAAGTATTATGCACATCGATCTAGTGCTAAATTTACACGCACACCCTAGACAATTGAATTGAAACCAGGGTTGAGAGAGGAATCTGAGTGCTGTAGTGCATCACTTTGTAATCTTCATGAACAATACCATGATGTAGTGGCCAAAGAAAACAAGAGCCAAGATTGAATTCACAGGAAAATACAATACAAAACATAACTCCCATTTTGTCCTTGTACAAGCCTCTATTGGAATATTGTGTCCTATTTTGGTCTCCTGACAACGTGAGTGAACTTGAAACTTTGGAAAGAGTGGGGATGAGTGTAATGAAATTGGTTTTTAACTTCAAACACTTCAATCACCCAAATAGACTCAGTGTTAACTTTAGAAAGGCTCTGAAATAGATTGACTCAGGGCCAAACTTCATTGAATAGTGCAAACATTAACAGTGTTAACATGGAAAAAATATTGCATCTGGATAGGTTAGAGAAGAGCAGGATTCACACTTACAAACTACAAATGGACAGAACAAACTACCTTGACTACACTTCCTCTCACCCACCCTCCTGCAAACATGCTATCCCATACTCCCAATTCCTCCACCTTCGCTGCATCTGCTCCCAGAATGAGGCACTCTACTCCAGGACATCCCAGATATCCTCCTACCTTAGTGACCGTAGTTTCCCCTTCTCGGTAATTAAGGATGCCTTCAACTGTATCTCCTCCATTTCCTGTTCCACTTCCAGAGACCCTGGTTCAATTCCCACCTCAGGCGACTGACTGTGTGGAGTTTGCATGTTCTCCTCGTGTCTGCATGGGTTTCCTCCGGGTGCTCCAGTTTCCTCCCACAGTCCAAAGATGTGCAGGTCAGGTGAATTGGCCATGCTAAATTGCCCGTAGTGTTAGGTAGGGGTATGGCGTGGGTTGCGCTTCGGCAGGTCGGTCTGGGCTTGTTGGGCCGAAGGGCCTGTTTCCACACTGTAATCTAATCTAATCTAATCTAATCTCTATATCAGGGAGACCAAATGCAGACTTGAGGATTGGTTTGCAGAGCCCCTGGCAACATGTCCATCCTTGGCCTTATCCACTGTCAGAGTAAGGCCAGACATAAATTGGAGGAACAACACCTGATATTTCACGTGGGGACCTTACAGCCCAATGGCCTCAATATTGACTTCACCAGCTTCAAAGTCCCCCAAACCCCAGCCTTATGCAATGTCCGCCCCTTCTCCCTCCTCGCCTCCCTGACTAGACCTAACCTGTCCATTTTCCTACTCACCTTCCCATAGATCAATCACAATAATCTTGTACCTGCATCCACTTATCACTATCCCACCTAACCTTCCCCCAGCCCCACTGCCCTCCCTCTACTTACTTCTGGCCCCCCGCTTCCCCTCTCTAGTCCTGAAGGGTTTCAGCACAAAACATTGACTTGCCTGCTCCTCAGGTGCTGTCTGACCTGCTGTGCTTTTCCAGCTTCACATCTATAGACTTTGGACATTTGACTGTTCTTCTTTTCCCAGAGAATACCAAAACTGTGGAGAAAGTTCCCATTTCCTGTGAAGAGCACAGATTCATAGTACAGTGTTCAATTCAATACAGAGAGGACATGGTCTGGATAGGGCAGAGATCACATTGTACATAAGATAAACACCTTAAAACATGGATTAAAGGCAAAGTCACCAATGTCCTACCAGACCACAGGGCTACTCTTTCATTAGGAAGAGATGACCGTTGGAGATTCGTCAGAGGGTCACCATGCCTCACGCAAGGGAAGAGATTGAGAAGAAGAATCTTTCATGGTAATCTCCAATGGTGTGTTAATTGAGCCCATGCTATTTGTTATAATCTGCGTTGCAAACCAACTGTCCGACTAACTGAGCTCCCAATATAGGCTAGGTTCAATGTGGCTTTCTTGTCTAGATTTACTGGTTTAAAGATCATGTTGAGAAATTCCTTGTGTTGTAAGTATCTATTTAGGAATGCACAAGGCACCATAACTATTGGAAAGTTTGGATCAAGCAGTTAGTCTTTTCCTGTGTCATCGATGAGTGTATCATGTGTGAAATGTAGTTTTAGGATAGGAACATAACAACAGGTGGGGACTATTCAGCCCTTCTAGTCTGCCCCACAGTTAGGTCAGAGTTGATCTGTCTCCATCTATCTGCCTTGGATTCATATCCCTTAATATTTTCTTGAATGAAAGCCGTCATTTTAAAATTTTCAACTGACCGTCCACAAACTCAACAGCATTTTGAGGGACAGAATCCCAGATGAAGATGTAGAGGTTCTTCCTGAAATCGATTCTGAGTGGCCTGGTCCTAATTTTAAGGTTCTGCCCCTTACCCTGGATTGATACAATCACCACCAACACCACCTCCCTTCCCCATCATTTCCCAACCATTAGAGTAAATAGTTTCTCTCTATGTACCAAATCAAACTCATCTTACATTCTCTGAATGAGGTATAATTCAGAGATTCTACACAGAAGAGGATGCTGTATAGGATAGGTTGAAGGGCTAAAATGGTTGATGATATTTGAAAGCTGCATGATCTTAAATGAGTTCTGTGAACATTCCTTTATGGGCCGCAAATGGACCAGCAGCTTATTTCTCTGTAGCAAAGGGACTTAGATATGTATCTACTGCTACTGGACATTCATGTAGCACACTATATTGATGACATCTTGATCCACAGACCAACGGGAATTGTGGTAGTGGAAGCCCTAGCTGCACTGGAGCAATATGTGTGAGACAGAGGTTGGGAAGTGAAGTCCAAAAACATGCTGGGAGCAGCACAATCGGTGCAGTTATTGAGCATTCAGTTGGCAAAAGGGGGTAGAGTCATTCCTGAAAAAAGTAAAGAATAAAATACAAGAAATGTCTGTTCTAACTAGCAAGGCTGAGGAGCAGAAATTTATACGTCTGCTTGGATATTGTTGCAAACATATACCTCACATGGCCATGTTCATAAGACCTTTACATACCATTACGCAAAAGAAAGCTCAGTTTGAACGGGTTGATTAACAGCAGAAATCATTAATAGCTGCTGAGGAGGCACTATCGCTGGCTCCTCGGATACCTGGCTTACCCTTTGAATTACAAGTATCAGGACTATAAGATATAGCCACGTGGACTTAAGGGCAGAGACAAAAGGGGAAAGCAATACCTTTGGGCATCTAGTCCAGAAAACTGCCTGAGGCAGCTAAGCATTACACACCATTTGAAAAACAAATTCTGGCCTGTTACTGGGCCCTCGTAGGATCTAAAGGGCAGACGAGTGAGGACAAAGTGCTCCTCAGAACCTGTTCTGATGTGGGCGTTATCTAACCTTGCAACCAACAAGGTCGGTACAGCCCAACAAAGCTCCATTGTAAAATGGAAATGGTACATAGCTGACCATCAAGAAGGGAAAAGAAGGGGTTACCAAACTCCATGAACAAATAGGAGAAAGTGAGGACTGTAGATGCTGGAGATCAGAGCTGAAAACGTGTTGCTGGAAAAGCGCAGCAGGTCAGGCAGCATACAAGGAGCAGGAAAATCGACGTTTCGGGCATGAGCCCTTCCTCCATGAACAAATACCTGAATATCCACCAGGTAAACCAACTCTAAGCTCTGAACAGGCCGTGCCTGCATCTCCTGTTCAATGGGGCCCAGAGATACTCATCACTATGCCTGGGTCACTGACAGATCAGGCCCCTGGAAGAATGGCGGAAGGAAGTGACGAGTGGCTGCGTTTAATCCTTCCACACAGACGATTATCCATAGTGAAAGGGACGAGGGATCGAGCCAGTATGCCAAATTAGCCACTGTGGTCCCAGTGCTGGAAGAGGAGAGTTAGTGTTTGCACATTTATACTGACATGTGGGCAGTGGCCAACTGGGTGGCTGTATGGATGCTGACCTGGCAATCAAATAGAGCCATAGAGATGTACAGCATGGCAACAAACCCTTCGGTCAACTCATCCATGCTGACCAGATATCCTAAATTAATCTAGTCCCATTTGCCAACACTTAGCTCATCTCCCTCTAAACCCTTCTTATTCATATACCCATCCGGATGCCTTTTAAATGTTGTAATTGTACCAACTTCCACCACTTCGTCTGGCAGCTCATTCCATACCGGTGCCATTGTCTGCATGAAAAAGTTGTCCCTTAGATCCTTTTAAATCTTTACCCTCTCACCCTAAACCTGTGCCCTCTAATTCTAGACTCGCCCACCCCAGGGAAAAGACCTTGTCTAATTACCCTATCTCTGGCCCAAGATTGCTGCTAAGTCCCTGTGGAGAACAGAACTATGGAAACAAATATGGGCAAAGGCACAGTACTTGGAAATTATTGCGTACTGTGCGGATGTCCATGTGAAGGAACCTGCTGATCACAACAATACTGTAGATGGAATCATAAAAGCCAGAAAATTGAAGATGCATCTGAAGAATATCATACTGGAAAATGGGCTTATGAAAGATCAGGACATTTAGGATATCATGGCACTGTGCAATGGGCAAGAGATCAAAGTTTGCACTTACCTGCTGATCTGATGAAAGGAGCTATTGGCAGGTGTGAAATATGTCAAAAAGTAAAACATGTACCACTGGTGCAAAAGCCAATGGCACAACATAAATGAGGAGATCAGCCATTCAAATCTGGCAGATTGACTATGCAGGCCTATTACCGTTACAACAACAATATCAATATCTGTTAACTATCTGAGCTAATGCTAGCTTTCCCGACAACCAAAGCAAATCAGTAACACCGTTAAAGGCCTTGAACAGTTAATATCCTACAATGGCGAACCATCAGAAATACAATCGGATAATGGCTCACAGTTTCCAGGTCAACAGGTGCAGCAATGGGCTGCAAATAATGGGATAGATTGGATGTTCCACATTCCTTATTGCCCTCAACCAGCTGGCCTTGTAGAGTGAATGAATGGGTTATTAAAACAACAAATCCGTAATCATACATTGTTGGGGTGGCTCAAAGTGCTGCCACGGACATTATATAATCTGAATAACTGGTCTCTGACAGGAGAGACACCCATGAGTAGAATGTTTGAAGGAGAATGCCAGTTACATCATCCCAATAAACCTACAACTTCTGATGACCTTTGTACAGAGGGAAAAGTATGGATACACTCACCTACAACACCCTCCTAAGCCTGGTGAGATACTTGCCTGTGGACAAGGTGATACCCGTTGGGTTTTCATAATTGGGCAGGAAGTATCAGAGTGTCTAGACAGAGAGAGGTTAACAAAAAGACAGTGCGTTCTCAAAGATTGTAATCTAATAAAACATGATTTCTTCACAGAACCATACAAATTTATTATGGGTGGATGCTGCTGTGACTGATCCAACAATTGGCAGCTACTGTATTTAATCCACCATATCATGACTTTGATGATACATCCTATTGTTATAGTGTATTATTCTTATTAATGATGGATATTTTTATTACAGTTTTAATTATCTGGTGTAGGTTACATACTCTTATTATACATTCTCTTGTGATTATTGATGATTTGCATCTGCATTTGCAATTGTAACATGCCCTGTCAAATATCATTGGGGTGGCTTGTATAGGATAGGCTGAAAGACTAAAATTGTTGCTGATATTCAACAGCTGCATGACCTGGAATGAGTTCTGTGAACATTCCTTTCCAGACTGCAGACAGCACCAGCAGCTTGTTTTTTCTGTACGGACTGTTTGTTACACTGTATAAGAGAGAGAGAGAGAGTTTTGTTCCAAGTTGCAGGATATCACCTCAGACCGGGTTTGTGAGTGGTGCCAGGAATGAAGCTAAGCCTCCAGACCAGCCCGTCGATTGAGGGACACCCAATGGGCAGAAGGGCGTGAGGCTTATTGTACATTTAAGCAACTTGCTGTTTCCGAGTCTTCTCTTAATTACATTTAACCTGAATCCAAAAGAACTGCTTAAACACATGCTGTGATCCAAGACAGATACAAACCCAGACTATGTAACCTATTGCCATAATTTAACCGTCACAATTTGGGATCGTTCTGGTGGATATGCACTGCCGTCAAAAGCTGTCCTGAGGTGAAATGCACAGAATTAAATGCAGAACTTCAAAAGGGATGTAACCAGAATTTTTAAAAACTGGTCTTCCACACCTTTGCATCCCAGGCCCCTTGAATTAAGGACCAACCTTTTCTCCTTTTTAACTAGATTTTGTACTAATCCATTGAATTCTAGTCTTGGACCCTTAGATGCCTCTGCTCTTCTCCAATTCTGGTTTATCCCCATTTCAAATAAAATCTGATCCACATTTCTTCAGTCCAAAGTGAAGAACCATACATTTCTCTGCATTGAAATTCACCTGCCAGTTTTGCTCACTGATTAATCTGAGAACATCTGTTTGTGACTTCCAGCTCCTCTATGCTGTTCAGTAAG
>NC_057716.1:23519671-23527336 GCF_004010195.1 Chiloscyllium plagiosum | reverse complement strand
GTAAACTGTTTTTGTAATTTGTTTAATAAAATATATAGAACCACTGAATTTAGATTTCTAAAAAGAGCTTAATTTGGTATTAAAAATGGTTCCTCCACAAGATAAGAGCTTGGGACATTGGAGGTCATAGATTAGAATGGATAAAAGATTGACTAACAAACAGGGAACAAAGGGTCAGAATAAGTAGGTATTTTCAATTTGTTAAGTTGTAACTTGTGGAATGCCATAGGGACCAGTGCTGGATTCTCAACTATTTGCAATCGATTTGAATGACCCAGCATGCTATAGCCAAATTTGTCAACAACACAAACTAGGAAAGAAGTTGAGGCTGTAGACAGATAGGTGAAGGGAATGAGTGGAGTGGTGTATAATATGGGAAAATAAGTTGGCTGGAAGAATAAAAAAGCATAATCATACTCAAACGCAGAGGTGTTGCAGAGCAGAGGGATGTGGGTGACTTTGTACATGAATTACAAAACATCAGAATCCAGGAGCAGGAAATAATTACGGATGTCAATGGAATATTAGGTGTAAGCTGAGGGAGATAATAGTATAAAAGTTGGAACATCTTGCCACAGTTGAACAGGGCATTGTTGAGACCATACCTACAGTACAGTATACAACTGGTGTCCTTACTTAAAGAGAAGTATACTTGCATTAGAGGAAGTTCAGAGAAGGTTCACCGACTGGATTACAGGACTTAAGTGATTAACTTATAGGGAAAGGCTAAACAGGTTGGGCTTGTGTTATTGCAATTTAAAAGGACAAGAAGTTATTTGAGTACACTTAAGATAGCGCCTTCTGATAACCAGTAACATACAGGATGATGGGGATGGGGTAGGTAAAAGGATACGTGAAGTGATTGATCAGCCATGATTGTATTGAATGTTGTGATAGCCTTGACAGACTGAATGGTCTATTCCTGCTTCTGCATTCCTACAAATTTATTGGTGCATATATAAGATTTTGAGGGGGGTTCACAGGGTAAACGCTGAAACAATGTTTCCTATTGTGGGGGAGATCTAGAAGTAGGGCCACAGTTTCAAAATTGGGGGTCTCGCATTTAAAGTGAAGGTGAGAAGGAATTTCTTCTCTAAGAGGTCATTAATCTTTAGGATTGTCTATTCCAGAAAATGGAGGAAATTGAGCCATTGAACTATTCAATGCTCTGAGACAGATTTTCGAAAGACAAGGATGTTAAGTGTTCTAGGTAATGTGGGTTTTGACTTTAGCAGAGTATTTTACTTGATGCAGCATTGCTTAAGTTATTCCTTGGAAGAAAAGGAGCTAGACATGGATATTGTGTTCTTGAAGAATCCATGAATGTGTATAAATTGCAGGTAAGCAAGTAAAATCAACCATGATCTTACTGAATAGTTGAGGAAACTAAATGACCTGTTGGTGTTTCTATTTGTTATGTTCTGAGAAACCTATAACACCGCATACAACAAATTGATATTGTTTTCAAGTATTTTTACATCAGGACTAAAAACGTAAAAGGGCACATTTTAATCAGTTCAGTGCTTTCTATTATATTACAGCCTCTGGACATTTCAACAGTGCAATCAATGGAAAAGTCTAAAGTTACTGACAGCAACTTTTGATTTATGCATTTATTTGTGAATGTGCAGACTTCAGAAATTGGTGTCAGCTTTTACAGTGAAACAGTGAATGCTGACACATTTGCTATCATTAACTACTACAAAATCTGGGGCATTGTGTATAACATAAGGAAACCATTTGATCCAACAAATGTCTGCTGATGGTTTCCCTTCACACAAAGCTCCTCATACTTTACCACATCTCAGCCTGTCAACAAAGCTGAGAAAGTGCAGGATACATTAACAAACAGGGTTGACCTCAATGTATAAAAAAGATCCCCAGCCATGGTCTAGTCGATTTCCTAAATTGACATCATAATGCTGACAGACACCGAATTGGTGGCAGACTTTTAGATCAGACTTCTGTTTAGATGAGAGTCAGTTCAAGTTAGCTTTTTGAATTGGAGTGACAACTCAGCATATGTAGAGTTTAAGAGGAGGTTAAACGTACTGATTTCTAGAATTTTCTCAGGTTCCCAGAAAACACTTTACTGACTGATCTGTGTGGCTTGTTCAACTGTATGTTTTCTTCTTTTTCTTCTTTTGTTGTTAGCTTCATGGACTTCAATTGGCACACCTAGGTGTGTACTAAAACAGCAGCTTTAGTTCAGAGGCTGTTGCTAGGCAATCTTCAGTACAGGGCCCTATTTCTTCCAAATCAATTTTGTCAAGCTATTAAAGCCATAACACCTGTCTGTGTTCTCTCCTTTCTGCAAAGTCAGTGACTTTTTATAAACAATGAACCACAACAGACTATATCTTTCAACTCCTAAGTTCAAAGAATTCGCATGGAAAACCCTCTGCAACCACGAAATTATCCAAATCCTTCCAGCTTTACTGGTTTCTTTCACATTTCTTTTCAGATTATGTATTTCTAACAACACAGGCTTTCACCGGGAAGTGAATAATTCCTTGAAACAGAAAACATTGCAGCGATACGGGAAAAAGCGGGGGACTAGAGTAATTAGTTTGCTATTTGAAAGAAACAGCAAAGGCTCAATGGGCTGTAGGTTTTCTTTTTGTGGTGCATTGTTGCATAATTCTATATCAAGCTTATGTTTCCTTCTCCTTTATGTGCATATCTAGCTTGCCATTAAATATGTCCATACGGTCCACCTCAACCACTTCCTGCAATAAAATATTCCACATTCTTACCACTGAGTAAAGAAGTTCTTCATGAATCTACACTAGATTTATTAGTGACAGTTGATCATTTTGATCCATACTTTCAGACCTCTCCATTAGTTGACACATCTTGTCTTCTTTACCCTATCACACCGTTAACGGGCTTGAATCTGTTCATTTGTTCCTGAGAGTACTCAGTTTTGGCATCATCATGGTAAATCTATTTTTGCATTACTTTTCCGATGCTTCTGCATTCTTTATAAAAAAGGCATGCTACTATAACGTTTGGTCTAACCAAGGGCAGCTCTTTTAGCACAGTCTGTGCTCAATGCTGCAACCTTTGTGATCTTTTCTTAAGACGTGATGTTCTTACTCATTGAATCACTGGCTGAAGCTTTTTCAACTCAACAGTTATTTTACAATACATTTACATTACAGACACATTAAATGATGTTCTTGTTTCTGATGCTTGGTAACTCCTTCATTAGCCATATCCACTTAAGCAATTGACCTAGTCTAGTAATTTTAAGATGGTTTGTTTTTAAATTTAAACAAGCCCCGAACAGAGTGAGGCCTACATGGAGGCCGGTGTAGGAAATCAATCCCAGAGCAGAAGCCAGCATGGGGAATCAGTCCCAGAGCAGCGACCAGCATGGGGAATCAGTCCCAGAGCAGCGACCAGCATGGGAAATCAGTCCCAGAGCAGCGGCCAGCATGGGGAATCAGTCCCAGAGCAGCGGGCAGTATGGGAAATCAGTCCCAGAGCAGTGGCCAGTATGGGGAAGCTGTCCCAAAGCAACAGCCAGTATGGGGAAGTTGTCCCAGAGCAGGGGCCAGCATGGGGAATCAGACCCAGAGCAGCGGCCAGCATGGGGAATCAGTCCCAGAGCAGCAGCCAGTATGGGGAAGCCGTCCCAAGAGCAGTGGCCAGCATGGGCAACAGTCCCAGAGCAGCGGCAACTATGGGGAAGCAGTTCCAGAGCAGGGGCCAGCATGGGGAATCAGTCCCAGAGCAGCGGCCAGTATGGGGAAGCTGTCCCAGAACAGCAGCCAGCATGAGGAATCAGTCCAAGAGCAGCGACCAAGATGGGGAAGCTGCCCCAGAACACTGGCCAGTATGGGAAATCAGTCCCAGAGCAGCGGCCAGCATGGAGAAGCAGTCCCAGAGCAGCGGCCAGCATGGGGAAATCAGCCCCAGAGCAGCGGCCAGCATGGGGAATCAGTCCCAGAGCAGCAGCCAGTATAGGGAATCAGTCCCAGAGCAGCGGCCACTATGGGGAAGCAGTCCCAGAGCAGCAGCCAACATGGGGAAATCAGTCCCAGAGCAGCGGCCAGCATGGGGAATCAGTCCCAGAGCAGCAGCCAGTATAGGGAATCAGTCCCAGAGCAGCGGCCAGTATGGGGAAGCAGTCCCAGAGCAGCGGCCAGCATGGGGAATCAGTCCAAGAGCAGCGGCCAGCATGGGGAAGCAGTCCAAGAGCAGCGCCAGCATGGGGAAGCGGTTCCAGAGCAGCGGCCAGTATGGGGAAGCTGTCCCAGAGCAGCGGCCTGCATGAGGAATCAGTCCAAGAGCAGCGACCAAGATGGGGAAGCTGTCCCAGAACAGTGGCCAGTATGGGAAATCAGTCCCAGAGCAGTGGCCAGCATGGGGAATCAGTCCCAGGGCCGCGGCCAGTATAGGGAATCAGTCCCAGAGCAGCGGCCACTATGGGGAAACAGTCCCAGAGCAGCGGCCAGCATGTGGAATCAGTTCCAGAGCAGCGGCCAGTATGGGGAATCAGTTCCAGGGCAGCGGCCAGCATGGGGAATCAGTCACAGAGCAGTGGCCAGCATGTGGAATCAGTCCCAGAGCAGCAGCCAGCATGGGGAATCAGTCCCAGAGCAGTGGCCAGTCTGGGGAATCAGTCCAAGGGCAGCGGCCAGCATGGGGAACAGTCCGAGAGCACCGGCCACTATGGGGAACAGTCCCAGAACAGTGGACAGCATGGGGAAGCAGACCCAGAGCAGCAGCCAGCTTAGGGAATCAGTCCCAGAGCATCGGCCAGCATGGGGAAGCAGTCCCAGAACAGCGGCCAGGATGGGGAAGCTGTCCCAGAGCAGCAGCCAGCATGGGGAAGCAGTCCCAGAACAGCGGCCCGCATGTGGAATCCGTCCCAGAGCAGCGGCCAGTATGGGGAATCAGTCCCAGAGCAGTGGCCAGAATGGGGAATCAGTCCCAGAGCAGCGGCCAGCATGGGGAAGCAGTCCCAGAGCAGCGGCAGGCATGGGGAAGCAGTCTCAGAGCAGCGGCCATTATGGGGAAGCAGTTCCAGAGCAGTGGCCAGCATGGGGAAGCAGTCCCAGAGAAAAGCCAGCACGGGGAATCAGTCCCAGAGTATCGGCCAGCATGGGGAACAGTCCCAGAGCACCGGTCACTATGGGGAAGCAGTCTCAGAGCAGCGGCCATTATGGGGAAGCAGTTCCAGAGCAGTGGCCAGCATGGGGAAGCAGTCCCAGAACAGCGGCCAGCATGGGGAATCAGTCCCAGAGCAGCGGTCAGTATGGGGAAGCAGTCCCAGAGCAGTGGCCAGCATGGGGAACATTCCCAGAGCAGCAATGAGCATGGAGAAGCAGTCCAAGAGCAGCGGCCAGTATGGGGAATCAGTCCTAGAGCAGTGGGCAGCATGGAGAATCAGTCCCAGAGCAGCGGCCACTATGGGGAAGCAGTTCCAGAGCAGTGGCCAGCATGGGGAATCAGTCCAAGAGCAGCGGCCAGCATGGGGAATCAGTCCAAGAGCAGCGACCAGGATGGGGAAGCCGTCCCAGAGCAGCGGCCAGCATGAGGAACAGTCCCAGCGAAGCGGCCACCATGGGGAATCAGTCCAAGAGCAGTGGCCAGCATGGGAACAGTCCCAGAGCAGCGGCCAGTATGGGGAAGCTGTCCCAGAGCAGCGACCAGCATGGGAAATCAGTCCCAGAGCAACGGCCAGCATGGGGAATCAGTCCCAGAGCAGCGGCCAGCATGTGGAATCAGTCCCAGAGCAGCGGCCACTACAGTGAAGCAGTCCCAGAGCATTGGCCAGCATGTGGAAGCGGACCCAGAGCAGCGGCCAGCATGGGGAATCAGTCCCAGGGCATTGGCCAGCATGGGGAAGCTGTCCCAGAGCAGCGGCCAGCATGGGGAGTCTGTCCCAGAGCAGCAGCCAGCATGGGGAATCAGTCCCATTGCGGCGGCCAGTCTGGGGAATCAGTCCCAGAGCAGCGGCCAGCATGTGGAATCAGTCCCAGAGCAGCGGCCAGCATGGGGAACAGTCCCAGAGCAGCGGCCAGTATGGGGGATCAGTCCCAGAACAGCGGCCAGGATGGGAAAGCTATCCCAGAGCAGCAGCCAGCATGGGGAATCAGTCCCAGAGCAGCGGCCACTATGGGGAAGCCGTCCCAGAGCAGCGGCCAGCATGGGGAACAGTCCCAGAGCAGCGGCCAGCATGGGGAACAGTCCCAGCGAAGCGGACAACATGGGGAATCAGTCCCAGAGCAGTGGCCAGTCTGGGGAATCAGTCCCAGAGCAGCGGCCAGTATGGGGAAGCAGTTCCAGAGCAGCGGCCAGCATGGGGAACAGTCCCAGAGCAGCGGCCAGCATGGGGAACAGTCCCAGCGAAGCGGACAACATGGGGAATCAGTCGCAGAGCAGTGGCCAGTATGGGGAATCAGTCCCAGAGCAGCGGACAGTATGGGAAAGCAGTCCCAGAGCAGCGGCCAGAATGGGGAATAGACACAGAGCAGCAACCAGCATGGGCAAGCAGTCCCAGAGCAGCGGCCACTATGGGGAATCAGTCCCAGAGCAGTGGGCAGCATGGGGAATCAGTCCCAGAGCAGCGGCCACTATGGGGAAGTAGTTCCAGAGCAGTGGACAGCATGGGGAAGCAGTCCCAGAGCAGCTGCCAGTATAGGGAAGCTGTCCCAGAGCAGTGGCCAGCATGGGTAATCAGTCCCAGAGCAGCGACCAGGATGGGGAAGCAGTCCCAGAGCAGCGGCCAGTATGGGGAATCAGTCCCAGAGCAGTGGCCAGTATGGGGAAGCTCTCCCAGAGCAGCGGCCAGTATGGGGAAGCTGTCACAGAGCAGCGGCCAGCATGGGGAACAGTCCCAGCGAAGCGGCCAGCATGGGGAACAGTCCCAGAGCAGCGGCCACTATGGGGTTGCAGTTCCAGAGCAGCGGCCAGCATGGGGAAGCAGTCCCAGAGCAGCGGCCAATATGGGGAAGCTGTCCCAGAGCAGCGGCCAGCATGGGGAATCAGTCCAAGAGCAGCGACCAGGATGGGGAAGCAGTCCCAGAGCAGCGGCCAGTATGTTGAAGCAGTCCCAGAGCAGCGACCAGCATGGGAAATCAGTCCCAGAGCAGCGGCCAGCATGGGGAATCAGTCCCAGAGCAGCGGCCATTATGGGGAAGCAGTCCCAGAGCAGCAGCCAGCATCTGGAATCAGCTCCAGAGCAGCGGCCAGTATGGGGAATCAGTTCCAGAGCAGCGGCCAGCATGGGGAATCAGTCCCAGAGCAGCGGCCAGCATGTGGAATCAGTCCCAGAGTAGCGGCCAGTATGGGGAATCAGTCCCAGGGCAGCGACCAGCATGTGGAATCAGTCCCAGAGCATTGGCCAGCATGGGGAAGCGGTCCCAGAGCAGTGGCCACTATGGTGAAGCAGTCCCAGAGCATTGGCCAGCATGGGGATGCAGACCCAGAGCAGCGGCCAGCATGGGGAATCAGTCCCAGAGCATTGGCCAGCATGGGGAAGCGGTCCCAGAGCAGTGGCCAGCATGGCGAGTCCGTCCCAGAGCAGCAGCCAGCATGGGAAATCAGTCCCAGAGCGGCGGCCAGTCTGGGGAATCTGTCCCAGAGCAGCGGCCAGTATGGTGGAGCAGTCCCAGAGCAGCGGACAGGATGGGGAAGCAGTCCCAGAGCAGC
>NC_057716.1:23516279-23518497 GCF_004010195.1 Chiloscyllium plagiosum | reverse complement strand
CCAGAGCAGCGGCCAGCATGGGGAACAGTCCCAGAGCAGCGGCCACTATGGGGAACTAGTTCCAGAGCAGCGGACAGCATGGGGAAGCGGTCCCAGAGCAGCGGCCAGAATGGGGAATCAGTCCCAGAGCAGTGGGCAGCATGGGGAATCAGTCCCAGAGCAGCGGCCACTATGGGGAAGCAGTCCCAGAGCAGCGACCAGCATGGGAAATCAGTCCCAGAGCAGCGGCCAGTATGGGGAATCAGTCCCAGTGCAGCGGCCAGTATGGGGAATCAGTTCCAGAGCAGCGGCCAGCATGGGGAATCAGTCCCAGAGCAGCGGCCAGCATGTGGAATCAGTCCCAGAGAAGCGGCCAGTATGGGGAAATCAGTCCCAGGGCAGCGGCCAGCATGGGGAACGGTCCCAGAGCAGCGGCCATTATGGTGAAGCTGTCCCAGAGCAGCGGCCAGCATGGGGAAGCAGTCCCAGAGCAGCGGCCAGCATGGGGAAGCAGTCCCAGAGCAGCGGCCAGTATAGGGACTCAGTCCCAGAGCAGCGGCCAGTATGGGGAAGCAGTCCCAGAGCAGCGGCCAGCATGTGCAATCAGTCCCAGGGCAGCGGCCAGCATGGGGAATAGTCCCAGAGCAGCAGCCACTATGGGGAAGTAGTCCCAGAGCAGCGGCCAGCATGGGGAAGCAATCCCAGAGCAGCGGCCAGCATGGGGAAGCAGTCCCAGAGTTGCGGCCAGCATGGGGAACAGTCCCAGAGCAGCGGCCACTATGGGGAATCAGTCTCAGAGCAGCGGCCAATATGGGGAAGCAGTCCCAGAGCAGTGGCCAGCATGGGGAATCAGTCCTAGAGCAGTGGGCAGCATGGGGAATCAGTCCCAGAGCAGCGGCCACTATGGGGAAGCAGTTCCAGAGCAGTGGCCAGCATGGGGAATCAGTCCAAGAGCAGCGACCAGGATGGGGAAGCCGTCCCAGAGCAGCAGCCAGTATGGGGAAGCAGTCCCAGAGCAGCGACCAGCATGGGAAATCAGTCCAAGAGCAGCGACCAGGATGGGGAAGCCGTCCCAGAGCAGCGGCCAGCATGGGGAACAGTCCCAGCGAAGCGGCCACCATGGGGTATCAGTCCAAGAGCAGTGGCCAGCATGGGAACAGTCCCAGAGCAGCGGCCAGTATGGGGAAGCTGTCCCAGAGCAGCGGCCAGCATGGGGAATCTGTCCAAGAGCAGCGACCAGGATGGGGAAGCAGTCCCAGAGCAGCGGCCAGTATGGGAAATCAGTCCCAGAGCAACGGCCAGCATGAGGAATCAATCCCAGAGCAGCAGCCAGCATGGGGAATCAGTCCCAGAGCAGTGGCCAGCATGTGGAATCAGTCCCAGAGCAGCGGCCACTATAGTGAAGCAGTCCCAGAGCATTGGCCAGCATGTGGAAGCGGACCCAGAGCAGCGGCCAGCATGGGGAATCAGTCCCAGAGCATTGGCCAGCATGGGGAAGCTGTCCCAGAGCAGCGGCCAGCATGGGAGTCTGTCCCAGAGCAGCAGCCAGCATGGGGAATCAGTCCCAGAGCGGCGGCCAGTCTGGGGAATCAGTCCCAGAGCAGCGGCCAGCATGTGGAATCAGTCCCAGAGCAGCGGCCAGCATGGGGAACAGTCCCAGAGTAGCGGCCAGTATGGGGGATCAGTCCCAGAGCAGCGGCCAGTATGGGGGAGCAGTCCCAGAGCAGCGGCCAGTATGGGGAAGCAGTCCCAGAGCAGGGGCCAGCGTGGGGAATCAGTCCCAGAGCGGCGGCCAGCATGGGGAACAGTCCCAGTGAAGCGGACAACATGGGGAATCAGTCCCAGAGCAGTGGCCAGTATGGGGAATCAGTCCCAGAGCAGCGGCCAGTATCGGAAAGCAGTCCCAGAGCAGCGGCCAGCATGGGGAATAGACACAGAGCAGCAACCAGCATGGGCAAGCAGTCCCAGAGCAGCGGCCAGTATGGGGAATCAGTCCCAGAGCAGTGGGCAGCATGGGGAATCAGTCCCAGAGCAGCGGCCACTATGGGGAAGTAGTTCCAGAGCAGCGGACAGCATGGGGAAGCAGTCCCAGAGCAGCTGCCAGTATAGGGAAGCTGTCCCAGAGCAGTGGCCAGCATGGGTAATCAGTCCCAGAGCAGCGACCAGGATGGGGAAGCAGTCCCAGAGCAGCGGCCAGCATGGGGAATCAGTCCCAGAGCAGCGGCCACTATGGGGAAGC
>NC_057716.1:23508145-23515574 GCF_004010195.1 Chiloscyllium plagiosum | reverse complement strand
CAGTCCCAGAGCAGCGGCCAGTATGGGGGATCAGTCCCAGAGCAGCGGTCAGTTTGGTGGAGCAGTCCCAGAGCAGCAGCCAGCATGGGGAAGCAGTCCCGGAGAAAACCTACCTTGGAGGAGGTGAGAGCCAGTGCAGAGTGGACCGGTGGCTTGAAGCAGGAATAGTTGTCAGACTGGGGGCTGGCGCAGACAGTCAGACCGTAGGTGGAAGCCCCTACACTCAACTTCTGCAATGTAATGTCTATTTGAAAACTATTTTTTTAATTTGTCTGCAATACCAATTCTTTTACTATGTCTTATTTTGAACTTATTCTTTAAACACTGCAAAGTAATGCAACTACATTTCTTTTTTATTCCTCTTTCTATATGTAAAATTCATACCTAGGTACTTGTACCTAAGATGGCGCCATAAGAGATAACATTGTAAAACTTTTCACTGTACTCCTGTACTTCTGTACTTGAGTACACATGACAACAAAGGATATTCTATTCTATTCTATTTGATTCCATTCTAATCTACATTTGCTGTGAAACAGATAAAAAGTAAAGTTGCTATAGTTTTACCAGATTATGATGCTGATCTCTTATTACAGAGAGATGACTGGTGGTTTAAACTAAGGGTCACCACGCCTCAAGCAAGGGGAGAGGTTGAAAAGGAGAGTCCTTCACGGTAACCTCAGTCAATGTGGGACTTGAACTTAAGCTATTAGCATCAACCTGCGTCACAAACCAGCCATCCAGCCACCTGAACAAACCAACCCCTAGCATGAGACGGCTGTGATGTCTCCCAAGTGCTCAGTTTACTGTTGATAGACAATATCTGCTGCCCCCCCCATGCAAAATGCAGCATTGAATTAATTCCATTGGCTTAAGAATGACCACATGATAACTATGGAAAATTAAGTGTTCAATGTTGAGGAAGTGCTAATGTCTCTCAGACAAGATGTTAAGCCAAAGCCCCACTTGTATTCTCATAAAGGAATTCCAAAGCGCTATCAAGAAGAGTAGCACTGCTTTCCCCAGTGTCTTGGTCCATGTTTCATCCCTTAATCAACATCACTAAAAACAAATTATCTATCTAGCTTTGTGTAAAATTGGTTGCCACTTTTCCTACATTACAGATGCTAAAACTTCAAAAGTGCTTCAATGCCATGAAGGGCTTTGGGCTATCCTGAAGTTGCAAAAGCTGCGATGCAAATGTGATTTCTTCCTTTCTTACAACATTGAACCAACACAGAAAGAAGCCATTTGGCCCATCAGATCTTCAATAAGCAATCTATATCATCCCACTGCCCAACCTACAGCCCATATCCCCAAAATCTTTCCTCCTTCATGTACTTCTTCAATCCCCATTGAAAGAAGCAACTGTATTGGTTTCCACTATCCTATCAGATGGCATATTCCAGATGCTAACCACTGCTTGTGGCAAAAGCAAAGGTTCTGCTTTGTGCTGCCTCTGAGCTTGTGCTCAAGCTGAGTTAAAGAACAACAAAAAAAGGAAAGCCTCCAGTTGAATGATGAATAGTTTGAAAGTAAACCAGCAAGCACCTTGGGGACTAAACCAGGTGGCGCTGATAGACAAAGAGGCTCCAAAAAAACAGGCTGTATGGCGTCATTATCTCATGAGGGCTGATATTAGATAGCTGCACAGACATGCAGTTTACATACAGGTAGACAGAAATTTTTGTATAGCATGTCTAGAAAAACATTTAAAATGTGTTAAGCATTTTTAACTGATGTCAATATAAAATAATGCCAAGAATGGCAATGTTTTGGCATCGAAATTGACAGGTGCCTAGTAGCAGATGGAACTCATCCCCTATTCATCCTTAGAGTACTGAATGTCCTTTGTCAGCTTTCAAAATACAGACAGGCAACGTATGCTGATAACATTCTGTACATTGTGAATAGAAGTGTTAGCCAGCATTTTACAAGGGAATAATCATTGAAATGTGCACGTGGTGAAATATTTATGAAAGCATTTTATATTATTCATGAGGTTATCTTTTACAATTCCAACAAGAAAAAAATACACTGAACTCAAAGAGCTGAATATGTGGTTCCCTTGCTGAAAGGTGGAAAACCTCATGCTGGGCTTTGTTAGGAAACTCTTCAACCCCACCTCCCATTGTCACTATCACAAAAGTAAATGTGCAGTGGAATTAAGGAGGAAACAGTCCATTCCGCTAATAAAATAGAGAAGGAATAGACAGCATTCTTACTTCTTAAGAACACTCATAATTAGTATGCAAATGATTGAAAATTTAATGAACTCAACCTGGCAACAGACAATTTATGGAGTTGAATACAAATTGCTGATTGGAGTGGATCTTAGTTTGTAAATTAAGGAGACCTGCATTTTGCAATGTTTTGTAATTATTTGTGTAATGAAATAGTTTGTAATTGTGTAATCCAATTATTTTATACTTTGCCTAGAAGTTGGATAGGAATTATGATTGTTTGTTTTGCTCATATCATTATCACAACTCAGCACCTGCTAACATGATGGTTTTTTTCAATGCACCTAATTGCCTACCTAACATCTGTCTTTGAATGTATTAGCATTCATTGCATAGAAGTCCCGAATAATTTCCATGGGAAGTTTGCCCTTTGAAACTGCAACATTGACAGAACAGCTGTAAGAACCTCAGTAAATGCTGTAAATACTGTTTAAGTCATTACTCTTGGGAGATTACTGCTGCTGTTCTGTTTGGACTACATCTGGAGCATGTCATTCAACCCAGGGCACTGTGCCTCAGGAAAGAAATATTGGTCTTGGAGAGGGCACTGTATATATTCACCATAATGAAAATGGGGCTAAAAGGGTTGCATTGATTCAGAGCTGAATCTGAAGTGTTTTTGGCCAGCTGCCAATTGCGTCAAGTTTTCCAGACAGGCTTCACCATTAGGGCTGGTAAGATTTCTCACCGTATCTTACCAAACTCACCATATTAACTACCCACTCCGCACAATGCTGATCTTCTTGCCCGATTCTAGCCTCATCTTATCTTGTGCCTTTTCTGTTACAAATTTTTACTTAGCAGTTCCTTGTGCCCACACAATCTTTAAAAGGCCACTATGCCCCCAACTGAGCGTCAGCAACTGGGCGTTGCCCCTCATCACCAACATAATGGCGCAATAGCCAAAAAGCCACACTGCTTATGGCACATAATGAACATCTCTGAAAGTCCCTTAAATGTACAACAAAATCTCTCATGCTAGTTGCTACTTAACCACAGGACTACTCAGTTTAGCTGCCCTTAGCTACTCTGCCTAAGTCACTGATACTCCATCCCCAATGCCCACTGAAGAACCACGGCTTGTCATTGTTCAGTAGGAGAACATTGCACACAGGCACACAATCAAACATTTCTAAACACTGAGCTTTATTTTATAGCCAGCCAAAACAAATACATCCAAAGTAAAAAGAGGCAGCAATTCGCTTTCACAATGCAAACCAGATGTTGGTATAACGATCAATGATTACTCTCTGTTCCATGATGGTCTACAGCACCCAGCTCTCTTCCACTGGAACTGGCTGTTAATCAGATCATGTCTGGTTCATAATGCTCAATGCAACTAAGCTTCGTAACATACAAGGAGAAAACATAACAACAAGGAGGCCATCTGACTCCTCGAGCCAGCTCTACTATTCAATAAGATGATGGCGGATCTTTTTTGTGGAAACAGCTCCACTTACCCTCTCCCAATAACCCTTAATTCCTTTACTGCTCAAAAGTCCATCTCTCTTTGGCTTAAAAACTTTCAACAAGGAAGCCTCAACTGCTTCACTGGGAAGGGAATTCCACAGGTTCACAAATCTTTGGGTGAAGACATTTCTCTTCAACTCAGTTATAAATCTGCGCCCCCTTTGAGACAATGCCCCCTAGTTCTAGTTGCCAGGAGAAACAGCCTCCCTGCTTATCTATTTCCCCGCACCCCCACACCCACAACTATCACTACCACCAGACACTTGATGCTAATTTCACAATCAATTACACCACAGAAGGAGACCATTCAGTCTATCAAGTCAATACTGGCTTTCGGTAGAGAATAGCACACAGTTCCATTCCCCACTCTGTTCATGAAGTCTTACAAGTTTATCTTCTTCAAGTGCCGATCCAATATTCTTTCAAAAGCATTAACCAATTCTGCTTCCATACCCTTTTGGGCAGTGTCATAGTGTAATAGAATCATACAGCACAGAAACAGACCCTTTGGTCCAACCAGTCCTTGCTGACCATAATCCCAAACTAAACTAGTCCCACCTGCCTGCTCCTGGCCCATATCCCTCCAAACCTTTCCTATTCATGTACTTAGCCAAACGTCTTTTAAACATTATAATTATACCCAAATACACCAAATCTACAGGAGGTTCATTCCACATACAAACCATCCTCTGTGTAAAAATGTTGCCTCTCATGTCTGTTTTAAACCTTTCTCCTCAGACGTTAAAAATGTGCCCCCCCTACTCTTGAAATTTCCCACATCCTAGGGAAAAGACAACTATCATTAACCTTATCTATACCGTCATTATTTTATGAACTTCTATAAGGTTGCCTCACAACCTCCGACGTTCCATTGAAAAGAATCCCAGCCTATCCAGCCTTTCTTTATAACTCAAACCTTCTATATCCAGCAACATCCTGGAAAATCTCTTCTGAACCCTCTCCAGCTTAATCATATCCTTCCTATAAAAGGGCAACCAGAACTGGACACAGTATTCCAGGAAAGGCCTCATCAATGCTCGATACAACATCAACAGGACTTCCCAACTCCTACACTCCAAGGACTGAGCAATGAAGGAAAGAAGGCCAAACACCTTTTTAATCCCCCTGTCTACCTGTGAAGCAAATTTCAAAGAATTATGCACCTGAACCCCTAGGTCCCTCTGTTCTACAACACTACCTAAGGTCCTACCATTAATTGTATAATGTTTGTCGTACCAAAATTCAATACCGCACATTTATCCAGACTGAACTCCATGTCATGGCCACTCATTGACTCCAAAATAGGTACCATCATTCATTCTTTAAAACACAGAAGTAAGTAATGAATGGGGCACTGGTAAGATAGTGGAAATGGGCCAATAAGTGGCAGAATTCAATGTTGTGAAGTGATGTTTTCTGCCAATAGGAATAACATTAGAAATTATATCAGGTTTGGAAGTAGAATCAGTTTGTGGAAGAACAGACCAATTTGAAGGAGACCATTTAACAAGTCATTATTAAGTGCAAATCCTCCAGTTGTAAAGGCATAGAAGAGACAGATGGAATTGTAGGCTTTATCACAAGCATTGAAAAATATAAAAGTCAAGAAGTAATAAGGCTTAAATATTACCCCTGTTGAAACAGTAAGCACAAGAAGTTATATTGGGCTTCACACTGCAAGCTGATATGTAGATATTCAGATATGAAGACTTAGAAAATCATGTGTTTTCAACAGAGCAATGCAGATTGCAGAACAATGTAACTGAAGTATTTAAAATCATGAAAAAATGAAATGCAGCAGATAGAAGCATGTTGTTTCCAATAATTGAAGGGTCCATTGAAAAGGGTCATACTTACGAGATTAAATGATCTTTTTTGCCACTATTTGTTCTATGATGTAACTATCGCTGAAAGTAAGGGGTTCAGAACAGACAGCTGGAGAAACTTAATTATGCAGAGGCATGAGAGACTTTGGGATTCACTTCCAGAGTTAACAGTTGAGACAGTGTACAAAAGGCTGATACATTGGTACAGTTTGCGTGGGTAAAGGTTCAGCGTAGTTATGTGATGTCAACTGAGGGTGCACGAGCAGCAACTAACCCCTCCCAACTTTAGACAAAGCACAATCCCTTAAAATGGTATCACTCTCTCAGAATGGATGGATTCTTGCAGCCAGAGTCAATCGGGCTAAAGTTTTTTCTTTGTTTAAGAACTGCTGTTTTCTGGAATCTTTGTCCACATTTGTTTTCTCCTTTCCCTTCCTGAAGATGTTAACACCTAACAGGGAGAGTATTCCCCAGGCTTTGCTCAATTCTCCACTCTGTCATCCTTGGCATATCCTAAATGAACCTAATGTCTGGATGGGTCCTTTTCCACGGTCACTGAGTCCAGAGATTCCAGAGATCAGTTAACTCTATGACATGGATCAGACTCAAACCTTCCCTTCCCTGCATGAATCATTTGTTTGCACATCAACTTGAATGAACGAATGAATGAAATAGCTTTATTGTCACAAGCACTCAAATGAGTGCAGTGAAAAGTTTTCAATGTCAGCACTTATGACGCCATCTTAGGTACAAGATACCTCAGTAAAAATACTTAAGTATTTAGTATAAAAAAGAAAAAAAAGTCCAACATAAGAATAAAAATGAAAAAAAAGTATTCAATTTACAGTCCTTCCACCCCTTCAACTTGCTGACCCACTGGATCAGTTTTAAGTAATTGAATCTGACTTGTTGAAGGGGAATGTGTTATCTCCCTATTCACCAGCAGCACTCTTCACTTCAGGCATAATCAGTGAGAAACTTAAACATTGAAATACTTCCAATACATTGTGAGAGTTGTCAGTACAAATCTTCAATTGAAAAACTTCCCCTGTTGAAGTACAGTATTGTACCAACAACAGAAATTTATTACAGAAATTGGTTGATAACTGCACCATAAGTTGTGCCACCGCCCAATACTGTAACCAATGAAAGCCTAGCCCTGTCTATTTGTGAAACTGAAAATGCTTTGCCACCTTTCTCAATATGCTTTTAAGACAAGAGCCATTTTCTTCACAGACTGGGCTGGAGTGTAAGAAGTTTGACACTTCAAAAAAAAATTCATAGAATGAAGACCTGTAGCCTCGCTGTGTTAGATTATAAGTCTCCTTGCTACCTTCTGACATGTTAAAACAATGGTGTGTCAGAAACTGGCCAAAGCTGGACAGTGGAAATCACCAACACTGAGAATTTGATACATGCCCAGAGTGTACCCCCTACCCACTCCCACATCACAACCAATTTCTCCACTCCCCCCGCAATGAAACTCTGTCAATTGAGCTCAGAGTCCAAACAAATTGGCCCTATCTGCACTTGGATTTCTTAACTGCTGGCTTCTCCTGCTTAAGCCTTTTGAAGCCCAAGGTTTGGCAAGGGCTGTTCTTAGTGCTTTAGGTTGAATAATCATAAATTGGAACATTACAATATAAAGTTTTCCTGCCACCAACACCCTGGAGTTGTTTAGGGAGAGGTGGGCGCCGCAGGGAGTGGAGTGCATCATTTCTCCCTCCAATTCTATTTTGATTTAGTCCCTACCCTCCCCTTCACTGTTTTGATCACACAGCACTGTCCCTTGATGTGAAGGGCAGTGTTTGTCACTGGCCACCCGGGTGTTTTCCTATATTCCTGGTGGTGGAAATTGAATAAAGATTCGTGCACCTTGTGTCTCTCACT
>NC_057716.1:23499085-23507708 GCF_004010195.1 Chiloscyllium plagiosum | reverse complement strand
CACTTGGGTGTTTTCCTATCTTCCTGGTGGTGGAATTTGAATAAGGATTCGTGCACTAAAAAAAAAGAAAAAAAAATAATAAAAATAAACAGGAATCTTGCCTGCCCCTCTTCCGCGGTTACGTTAGGGCCTGGGTGTCCTTGGAGAAGGAGCACGCGGCGTTGACCAACACCTTGGAGTTGTTCAGGGAGAGGTGGGCGCCGCAGGGAGTGGAGTGCATCATTTCTCCCTCCAATTCTATTTTGATTTAGTCCCTACCGTCCCCCCTCACTGTTTTGATCACACAGCACTGCCCTTTGATGTGAAGGGCAGTGTTTGTCACTGGCCACCCGGGTGTTTTCCTATCTTCCTGGTGGTGGAAATTGAATAAAGATTTGTGCACTTTGTGTCTTTCACTGTGTCTCACACCTGCACACACACACCATGGGTGCTGGGGATAAAATAAGCACTACCGCACTTAGGTGGTAGTAAAAAAAAAGTTTTCCTGCACATTGGAATGGATGCAACTTAGTGCAATTACAGAGATAAACTCGATTGCTTTAAGAGATGGTATAATGTCAATCAATTACAGGCACAGCAATTAAGAGCTTCTGGTCCATAATTATGTTTGGGTTATAACAGGAACTGGTTGGACTGGGTATTTCCAGGATACTCTCTTTGCACCTCAGGAATCCGAGTTTAAATGTGTTTCAAATTAATGAGGTGGAAGCCTCCTAATTGATGCTCATGTGAAATGGTTTTGACCAGAGTCAAATGTTCTGGTATGTATAAATCCACAAGAGATTCTGCTTTGCAGTAAATCTCACTGACAGAGACTGGGGTTTCAAATGCAAAATATCGGACAGAAGCTACAGGAAAGTATGGCATTGAGTATGTGATAAAGGTGTGTTGTTGGATCATTGTAGAGAGCTTTACTCATTTATCCTGTGACTGACACCCTGCAGAGTGGTGGGCGGCACGGTGGTACAGTGGTTAGCACTGCTACCTCACAGCGCCAGAGACCCGGGTTCAATTCCCGCCTCAGGCGACTGACTGTGTGGAGTTTGCACATTCTCCCCATGTCTGCGTGGGTTTCCTCCAGGTGCTCCGGTTTCCTCCCACAGTCCAAAGATGTGCAGGTCAGATGAATTGGCCATGCTAAATTGTCCGTAGTGTAGGGTTATGGGTGGGTTGCGCTTCGGCGGGTCGGTGTGGACTTGTTGGGCCGAAGGGCCTGTTTCCACACTGTAAAGTAATCTAATCTAATCTAAAAACACTTCAGAGAACATAAGATTTCACCTGAGCTGTGCCATACCTGATCTCGTCGTATCTGAGGCTGTGACAGGCACAAAAGTTCAGAAAGTGTTTCACTCCCCACCGTTGACATCTTTTACTTTGATGCACGTGAAAATTTGCCAAAAGAAAGTACACAGTCCAGATTTGGAACATGAGAAATCGACTCCTGATGTTGTAATTGAGCAAAGAACACACTTCAGCCAAACGTCTGTTAAATGAAGAGTTGGCATGTCCTACCTTGTTCACAAGTAAGAAAAGCCATGCAGGTTTCAGAGTGAGGTCATTTGGAAGATGGCAGACAGTAAGATAGGAGTTGAAGGAAAATCCAATTACCTCAATAAACGGGTGTGACAATGTACAAGGGGAGGTCTAGAATTAGAAATGCATTTCGAGGAACAGATTTCTATGAGATTTGAGATTGTTGTGCATTTCTATTATATCAAGCTCTAATACTACAATTCCTCTTGTCAGATTTCTCTCTTGCTGATTGTGGTGGTATTTTGTGTGTTACAGTTCACTCAAACTTGAGCTGTTGTGGGAGCATGTACTTTCACATCCATGCTGTAGTCTGGAGCTATGTGTAGCGATGGTTGCGACAAGAAGTAATTTTTATAAGTATTTCCTCCATGATCGTACCCCTTCTGTAATCTCCTTCAGTCTTAATCCTTTAAATTTCTCTATGTTCCTCCAAATTTGGCCTCTTTGTGCATTCCCTTGCATGTCATTATTGGTCAGAAATCAGACAACACTAGGTTACAGTCCAACCTGACAATGGGGCAGTGCTCTGAAAGCTTGTGATTTCAAATAAACCTGGTGGACTATAACCTGGTGTTGTCTGACTTCTGACCTTATCCACCCCAGTCCAACATCGGCACCTCTGCATCATAGTTCCCATTATTAGTGGCTCGGGTTTCAACTGTCTCGGCCTTAAGCTTGGTTCTGAGTGTGGGAAATGATTCACTCACTCAACTCATCTGTTGATATAGCAGCGAATACATACCAGAGAAAGACCATTCACTTGCTGTGAGTGTGGGAAGGGATTCACTCGGTCATCCCACTTGCTGACACACTAGCGAGTTCACACTGGAGAGAAAACATTCACTTGCTCTACGTGAAGGAAGGGATTCGCTCTGTCATTTGGATAAGTTAATGAATAAGAAATGTTTGGAGGGAACATTCCATCTCTCCACCTCTCTCTACTCAAAATCTCTCTTTGAGTAAGGCGTCCCAAAAGGAGTTTTGGTGTCAAATTTTGTCTGATAATGCTCCTGTGGGATCATTTACTACAAAGGTGCAACATAAATGATTTTGCTATTATAAGCAGTTACAAATTTTAGAGTCTAACTTATCTGACAAAATTAATGATGCGAAAAGAATGAGAATTTTAATAAAATTTTGCTTTATTAAATCCAAACACTCCTCCAAAGCAAAGACAGATTGTAGATCATTTTGAATTACAGGCTTATATATATTCTTACCATGTGATAAAAAATGTGGACCTATCATTAAGGTTATGGGTCTAGTGATGGAAAGTGGAACTAGTTTAGATTTAGTGTATTTTTGGCGGTACAACCTCAGTAGGCCAAAGAGCCTCTTTTTTGCTATCTGATTCTCTAATTCTCTAGTTACCCATCAAAATCAGCTCAATTTTCTTTTTAAAAATAGGTTTGTGCTTTGTCTAAATACGCTCCAGATCCACATTAGATCCTCTGATCTCTCTCCACAGTTGCTTCCTTACCTGATGTGAACTTTCAGCACTTATTTTCATTTTACGTTTTTGGATGTTCTGTTTACAGTTCACATTATCTATACAAAGTAACAGAAAGGTTGTATTAATGAGGCCGCGTGTGGTGCCTCTGCTATAACATTTCTCAAATAGTGAATTCTTGGCCATCTTGATGGTAAATTGTCCAACTCGAAAGCACAATGAATAGACATGTTCAAGTTCAATCCCTGGTGTTGCGCTAACTGAATCCAAGTTGGTCATTGCATTTAGACATTATATTTGGATTAGCAAAGGTTCTGTGGCTTCCATTTCTGATTGCCATGCGGTGATGACCCCTTTCTCCAGCTTACTGGCAAAGGATGGCCAGTCTTTTCAGCCATAAAGGTGTCTTTTTAATTACTAAATGACATTTAGGTTGCTTCCAATCAGCCCCTGTGTGGCCCTTGCTGAACACCATCTTGCCAAAGCCATTATGAGCCTGCACAGATTCAGCAGTTTGCAAGGCTGATTTAACACCAGCTTTGCCATTTTGTATTTATATTCTAGTTCATGGATTCTCTTAAGGACCCAAAGCAGAACTGCTGAACATAAAGAAGCTAGTGGACCGTGCACCATGGCTTTGCCAAGATTGCAAAGTTTCCCCATGGTTTAGGGTACCATCAATTGTACACGTCTTTGCAGGCGTCCCAGCTCATTACTAAGATAAAGTCAGAAGGATTAGCAACTCAGGAGATCATTCAGCTCATCAACTCGATGCCAACTCTGTGGGATGAACCTACTCAGTCCCATTTCCCTTCTTGATTACTGGAGCCTTACAAGTTTATTTCCAAGATGTAAAGTAATGTAACTGCATTTGGTCTGTGACTATGCTCTGTATATTGAGCTGGTGAATTAAGCTGACTATCTTGACAGCTGTCAAAATTAGTTCACTCTGTGCCAGTGTGTTTTTCAAGCAACATCAGCCAGTGCATCAAAGCAGAGGAACATTTCATATGAACACTCTGTATCATCAAGTATGCAATTGGAGTTTTATTACCTAGCCAGTGTGGAATGGGCCACAATGACTCACCAAGGTAGGAGCCCTCATTGATGATATGTTGCTACCCAACATATTCTACCCAACCTGGAAGTTGCAGAGCCACAGCCCTTTCCATCTTGGGTTTGACAATCCATAAAAACTATTGAAGTTAAACTTGTGGTGAACATAGATGTATTACAAGTTGTTGACCTGGGTTCGATTTACAGCCCTCTCAGTTTATTGCAGTCTGGGAGTTACTGTCTGCAATTCGCCTTTTAAACTTTTTGGGGTTGGTTCGCTCAATTGACCAGAAAGTGATGCCTACAGCATCGGTTCATTTCCAATAGTGATTGAGGTCACCTTGAAGCCCTCGTCTTTTCACCCTCGCCTGAGATATGGAGACCCTCAACTTAAACTCACCACCAGCCATCTCTTTTTCTCTAATGGAAAAGCATCCTATTGTCCTCTGGCACTATGGTGACATTAACTAACAACTACCCCAGGAAGAAGGAGGCAGCTGATACATGCACATTCTGATGGGGTGTCTGCAAGTACCTATTTCAATTAGAAAGACAGTGGTGTAATGATTATGTCACTGAAACAATAATCCCGAATTCTAGACTAATGATTAAGGACAGTGATTTGATTCCCTCCATAGAAGATGTGGGCGGCACGGTGGCACAGTGGTTAGGACTGCTGCCTCACAGCGCCAGAGACCCGGGTTCAATTCCTGCCTCAGGCGACTGACTGTGTGGAGTTTGCACGTTCTCCCCGTGTCTGCGTGGGTTTCCTCCGGGTGCTCCGGTTTCCTCCCATAGTCCAAAGATGTGCAGGTTCGATGAAGTGGCCATGCTAAATTGTCCGTAGTGTTAGGTAAGGGGTAAATGTAGGGGTATGGGTGGGTTGCGCTTCGGCGGGTCGGTGTGGACTTGTTGGGCCGAAGGGCCTGTTTCCACACTGTAATGTAATCTAATCTTAAAAAAAAAAGGTGAAATTTGAATTCAATAAAAATCTGAAATTTTTATTGTCTAATGGTACCCATGTATCAATTGTCATAAAACCTATCTGATTCACTAATTACCTTCAGAAAGAAAATCTACCATCCTTACCTAATCAATTGACCTAATTCCAGATTCCCAGCAATGTGCCTGACTCTTAACCACCTTCTGATTAATAAAAGATTTGCAATAAATGTTGGTCCAGCCAGCAATGCCCACAAAACAAATTTAAAAATAAAATTACCCTTCCAGGCAACTACAACTCCAGATCCCAATTATTGAAAAATCCCATTTCTTACCATTCCCTTTGTCACAGAATCCCCTTGGCCAGAATCCTGAACAAAATGACATCACAGAACAAATATTCCAGACCAATGTTATCCAACAAAACATCTAATGTTCTGTTCAAAACTCAATGGTCACCCTGCAAATTTTATCTGTTCTTATGCTAATGCGCCTACTTGAGCTGCCTCTGATTAGGTATTGCCTTAACCTGCAAATGAAAGGGGAGTGTGTCAGTGAGTTTGGTGCAATGTCACGGTTGACTCGGTGTAAATGTGTAAGTGATGTGGGTAAGGTTGGCAGCAGTGTTAAGTACAAGAGGGGGAAGTTAAGAAATGAAGGTATGAGTCATGCTTGACAGAGAATGTTGACATACAATTGGAAGGGTGTCTTTAAAGGATCAGTGAGTGAGACCAATGGCTTATTTATCAGGATAAGGCAGATGAATGTACATTCACTGAATTTAAGCACTCCTGTCAGGTTTGTTATCTTCTTCTTTCACTACCACATCCAATCGCAAGTCTGCTGGCACTGACTACAATATCTAGATACTCCTACTGTTTTCCTTGTGTCTGACTGGAATCAGCAGGAATCTAGGGGAAACTAACTTAACGAGTCATACCTGGTGCAAAGGAAAATGGCTGTGTATGTGGCAGATCGGTAATCTCAGTTTCATGGCATCATTACAGGAGTTCGTCAGGGTAGCAACCATTGTCAGCTGCTTCACCATTGACATTCCTGCTATCATAAGGTCAGAAGTAGGGATATTCGCTGATGATTGTGTATCATTCAACACCATTCGCAACTCCTCGGATACAGAAACAATCCATATCCAAAATATAGCAAGACCTAGATGATATCTAGGCTTGGGCCAACATTTACCAGGCAATAGCCAACTCCAAAAAGACAGAGTCTAAACATCAACCCTTGATAATCACTGGTATTCCGAACATTGATTTGTTCACAATCAGAAGGTTATCACTGATCAGAAACTGAACTGGACGAGCCATGTGAATATTAATGATGACAGTAAATTAGGAACACAGAACCAAATAACTCACCTCCTGACTTCCCAAAGCCTGTCCATGAACTACAAGGCACAAGTCAGAAGTGTAAGGACTATTTCTTTTCATTTTTGTATTTTTTTAAATTGTGGACTGAAATGAAAAGAAGACTGTTTTAAAACTAGTAATCCAAGTAACCTGACACTTATGGCAAGAATTGTTTGAACAGCAGTTTAATCAATGAATAACTGAAGTATAGTTGCAGATGAAATGGAGCCAGGTGGCTCTGTCATCAGATGGATCATTGGTTGACACCAAGAATTTGATTAGTCTATGGATTAGTCACCAGTTATCAATGATGAACTCCTTTTGCCTGCCAATAATGATGTGATTAGTTCTCAGATAAGTGAACACCTCAGGGTAATGGATATATGAATAGGAAGGGTTTGGAGGGATATGGGCTGGGTGCTGGCAGGTGCGACTAGATTGGGTTAGGATATCTGGTTGGCATGGACGAGTTGGACCAAAGGATCTGTTTCCATGCTGTACATCTCTATGACTCTATGACTCTATCTTCCAGCAAATGCTGAAGGAAAGGTAAATGGGGTTTTTTCAGGTTTAAAATTGGTTTTTACTGCAGAGAACAGAGACACAGCTCCTGAGCTGGTGGAGAACTGATGCATTCTGTCTGTGTCTTGAGTTTTTTGAAGAAGTAACAAAGATAATTGATCAGAGCAGAGCAGTAGATGTGATCTATATGGACTTCAGTAAGGCGTTCGACAAGGTTCCCCATGGGAGACTGATTAGCAAGGTTAGATTTTATGGAATACAGGGAGATCATTTGGATACAGAACTGGCTCAAAGGTAGAAGGCAGAGGTTGGTGGTGGAGGGTTGTTTTTCAGACTGGAGGCCTGTGACCAGTGGAGTGCCACAAGGATCGGTGCTGGGCCCTCCACGTTTTGTCATTTACATAAATTATTTGGATGCGAGCATAAGAGGTACAGTCAGTAAGTTCGCAGATGACACCAAAATTGAAGGTGTAGTGGACAGCGAAGTGAGTTACCTCAGATTACAACAGGATTTGGACCAGATGGGCCAATGGGCTGAGAAGTGGCAGATGGAGTTTAATTCAGATAAATGCGAGGTGCTGCATTTTGGGAAAGCAAATCTTAACATGACTTATACACTTAATGGTAAGGTCCTAGGGAGTGTTGCTGAACAAAGAGACCTTGGAGTGCAGGTTCATAGCTCCTTGAAAGTGGAGTCGCATGTAGATAGGATAGTGAAGAAGGCGTTTGGTATGCTTTCTTTTATTGGTCAGAGTATTGAATACAGGAGTTGGGAGGTCATGTTGCGCCTGTACAGGACATTGGTCAGGCCACTATTGGAATATTATGTGCAATTCTGGTCTCCTTCCTATCAGAAAGATATTGTGAAACTTGAAAGGGTTCAGAAAAGATTGACAAAGATGGTGCCAGGGTTGCAGGATTTGAGCTACAGGGCGAGGCTGAACAGGCTGGGGCTGTTTTCCCTGGAACGTCGGAGGCTGAGGTGTGACCTTATAGAGGTTTACGAAATTATGAGGGGCATGGATAGGGTAAATAGACAAAGTCTTTTCCCAGAGGTGGGGGAGTCCAGAGGGCATAGGTTTAAGGTGAGAGGGGAAAGATATAAAAGAGACTTAAGGGGCAACTTTTTCATGTAGAGGGTGGTATGTGTATAGAATGAGCTGCCAGAGGAAGTGGTGGAGGCTAGTACAATTGCAACAGTTAAAAGTCATCTGGATGGGTATATAGGAAGGGTTGGGATATCTGGTTGGCATGGACGGGTTGGACCAAAGGGTCTGTTTCCATGCTGTACATCTCTATATCTATGATTACGACTATTGTTGGAGTCATTACCGAAGTTTTAAAATAGATTCACAAAATTCACAAATTTACCTAATTTTCAGACCCAAGTTGATGGAAAGCATGGACCAGGTTTCTGTGCTTAACAAAAATTACAAATTTTTACAAATAATTAGTCCAGATACAGGTATACATTTATAAACCACTACATATAACAGTATAAATTAAAACTGTAATCATTTTAAACTTCCTCATTTTGAACACACATATAAATCCCCCACACACTTTACCTAAACACATACAATCCCCTGCCACATGTATAAACACACACACACATCGCCCCCAAACACATATCCTCCTCACACACACATTCCCCACACATGCATCCTTCTACACATACACATTCCTACCTACATTCCCCCAACACACACACCCCATCCCACATTTAGACACAAAACCCCTCACCCACCCT
>NC_057716.1:23481174-23498995 GCF_004010195.1 Chiloscyllium plagiosum | reverse complement strand
AAACACACACTTATCCCACTCTTCCAAACACATACCCTTAGACACACACATCTCCCCCATACACACATATCACACTCCCACACAGATCCCCCAAACATTCATAACCGTACATAAAACATCCCACATACACACATCTATCTAACCCTAATGAGTTGGTACCTGTTGATCAGAAGCTTTATCCTTGACTTTCCTTTATTAATGTTCCTACGTGATTGCAAAAGGCAACAATAATATCTCTAACTTGTCAATCAAAAGTCACATCTCATAGAGTACAGCACAGAAACAGACCCTTCAGTCCAACCTGTCCATGCAGACCAGACATCCCAATCCAATTTAATCCCACCTTCCAGCACCTGGCCCATATCCCTCCAAACCCTTCCTATTCATATATCCATCTAAATGCCTTTTAAATGTTGCAATTGTACCAGCCTCCACCACTTCCTCTGGCAGCTCATTCCATACACGTACCAATCTCTGTGTGAAATTGTGTTACAGCTTGCTACCCCGGGGGGGGGTGACAGGAGGGTGATGGAATATTCTCCACTTGTCTGGATGGGTGCAGCTCAAACAACACTCAAGAAGCTCCACACCATCCAGAACAAAGCAGCCCGGTTGAACACCAGTCTCTCCTCCACCAACACTCATCAGCACTATTTACAAAATGCATTGCGGAAATTTACAGAGGATCCTTAGACAGAACCTTCCAAACACATGATCACTTCCATCTAGAAGGACAAGAGCAGTAGATACATGGGAACACCACCACCTGCAAGTTCCCTTCCAAACCACACATCAATCTGATTTAGAAATATATCATGGTTCCTTCAGTGCCTTTGGGTCAAAATCCTGGAATTCTCTCCTGAAGAGCACTGTGGGTCTAGCTACTGCACATGGACTCCAGGAGTTCCAGAGGCAGCTCACCACCACCCTCTCAAACGCAACTAGGGATGAGTAATAACTGCTGGCCCGGACAGCAACACCTACATCCTATGAATGAGTTAAAAAATGTGTTGCTCGATGGGTGTGCACTAAACATTTAGTTAAGTCTTGTCGTTCCAACCAAGAAGACAATTCAGTCATTATTCACTCCTGCCAATCAAGTTCTCTAGCAAAGAAAACCAACTAATAGAATTCTGTAGCCTTATTCCTTTCAGTATTAATTGATAGAGATTTTAAAAATTGTCAGACTTATTTTAATCCAATATTTCTTTTCCCTCTCTTTATGAGCTGATTTGACATTGATTCACCTATTTCCATCTCAGTCCTTGCACTGTTTAATTTCACATCCTTGCAATCTGACAAGTAATTGTACATGATTTCCAAATGTAGGATTGCATTTACTTTTCTGTATGTGTATTGATCTCATAGTACCTTGGAGAGGTAGCTTGCCACAGAGCCTCTAGCAAGAATCATTTAATATGGGGAGCTCTTGAACTACAGTTATCACATGGTTCTGGTTGACCAAGGAACTTTTCCAATCTTACCATCTGCTATAGGCATATCAGAAGGAATTACAGGTTGACAATCAACCTGTTTGGCCAAGTCACAAACACAGATTCCTTATCCTGGTGTGGGACTTGAATCCAAAGCTTCTGGCTCAGAAGCCAACTACTATGCCCCAAGACCTGCTTTGTCCTGTATGTAATTCTACAATGAATGTAATAAGTAATAACAAATGTAGCTAAATTCAAATCTTTTCCTCTGTGCAGTATCCAGGAATCTGCTTTCCAAAACAAGCTCAGGTTGTATTCCCTCAGATTACAAGATTATGCAATGAGTTTGCAAGATATTGAATGCAATCAATGGAGTGGATATTTCCACTGGTTGGCACTAGAGTCTCAGTATTAGAGCCAGACCTTTCAGGAGTGAAATTAGAAACTTTTCTACAAGAAGGTTGAGAGAAACTTTGCTCCATAAAAAAGAAATTGACGCTGATTTAGTTGTAAATTTTCAATCTAAGATTGATAGATTTTTATTAATTGAAGATATTAAAAGATTTGGGATAAATATAGGTATATGAGGTTATGTCACAAATGTACTATGGTCTCCCTGAGTAGGGGAACAGGCTTGGATGAGTTAACTGTTCCTATATAAGGTAAAACTAAAGTCACTACATTTCCAGAGGCCCATAGGGTTGCTCTCTCACTGACAGTGAGTTTAACCTTAGAATAATCTCAGGTGAGAGCTGAGGGACAAGGTTGAACAGATGGAGCCTTCATGGTAATGTCAGCTAGTACAGAAGTTGAACCTGCACTGTTGGCAACACAAACCAGCTATCCAGCCAACTGAGCTGATAGGGGGAAAATACAGGAAGAGTGATCAACATCAGAGCCATGAGTTTCTACTTGACCCATGGAACTTCTGCCCTAATTTCCTGGGTACCTTTCTCATTAACTCACACTTAAAATGGACTGTCAAGTTGTGCATCATATCTTACACATCATTTCAAATTATGATAAGATAAAAGGCATCCTTAGCAAGATTTCCCAAGAGCCCATTATCAAATTACAGAGGGACCCCCATATCCACGGAATCGTGTTCTGCAGTTTCAGTTAACCGTGATTTACTGCGGCCAGAACATATTATAGGGAACCTTCCGGAACCAGGGACCGGGGGCTGCCAGGAACATAAACTTCCCATTTAAATGAATGGGTTCACTCCTATGGGTTTTGGGCTTCCATGATAGGTTCCCAAACCTATCTCCCGCGGGTATGAGGGCACTACTGTTACGTGGCCCACAATCTTGTGATGGAATAGCTACACCAGGAATGTCCAAAATGTCAAGAGGTTAGTGTAAAATGCCATGCATGATATTCATGAAGGGAAATTATATCTGCCAGCAAGTCACGTTCAATCATTTGCAACAACAACCATGTGTTTGGAGAATGTTCCTATGGAAACCATGCTCCAGAGCAAAATTTATTTCCTTAATGTGCTGTGTTTCGACATTAATTATTAAATTATGACCTCATGCTGGTAAAGTTTAACAAGAAGTTGAGTATTTCGAAAAGTAACAGATGTTATAAATATTTGAAATTCAACAGATGCCATTAGTTTGAAAACCGTGTTTAAATGTCAGATGCAGATAACTTTGCGCTTGGATGTTGAGCTTTGCACAAAGGGCACATTGATTGCTTGAATCTCCCACTGTTATTGCTCAGAAGGTACGCTGTTTGACTTTAGGACATATAACACATAGTGTATTATTGTGTAATAATAAGAGCAGTGTTTATGCCTCTCTGGTTGTATAATTAAGTTGCATTTATCCAACCTAGTCCTTTAAGGACAAAAAATGGTCTCCAATGGTAAGATGATGTAAATATGTCCATCCCCCAGAGTTTGGTAATAAGGCAATTTACTTTTTGTGATAATATAGCTTGTAATTCCCAGCTCCTTCTTTTGGTGGTGGTGGTGGTGGTGGTAGTGGTGGTGGTGGTAGTGGTGGTGGTAGTGGTGGTGGTAGTGGTGGTGGTAGTGGTGGTGGTGGTGGTGGTGGTGGTGTGGGTGTGGCGCAGCAGGGGTGTGTGGGGGGAGGAGTGAAGATGCCAGGCTATCATGTAAGGTGGCTCAGTTAGTCATCAGAGCTCTGAGCCAGAGGGTGGTCTGTTCAAGCCCCTTCCCAGAGAGTTGAGCACATGGTCCAGGCTGACACAACCAATGTGATGCTGAAAGGATGCTACGTTGTCCAAGATTGAGATATTAAGCCTGTCCTGAGGTACCAGTTACAAAATCGACACTATCACAACACTAAATGGATATCTCCAGCCGGAGTGCAATAGCAAAATAATAAAGCAAGGAAACAAAGCTTCAACAGATTCTATCTGAATCAGGCAAGTGAAAACTAGAAATTGAATGTTTCATATATGGGGAGCACATTTTGGCACATTCATTCATGGGACATAGGCATCACCAGAAAGACCAACACTTACTGACCTTCCCTAATTGCTTGGTAGTACAGAACTTAAACATTGCTAAAATTGAGAGGGAAGGGAGCTGGTTTGTATGCTCCATTTCAAAGGAGAAATTCATTGCAGGATGGAGAATATTAAAAATTTATGCAAGGAAATTCTCAGATGTAGCTGTACATTCGGAAATAGCAAATATGTTATCTCTATATCCAAAGTATGCCTGCTTTGCTTGATGTGCTAATTGTGAAATCTGCCATTGGGTTTTCTGCTACTATCTGGTCGAGTTATGTGAGAATGGTTCATAGGTGTTTACCTGTAGCTAAAGACTAATCAGCTATAATAGCCTTTTTTTTTGTCAAGTACAGAAATCTGTTCCATGCTTTCCATCAATCTGGTTTCAAAAGGACAGGTGTATTTGGGAATCCTGCAAACATTAAAATCTAACTTCTGTGATGACTCCGGGAATAGTAGAGCTACCCCAGTATGGGGCAACAATCCATAGGCTGCTGTAAGGTGCAATAGATCTGTCATTGAGATAGGACAATGCTGTACAGCAAACTGTCTACCCCTTTAGTTATGGACTGCTGACAACCATGACAGGCTGCCTGGCATTTTTTCGGTGCTGTACAGCAAGGCAGGGCAGAACTACTTTGAGGTGTTTAAGCTCTAGCTGAAGGTGCAAAAGGCAAAAAGGCATGGCAAAGCAGAGATGACGTGAGCATGTGCTGAAAGATAGAGCGAGCAGTCCGGAGTCCAGTGACTGCCTGTCCCTGCACACAAGGTGTTCTTGCAGATGTACTGCAATGAAAGCTGCCAGTGCACTCCAAAGTGCAGCATTGAAATACAGATCCAAACTCTAAGTGAATTAGAGATTCGGAGAAGGTGGTACATTTCAGATACCAATGTCCACGGATGTGGGGTGCGCACAATCGCTACCAGTGGAGTGAGCCCTGAGATGTTGGCACCAGGCATCCAAGGTGGAGGTCTAGAAGAGCAAATGGCAAACCACAGTCAGCAAGTGCTTGCTCTGACTATTGTGTTGAAAATTTTTAAAGTCTAGTTTCTATCCGGTTGGTAGGAAAATGGGAGTCTGCATCTTCGTTAGGTAATAATGAGGGAGATAATGAGTAATAATCCATGCTAATAAGCCCCTTGCCACACTAATGAGAATCTTAACATGACATTCAAGACATGGTTAGATAACACACATTTTGTTCTAGGCTTCAAGAAGAGCCTTGCTTCACAACTCACTCAATTATCTCACCATTGCTCATATTGTTTAGGTGCTGAGAAGACTCCACCCGAAGTGTCCAATATTAGAGTCAAAATGTGTGTTGCTGGATAAGCACAGCAGGTCAGGCAGCATTCGAGGAGCAGGAGTGTTGATGACTCAGGCTTAAGCCCGAAACATCAACTCTCCTGCTTCACGGATGCTGCCTGACTGGCTGTACTCTTCCAGCGCCACATTTTTCGACTCTGATCTCCAGCATGTGCAGTCCTCACTTTCTCCTTGTCCAATTTTAGACTCTGGCCAATCACAGTTTACTTCTCTGGTTTGAATTTAATCAGCGAAGACAGTGAACAGTTTCTGCTGCATTTCCCTGGAGAAAGTGAGGACTGCAGATGCTGGAGATCAGAGCTGAAAATGTGTTGCTGGAAAAGCGCAGCAGGTCAGGCAGCATCCAAGGAGCAGGAGAATTGACGTTTCGGGCATGAGCCCTTCTTCATGTGTTTTTCCAGCAACACATTTTCAACTGCTGCATTTCCCTGCCAATCATAATCCAACTTCAGTACTCTCATATCATACTGTATAAAGTTTGTTGTTTCTGTTTTGGAGTGGATGTTTATGTGTTGTAGTCCTTATGAATGCAAGGTAAAAAATTTGAAATGCTTGGACTCAAACAAAATAGTGTTGAGCTGCCTTTTTGAAATGCCACGATCCACGTAATGAAAGTACATCCACAGGATAATTAAGAAGGAATTGGGATTTTTACCCAGTGACACAGACAAGGAAAGCAAATATAATTCCAAGTCCGGATGGATGTGTGATTTGGAGGGGAACCTACAGTTGGTGGTGATTCCTTTTGCACAATTCCGATGTCCATTCAGGTGTAAAAATCACAAGTTTGGAAGCTGCTGTCAAGGGACTCTGAAGTATATCTTGTATAGAATAAACACAGCTTCAACAATGTGTTAAAGGTGGTGGAACTGAATGTTTGTGTGGTTGATGGTTGCTTCCCCTCGATGGTGTTGAACATCTTGAATAATGTGGCGTTGCACTCATCAGCATCACACTCCTGACTTGTCCCATGTAGATGATCATAAGCTGGAGTCAGGAGGTGATTTATTCACAACAGAATTCCCAGTTTCTGGCCTGCTCTTGTAGCCACATAAATATAACTGGCCCTAGTTCAGGGGATTCAGTGATGATAATGTCAATGAATGCCAAAGCGGGGTGGCTATTTAGATTCCCTCTTGGTGGAGCAGGAAAGAAGGCCCCACCATTTCAAAGTGCCCTCTCTCTCACTTAATTATCATGGTATTCTCCTAATTTCTCAGCGGTGCAAGGCTGCCATTAGGCCTTCCTGGTACAAGAACTCTTCCAACCACAACTGGATTGCAAACCTACTCTCTGACCATAATTATTCAATTCAGAGAAGAACACAGATGAGTGGCTGCTACATTTCTGACCTGCATTTGAATCTGACAGCAGGCATTCCGAAGCCCACAAGGACATTCCTGCCTGTGTTACTATGAGCTCTCATTCAAGTGACCATGTTTTTATGGTAAAAGTGAAATACTGTGAATGCTGGAAATCTGAAACAAACACAGAGAATGTTGGAGAAAGTCTGGCAGCATTTGTAGAGGGAGAAATGGAGTTAAAGTTTTGAGTCTCTTCGTCAGAATTGAATGCTTTATATCCCAGCAATGAAAGAAATACCAGCTGTTAATTTAGCAACATGAAAGGGAGTTTCCTAAACAGCCCATGTTCTTTTAAAAATTGTTTTTATACCCAATAGTGTTCTTACACACAACTGAGCAACTTTCTCCCCACCGAGACTGTGTTTTATTTTGTAAACTACTAATCACCACCAGTAATCATCCTTGCAACCAATTAAATATTTACATACAAGGTCTGTTAAGGGCAATGCAAACCATGAAAATTGAGGGGGAGGTAGGCACTTAGTCTTTCTGTTATGTCAAAAACATTTAAAACTGTTTAATTGTTCGAATAACTTAATTCATATAGTTATAAGTTTGACATGATAGAGGGCAGAATGTTAATAATAGTTGCATATTAAAAAATCTGCAACCGAAATTAGAAAGCAATGTGAACAAGTGTTTGACACACTTAATGGATGTAGAGAGGCCTGAAGGAAAATTTGAAATTTGTGTAAATGATTGTAAATGAGGAACATTAAAAAGAATGTGGAGAGGGAGTAGGAGAATGGGTTGAGACTAAAGCGGCTCATGTCGACAGTAATGAATGGCTGCTTTTGTGCATGATTTTAGAGGAGTGGGAAGCTGAAGTTATTTATAGCACCAGTTCTGTATCTCCTCCAAAACAGTTACTTTGGGGAACTAACGTCTGATAAGTCACACTACCTACATCACTAATGTTCAACGCCTGGTGTTTTTGAGTGAATTTGTTTTCTGGTTGGAATACTGTCAGCTCAACATGTTGCAATATTTCAGTAAGAGATTCGCCAAACCTGCTAACTTGGTATCTCTATTCCTCCACCCTTGCTACATCAGAATATTGGAACTCCCTCCCTAACAGCAAGGTAGCTGTCAGTTCACCACACAGACTGTGGCAATTCAAGAAGATGGCTCACTTCCACATTCCCAAGCAACCAGGGATGGATAATGAATGTGAGGTCATGTCAGCAATGCCCATATCCTGAGAATAATTTATTTAGAAATTAAAATAACAGGATGAGAATCCCCAGAAACTTGAATCACCTTCGAAAACAACTTGTAGCAATAAATGCTATTTTAGAGGCCTCACCAATGATATTCAATCAACGGTGATGCAGGCACTCACCAGTGTGGATATTTCAAAGGCAAATCTCTTTGAGTTTGCATGTGAGATCCCAAAGATAGAAGGCCCCACTGAAAGATAATCCTCTGATCACCTCCCATCACTTCTGGCATTCAACCCCTCTCCTTGCAATCTCCATCCAACCCTCACTCACCTATGACATGGATCCCTCATCCAGCCTGGGCCTCCGTGGGTGTCTTTCCAGCTTCTACCACCATGCCCCCAGTTGCATGATAGCATTGAAGAGGACCAGCCTCAAACTGGTCAGTAACTCAGGGGAATGGGGCAAGGTTTCTGCCCCCTGGAGTCTTTGAGCCCAGAGAAGACACACCGTTGCCCATGTAAGTGCCTCCTAACTGGATTAGATCCTCCCCAGTGCATGGGTAATGAATTGAGTCAATCAGGAGAGGTGTTAGAGAAATGCAAGTCCATGTTCAGCACAAAGGTCCACTGTCCCCAGAAATGTTGGAGAAACTCTTTTATTGGTAGTTGTATTGAAATTCTACTTATTGCAAATGAGTGACATGTGCTGCTTCTTAGGCTATTTTTTGATGTTGATGCAATTAATTTGGTACAATTTTTAGGATGTTTTGTACTTAATTGGTGCTAATGTTGCAATGCCTTATATTTATTATTTAACCTGCAGCCACTGCAGTTGGATCTGTCTCCGATACACTCCCAGGTGCTGCATTCTGAACTTGGACTATTCCTTGCGTAAAGACATTTTTCCACACGCTGCCTTCGGTTCTTATGTCCAACACTTCAAATCTGTGTCCTTTGGTTCACAGTCCTCCCAACAGTTTCTTCCTACTCCAAGCAGAACTTTCATGATTGTTAATATCCCTAAATCCTCTCTTCTTGAAGAAGACTAATACTAGTCTCTTTAGTGTAAGCATATTACTAAACTCCCTTATTCCCTGCAATCCTTTCTGCACCCTTGGATCTTTGATTTAAGATCTTGTGCTATCGGAAAAGCAATCTTGAGAAGATGGAAGTTGAAAGCATACATGCACAGTGATATAGACATTACACAGACACTCGGCATTCAGAAATGTAATAAAGTATTGCAAACAAGCATTACGAATGATTTGGAGATGCCGGTCTTGGACTGGGGTGTACAAAGTTAAAAATCACACAACACCAGGTTATAGTCCAACAGGTTTAATTGGAAGCACACTAGCTTTCGGAGTGCTGCTCCTTCATCAGGTGGTTGTCTGATTACCTGATGAAGGAGCGTCGCTCCGAAAGCTAGTGTGCTTCCAATTAAACCTGTTGGACTATAACCTGGTGTTGTGTGATTTTTAAGCATTACGAAGGCATGGATTGACAGTGAAATGGCTGGACGTGTGGCCGACAAATGCAAATTGTGAACTAATTCAGTTTGAGAGAAGGAATGAGGGGAAGCAGCATAAACTAAATGGTAAAACTTTTAATGGGTGAGTGAATAGAGACCTGAGGGTATACATATAAAAGTTCGTGATTTGTAGAAAGACTTGTTGAGAGTGCTTTTAAAAAGAAACATATTGGACCCTTAGCTTTAAAAATGGAGGCTTGGAATACAAAAACAACAGGTATCTGTAGTGATTGTAATGAAGTCAGTCAGGTGAACCTCATAGACTCTGAGTTCCCTGATTAGGGCTGTTAATCTGGTCCAATCAGGAAGCCCTGGCTGACAGATAAAATGAAGAGTGTCAGACATCCTGTCACTCTGAGAGCTGGCTCTGAGGGACCTGGATCAATGTCAATAACTTCCCATGTGTAAATAAAGGGTGACTTGGTGATGGGATACCTGCCTCTTTGCAGTTATTTCTAAAATGGCCTCAGCTGGAAGATTGTGTTCAATTCTAGGCACCACACTTTTGGAACTCTTGCAGAGTATGCAGGGGATATTTACTAGAATCAAGATGAGGAACTTTAGAGAAACACAGAAAATGCTGAAGAAACTCAGCAGGCCCCTGTAGGGAAAGAAACACAGTTAACATTTTGAGTCCAATATAACATCTTCAGAACAGAATGAGGAACTGTAGCTTTACAGAGAAGGTAGGATTATCTTCTCAAAGCAGAGATGGTCAACACCATGAAGGCTCTTATTTTAAATAAGGGGAAACTATTTTCAGTGGCAAAAGGTTGGCAGCCAGTAAGAGAACACATTAAAAGTGACCGGCAAAAGAAATAGGAGTGACATGAGAAGTCTTTTTTTCTTCTGTTCAGATTTCAACTGAAAAGGTGGCTGGAAGCAAATTGAAAGTAAATTTATAAAGGGAATTGCATAAATATTTTGAGGGTAAAAAATTGAGGTGCTAATGGAAAAATGTGAACACAAGTACGATGAGCTGCATGACCTCCTCCTGTGCTGTAACACTCTTCGCTTCTATAACCTGCAATGTGAATACATTCTACCAATCAGGCAGCTGAGTTCTGCCGCAACCACTTAAGTAAATACAGAAATACTTACTTTATTAGATTAGATTACTTACAGTGTGGAAACAGGCCCTTCGGCCCAACAAGTCCACACCGACCCTCTGAAGAGCAACCTACCCAGACCCATTCCCCTACATTTACGCCAGACTAATGCACCCAACACTATGGGCCAATTCACCTAACCTGCACATTTTTGGACTGTGGGAGGAAACCGGAGCACCCAGAGGAAACCCACGCAGACACGGGGAGAATGTGCAAACTCCACACAGACAGTTTCCTGAGGCAGGAATTGAACCTGTGTCTCTGGCACTGTGAGGCAGCAGTGCTAACCACTGTGCCACCGTGCATTCCTCAAACTTACCATCTATTATCTGCAGTATACTAACTGCATAAAGGCAAGATCTACCCCATTTTATTTCAGATTCTCTCTTTAAAAAAAGCATCATGATAACCAGCTCCAGCGCGATGTGATTGTAACTCCTCTGCCCAACTCCATCTTTGTTCAGAATTGTACAGGAATGGAACTTTATAAAAGAGAGTTAACCCAATTTAACATAATGCCCTTGTTTGCTCCAGTGCAAGGTTAACAATTGGGGATTTAAATTACCATTTTAAACAGGCAACTCCAGTACCAATATTCAATTCGACTTTAGTCAGATTTTCCAAATCTTTTCTGGCAATGACCCTAATTCAACTCCTGAGTTAATTCAATTGACACATAATCGCGGTCAGCAGCTCGTGTTGCTGACTTATTGGCTCGAAATGCTGAACCAAGTGGTTTTAGCCATGCTTTATCCATAATGCATTAATGCTGAAGTTTGAAAAGATTCCCTGCATAATTATCCTGAATTTACCACGATGGTGTTACTCATACTTCTCAGGCATGAAGACCCCAATATTTATGGGAGAGTGTGTGGATGGGTGGGCAGAGCCCAGCAATTGGAAGGGAGAAGAAAGGGTTTGGGAGGAAATCAACAAGGTAAAAACAATGACTGCAGATGCTGGAAACCAGATTCTGGATCAATGGTGCTGGAAGAGCACAGCAATTCAGGCAGCATCGAGGAGCTTCAGCAAAATCGACGTTTCGGGCAAAAGCCCTTCATCAGGAATAAAGCTTTATTCCTGATGAAGGGCTTTTGCCCGAAATGTCGATTTTGCTGAAGCTCCTCGATGCTGCCTGAATTGCTGTGCTCTTCCAGCACCATTGATCCAGAATTTGGGAGGAAATGTCCAGTGGCTATCATGGGAGGGAGGGAATGGTTGGCAATTATCTAAGTGGGAAAGGCATTCCATAAAAGTTATAGTTGTGGGGGCTGTCCCTTTACTTCTTGGAGTACGAGGAGTACTACAAGGCACCTACTATCTGGAGCAACCAATTCACACCTCCCTTTCCCTTTGAGTTTTCCAGCCTGTGGGGTAAACACATAGTAAATATAAAATTTAATTCAAGTCTGCAGCATTAAAACTGCATTTGTAATTAGTGTCATTGAATTATACAGCACGGAAACAGACCCTTCAGTACTGCTCGTCCATGCCACCCAGAATCCTAAATAAATCTAGTCCCATTTGCCATCATTTGGTCCATATACCTCTAAACCCTTCCTATTCATATACCCATCCAGGGGCCTTTTAAATTGTATAATTGTACCAGACTCTACCACTTCCGCTGGCAGTTCATCCCATACATCCATCACCTTCTGCATGAAAACATTGCCCCTTAGGTTCCTTTTAAATCTTTCCCCCTCACCTTAAATCAATGCCCTCTAGTTTTCGACTTCCCTACTCTGGGGGAAAAGACCTTGGCTCTTCACTCTATCCATGCACCTCATGATTTTATAAACCTCTACAAGGTCACCCCTCTGACGCTCCAGGGAAAATAGCCTCAGCCTATTCAGCCTCTCCCTATAGCTCAAATCCGCCAAACCTTGGCAACATCCTGGTAAATCTTTTCCAAACCCTTTCAAGTTTTACAATATCCTTTCTATACAAAGGGATTCCAAAAGTGGCCTAACCAATGTCCTGCACAGCTTCCTCTACTCAATAATGCACTGATGAATAAAAGTAAGCATACCAAATGTCTTCTTCATTATCCTAGTTAGAGACAAAAAAACTGCAGATGCTGGAATCTAGAGTAGACAGGCAGGAGGCTGGATGAACACAGCAAGCCAGGCAGCATCAGGAGGTGGAGAAGTCGATATGTTTGGTGTGACCCTTCTTCAGGGCTGGGGGTGGGGGTAAGAGGAGCTGCAGATAAATGGGGTGGAAGGGTGGGAGAGGGTTATGAGTGTGGAGAGGGGTGGAGTGGTGAGATAGTAATGGTGAAACAAGTAGACAGTATTGCCTGTGTTCTTCCAGCCTCCTGCTTGTTTACATTCTTTACTATCCTGTCTACCTGAGACTCCACTTTCAAGGAATTATAAAGCTGCACTCCAAGATCTCTTTGTTCAGCAATACTCCCCAGGACCTTACCATTAAGTGTATAAGTGTTGCCCTGATTTGCCTTACCAAAATGCAGTACGTCACATTTATCTAAATTAAACTTCATCTACCACTCCTTGGCCTATTGGCCCATCTGATCAAGATCCCATTGTATTCTGAGGTAACCTTCTTCACTGACCACCACACCTCCAATTTTAGTGTCATCTGCAAACTTACTAACTGTACCTCCTATGTTCACATCCAAGTTATTTATATAAGTGACAAAAAGCAGTAGACCCAGCACCGATCCTTGTGGCACCCCACTGGTCACAGGCCTCCAGTCTGAAAAACAACCCTCCACTACCACTCTCTGTCTTCTACCTTGTACCTTTGAGCCAGTTTTGTATTAAAAAGGTTAGTTCTCCCTGTATTTCATGAGATCTAACCTTGCTAACCAGTCTACCATGTGGAACCTTGGTGAATGCCTTACTGAAGTCCATATAGATCATATCCACTGCTCTGGCCCCATAAATCCTCTTTGTTACCTCTTCAAAAAACTCAATCAAGTTAGTGAGACACAAATTTCTGAAATGGGAAAAGCAATGTTCTAAAAACCAAGGTTGGAAAGGAAGTAACCTGGCACTCATTGCCAGCATTGCATTCACAATTGCTTGACACGAATGATGCTGAACTTTATGCAGTCATCAGTGAACATTCCTACTTCTGACTTTATGATAGAGGCAAAGCCATTGATGAAGCAGCTAAAGATGGTTGTATCTCAGACATTACCATGAGGAACTACTGCACTGATGCTTGAGCACTGAGTTGAGTCACGTCCAACAGCTACAGCCATCTTCCTTTTTGCCAGGTATGACTCTGACAGGTGGGGAGTTCTCCCCATATCCCGATGAACTCCAGTTTTGCCTGAATGACTGCAGCTCCAACAATACTCAAGCTCCATCCAGGAAAAAGCAACCCACTTGTTTGGCATCACATCCATTACTCTCAAGATATCCGTCTTTCCCAAACAATGCACAGTGTCAGTCGTACTGCCTACACACCAAGGCTCCTCCAGCTCCTCCTTTCAAACCCATGACCTCTACCACCCAGAAGGACAAGGGTAGTAGTTTCATGGGAAAAGACCACCTAGAAATTTCTCTCCAAGCCAACTGCCATCATGGCTTGGAACTATATTGTGACCTCTTCACTGTCACTGGATCAAAATCCAAGAACTCCCCTCCTAATAGCCTTGTGGGTGTTAAGTATGCCCAAGTATAATAGCAGTTCAAGAAGATAGCTCGTCATCATCTTCTGTATGGCACTTCGGGATAGGCAATAAATACTGACCTCACCAGCAATGCCCAGATCCCATGAATGAATTCAAAAAAAGGATGCAGGTGGTGTAAACTTGAGTTGTGTGGGGTCAATAACGTACTGGCAGTGTTGTGGTAAATTTGTAAAGGGAGAGTATCAATGCTTTCAGAGAAAGAACGAGTGGGTGTGGACAAACAGGCAATAGGTAATAGGCCTGTCTTTGCACTGCTAACTCTATCTTATTTCAGTCTGACCAAAGAAAGCCAGTTCTGATGAAAGATCTCGACCTTCAAAACGTTACCCTTGCTTCTGCCACCATAGGTGATACCCTGATCCAGTTTCTGACATTTTCTATTTCATGGCTGCATTGTAAGAGAGAGACACAGGGTGTTACAATGATAAAAAAATTAAGTATTCAAGTCAGCCCTTTAGCTTGAGGACCAGAGAATAGTTACAGCAAAGAATTTGCTGCAGAGAGGCAACTCTCTTCCATACAATTGAAAAGTCACTCTAAAGTTTTGACAGTGCAGAAAATTTGCTTATCACCTGGAAAAATATTTGAGAAATACTTTCTGCTGCTGCTCCATGGAAATGTGTTGTCTAGTGTTAACTTAATAGCATTATCACCTACATGCATGTCACCAGAATAGTTACCTGGATCATGGGTTACCACAACTTGTTACCAAATGTAGTGGGAAATGGAACACTTAATTAATTTATCAGTGGAACTTTGCTTTGCTTATAATATTAAACAACTCCAACAGAAGGTGGCTAGAACAACAATTAAGTATAATTGGATTGAGATAGAGTCGTAGAGTCATAGAGATGTACAGCATGGAAACAAGATATCCCAACTCAATCTAGTCCCACCTGCCAGCACCCGGCCCATATCCCTCCAAACTCTTCCAAATGCCTCTTAAATGTTGCAATTGTACCAACCTCCACCACATCCTCTGGCAGCTCATTCCATACAAGTACCACCCTCTACATGAAAAAGTTGCCCCTTAGGTCTCTTTTATATCTTTCCCCTCTCACCATAAACCTATGCCCTCTAGTTCTGGACTCCCCGACCCCAGGGAAAAGACTTTGCCTATTTATCCTATCCATGCCCCTCATAATTTTGTAAACCTCTATTAGATCAATCCTCAGCCTCCGACGCTCCAGGGAAAACAGCCCCAGCCTGGTCAGCCTCTCGCTGTAGCTCAGATCCTCCAACCCTGGCAACATCTTTGTCAATCTTTTCTGAACCCTTTCAAGTTTCACAACATCTTTCCGATAGGAAGGAGACCAGAATTGCACACAATATTCCAACAGTGGCCTAACCAACGTTCTGTACAGCCGCAACATGACCTCCCAACTCCTGTACTCAATACTCTGACCAATAAAGGAAGGCATACCAAACGCCTCCTTCACTATCCTATCTACCTGTGACTCCACTTTTAAAGAGCTGTGAACCTGCACTCCAAGGTCCCTTTGTTCAGCAACACTCCCTTGGACCTTACCATTAAGTATATAAGTCATGTTAAGATTTGCTTTCCCAAAATGCATTACCTCACATTTATCTGAATTAAACTCCATCTGCCACTTCTCAGCCCATTGGCCCACCTGGTCAATATCCTGTTGTAATCTGAGGTAACCCTCTTCGCTGTCCACTACACCTCCAACTTTGGTGTCATCTACAAACTTACTAACTGTACCTCTTATGCTCGCATCCAAATCATTTATGTAAATGACAAAAAGTAGAGGGCCCAACACCGATCCTTGTGGCACTCCACTGGTCACACGCCTCCAGTCTGAAAAACAACCCTCCACCACCACCCTCTGTCTTCTACCTTTGAGCCAGTTCTGTATTCAAATGGCTAGTTCTCGCTGTATTCCATGAGATCTAAACTTACTAATCAGTCTCCCATGGGGGAGCCTTGTCGAACACCTTACTGAAGTCCATATAGATCACATCTCCTGCTCTGCCCTCATCAATCTTCTTTGTTACTTCTTCAAAAAACTCAATCAAGTTTGTGAGACATGATTTCCCACTCACAAAGCCATGTTGACTATCCTGAATCAGTCCTTGCCTTTCCAGATACATGTACATCCTGTCCCTCAGGATTCCCTCCAACAACTTGCCCACCACCGAGGTCAGGCTCATTGGTCTATAGTTCCCTGACTTGTCCTTACCACCTTCTTAAAAAGTGGCACCACGCTTGCTAACCTCCAGTCTTCCGGCACTTCACCTGTGACTATCAATGATAAAAATATCTCAGCAAGATGCCCAGCAACCACTTCTCTAACTTCCCACAGAGTTCTCAGGTACACATGATCAGGTCCTGGGGATTTATCCACCTTTAACTGTTTCAAGACATCCAGCACTTCCTCCTCTGTAATCTGGACATTTTGCAAGATGTCACCATCTATTTCCCTACAATCTATATCTTCCATATCCTTTTCCACAGTAAATACTGATGCAAAATATTCATTTTGTATCTCCCTCATTTTCTGTGGCTCCACACAAAGGCCGCCTTGCTGATCTTTGATGGGCCCTATTCTCTCCTTAGTTACCCTTTTGTCCTTAATATATTTGTAAAAACCCTTTAGATTCTCCTTAATTCTATTTGCCAAAGCTATCTCATGTCCCTGTTTTGCCCTCCTGATTTCCCTCTTAAGTATACTCCTACTTTCTTGTCTGTACCTGACATATGCTTCCTTTTTTTTCTTAACCAAACCCTCAATTTCTTTAGTCATCCAGCATTCCCTATACCTACAAGCCTTCCCTTTCACCCTGACAGGAATATACTTTCTCTGGATTCTTGCTACCTCATTTCCCATTTTCCAGCCGTCCCTTTACCTGCGACATCTGCCTCCAATCAGCTTTTGAAAGTTCTTGCCTAATACCGTAAAAATTGGCCTTTCTCCAATTTAGAACTTCAACTTTTAGATCTGGTCTATCCTTTTCCATCACTATTTTAAAATGAATAGAATTATGGTCGCTGGCCCCAAAGTGCTCCCCCACTGACACCTCAGTCACCTGCCCTGCCTTATTTCCCAAGAGTAGGTCAAATTTTGCACCTTCTCTAGTAAGTACATCCACATACTGAATCAGAAAATTGTCTTGTACACACTTAAGAAATTCCTCTCCATCTAAACCTTTGACACTACGGCAGTCCCAGTCAATGTTTGGAAAGTTAAAATCCCCTACTGTAACCACCATATTATTCTTACAGATAACTGAGATCTCCTTACATGTTTGTTTCTCAATTTCCCTCTGACTATTGGGGGGTCTATAATACAATCCCAATAAAGTGATCATCCCTTTCTTATTTCTCAGTTTCACCCAAATAACTTCACTCGATGTATTTCCAGGAATACCCTCCCTTATCACAGCTGTAATGCTACCCCTTATCAAAAATGCCACTCCCCCTCCTCTTTTGCCTTCCTTTCTATCCTTCCTGTAGCATTTATATCCTGGAACATTCAGCTGCCAGTCCTGCCCATCCCTGAGCCATGTTTCCGTAATGGCTATGATATCCCAGTCCCATGTTCCTAACCATGCCCTGAGTTCATCTGCCTTCCCTGTTAGGCCCCTTGCATTGAAATAAATGCAGTTTAATTTATTAGTCCTACCGTGTCCCTGCCTGCCCTGACTGTTTGACTCACTTCTGTTCTCAGCTGTACCCATCTCAGATCGATCTCTTTCCTCACTATCTCCCTGGGTCCCACCCCC
>NC_057716.1:23476020-23479951 GCF_004010195.1 Chiloscyllium plagiosum | reverse complement strand
CTCTTTCAACTCCCACATCTGACAAGAAGTACGTATCACTGCAAAGGTCATTTTTGCTCCTTCACAATCTACAGACCCAGAAAATAACACCGTCTTATTCCTCTACAAACACTGCCCCAGGTTAAATTAATAGCTATGGCTTATATTTTAAGTTTAATCAAGAGACTTATCTCCAAAAACATATAATCAAGAAAGAATCCACTGTACCCACTACTGCAGCCTTTCTCTTGGACAGACTTAAACAACAATTAACTTATCTGATTCTGTGCTGTGAACTTCGCCCAACAATTCCTCCAAGATTAGTTCTGAATTTCACTGTCTGTTAATTTTCCCAGACACACTCCGATGTCCAGCGATACACGAATTCAAACAGCAAAGGCAGTAACTGTACAGGTTTCCTCTCTCTCTCCTGCACTGTCCTCACCATGTGCTTCCTTTGTCTGCTCTTCTCCCTTTTAAACTGCTGTTGTTTTGACTTTTTTTTTCCAAAGTTCCAAAACAATGCAACAGCATATAAAACAGTAATCACCTCCAACACCTAAAATACCTCAAAAAAAGGAGCAGCTCTTACAGCCAGAAATTTTTCCCGTCCTCCATCTTGGATTACCCAGAATCTCTAAATCTCCATTCTGCCACTTTATCGTGCTGAGTCCTTTAATATTAAATGGCACTCGATACTCTGCACTAACACAACTTGAAGCTTTACCAATCGTGAGAAGTTTAATAACAACAACCTATTGTGCACAGTCCCAACATTTTCTCTGCAAAGGTTTTCCTTACACTGAGATAGGATTTATGTGTCACTTCCATTTCACTGATTCCGTGCAGTTATGGGCATCCCCTGAATTATTCAAGTGTGTGACCGTTTGGAGAACATGTTAAAATAAATTGACCGTATCTCTATTCATGATTTATTTATACACAAGCTGAACTAGGGTTTATGAGCTAGAATCCAGATCCAAAACCATGGGAGAGTATCGGAGACAATGTCACAGTGTATGTGATTAAACCCTGGTGTATACAGTATAATTAAAAAAGGTTAGTGGTCAGGGTTTTCTCTTCCTCTTGGAATATGTGAATTGCCCACCTCACTGTCATAGTGGTCAGTTTGCATAATAACCACAGCTATCACATTCATACTGCTACTAGTTAGTGAAAGTTGCTGAAAGGAAAAGGTTTTGCTGACGTTTTTGTCTTCCATCCATCAAGATAAATGTGAGAATGCCGAATTTCAAATGATTACAACAACTTATATTAAAGGAGAAAAGATTCCTAATTGCTTGATAATCGTCAAGCAGCCAAAAACTATAGACCCCCCCAAATAATTCAAAAAGAAAGTGAAAGGTTTGAAATCATTCCTTTCATTTGCATCGAGCAGGTTTCTGCTTATGAATACATTTTACTTCTGGGAAGAGTAAATGAGGATTGGCTATTGTTGTGCATTGTGGCGCCAATCACTGTTAACTTCTACTTAGGGTAGAGCGCTCCCACAAATCCTCCTTTCAAATAACCAGGTTAACCAGTACCTGGAAAAGCAACCTGGATGCTACTGTTATAATGCCTGTCAATCCAAGCGCTCTCTGGTGCATTTTCAGTTTAATGTTAAGTGTGGAGCTGGAAAAAGCACATCAGGTCAAGCAGCATCAGAGAAGCAGGAGAGTCGATGTTTTGGGTTGGGACTTTTCTTCTCCTCTGATGCTGTTTGACCTGCTGTGCTTTTTTCCAGCTCCACACTTTGTTGACTCTGACTTTCCAGCATCTGCAGTCCTCACTATCTCCAATTTAATTTTAAGCCATGCTTGGGAAGAGTTGAGCAAGACACTAACATGTTTCAAATCCAGGATCTTCTGTTTAGAAGCTTCAATACTGCAACTAAGCCATTGCCTGAATCAGCATTCTCCTTTCTCCTCACTATTAAACACTAAACAGGTGAAAACAGCCTCCAGTGGATCACTTGTAACAAAGAAAATTCGTTATCAGGTGTGATAATGCACATCAGCCCCTGAGAGGCCCATTGGCCCCGAGCATAATTATAAATTTTCATGAGCAAAACATGCACCATTTCACCAGCAAAGAGAACAGGTTTGATCTTTCTTTGTTCAAACATGGAGTCCTGTACAGTAACTGCATCCTTCCCCCTGTAAATAGCTTTAAATTCAGGCAGAGCCTTTGTTTTTCACTGACATTACATGTTATCTTGGCTCACCATCTACATTCTTCCAGTACTCTGGAATGTTAACTACAAACATTTCAATCTAACTTTGTTCCTCCTACAGCTTGTCACAATGAGGGTAAGGGCACAAAGTGAAAGGGAGAGTGTGTTTCCAGATTTGATGCACTCCAAGGGGTCACACACTGGACATACAACCGACACTGTGGAACAAGCTGTTTTCCAGGCTCCGCGGTCTGGCATTTAGAGGACCCTAGGGAGCTCTCAGTAATGACTTCCTGGAGCCCCAAGCAGGATAGTGGCTTGTTCCTAACTATTGTTGTGAGCAGATTAACTATAGAGCCCACCTGCTCCACCAACTGTTCCCAGGCAAACCGCACAACATTACACTGGCTGTGCTACCATGTGTCTGGGTGATGTCAGACTCCACATTAACATTCTGAAATATCAGACCAAACAAGCTTCCCTGATACATATTCCTTGAGTCAGAAACCTGTGGCCTGAACAAATAACTAATGCTGAAATTCCCAGTTCAGCATTGAGGGAGTGCTACATGGTTAGAGGCACTGTCTTTCAGATGAGACTTTAAAACAGGGCTCTCCCAAGATAATGTGCATGGCACTGTTACAGGAATGTCGAGTTTTCCTTCATATCTCCAACAAACAATTCTCATGATGTTGCTGTTTATGGGACTTTGATGTGTGCTGTGTTTCCTACATCAAAGTTTAAAAGTGCCTGATTGGCTATTAAACACTTCAGGGCGAAAGTGAGGACTGCAGATGCTGGAGATCAGAGTCAAGATTAGAGTGGTGCTGGAAAAGCACAGCAGGTCAGGCAGCAACCGAGATGCAGGAAAATCGACGTTTCGGGGAAAAAGCCCTTCATCAGGAATGAGCCTCTCAGGAATAATCTTGACTCTATTAAACACTTCAGGACACCCTGAGTTTGTGATAGGCACTATATAAATAAAAACCTTTCTTTCTTGTACACTTAGAGTGTTGCCACCTCCTACAAATCTGACCAGCATTAAACATAAAGGATAGTACCGCAGAAATAAAAAAAAAATGCATTGATATAGTGCTTTTCATGATCACAAGAGCACTTTACATCCAATGAAACACAATTTGAAGTGTAGTCACTGGGTCGTACTGTTGAAAATGACGCAGTCAATTTGTGCTTAGCAAGATCCCACAAATGTAATTGCTCCACTCTACTTCCAGGTAGTGCCTTCTATAGCTGTGTGAAAATTTATTTTTTCTCACTATCACCTTCACTTCATTTGCACATCACTTTAAATCAATGTCCTCTTGTTCCTTCGTTTTAAAGAGTGGAAACACCTTCTCCCTATCTAATCTATCCAGCCCACTAATAACAAAGAACAGTTGAGGTGCTGGAAGACTGGAGGTTGGCTAACGTGGTGTCACTGTTTAAGAACTGTGGTAAGGACAAGCCAGGGAATTATAGACAGGTGAGCCTGACCTCGGTGGTGGGCAAGTTGTTGGAGGGAATCCTGAGGGACAGGATGTACATGTATTTGGAAAGGCAAGGACTGATTCAGGATAGTCAACATGGCTTTGTGCGTGGGAAATCATGTCTCACAAACTTGATCGAGTTTTTTGAAGAAGTAACAAAGAGGATTGATGAGGGCAGAGTGGCAGATGTGATCTATATGGACTTCAGTAAGGCGTTCGACAAGGTTCCCCATGGGAGACTGATTAGCAAGGCTAGATCTCATGGAATACAGGGAGAACTAGCCATTTG
>NC_057716.1:23449410-23475902 GCF_004010195.1 Chiloscyllium plagiosum | reverse complement strand
ATAAGGTCCAAGGGAGTGTTGCTGAACAAAGACCTTAGAGTGCAGGTTCATAGCTCCTTGAAAGTGGAGTCACAGGTAGATAGGACAGTGAAGAAGGCATTTGGTATGCGTTTTTTATTTGGTCAGAGTATTGAGTACAGGAGTTGGGAGGTCATGTTGCGGCTGTACAGGACATTGGCTAGGCCACTGTTGGAATATTGCGTTCAATTCTAGTCTCCTTCCTATCAGAAAGATGTTGTGAAACTTGAAAGGGATCAGAAAAGATTTACAAGGATGTTTCCAGGGTTGGACGATTTGAGCTATAGGGAGAGGCTGGACAGGCTGGGGCTGCTTTCCCTGGAGCATCAGAGGCTGAGGGGTGACCTTATAGAGGTTTACAAAATTATGAGGGGCATGGATAGGGTAAGTAGGCAAAGTCTTTTCCCTGGGGTCGGGGAGTCCAGAACTAGAGGGCATAGGTTTATGATGAGAGGGGAAAGATATAAAAGAGACCTAAGGGGCAACGTTTTCACACAGAGGGTTGTACAGGTATGGAATGAGCCGCCAGAGGAAGTGGTGGAAGTTGATACAATTGCAACATTTAAAAGGCATTTGAATGGGTATATGAATAGGAAGGGTTTGGAGGGATATGGGCTGGATGCTTGCAGGTGGGACTAGATTGGGTTGGAATATCTAGTCAGCATGGATGGGTTGGACTGAAGGGTCTGTTTCCATGCTGTACATCTCTATGCCTCTATAACAAAGAACAGTACAGCACAGGTACAGTCCCTTCAGCTGACATGATTCCTTTTTAAACCAAAAGCCTTTTGTATCTATGCAGTCCATATCCCTCAATTCCCTGCCTATTCATATATCTGTCAAGATGCCTCTTAAACGTTGCTGTTATATCTGCCTCTATCACCTCCTCCGGCAGCACGTTCCAGACACTTACTACCCTCTCTGTAACATAATTTCCTTTCACATCTCCTTTAAACTTACCCCCTTTTACCTTAAACCTATGTCCCCAAGTAATTGAATTTTCTACCCTGGGAAAAAGATTACGATTATTCAATCTGTCCGTGCCTCTCATAATTCTGTAAACTTCTATCAGGTTGACCTTATACTTTTGATGTTCAAAGGAAACCAAGTTTGTCCAATCTCTCCTCATAGCTGATACCCTGCAAACCAGGCAACATCCTGGCAAACCATTTCTGTACCCTCTCTATAGCCTCCACATCTATCCAGTAGTGTGGTGTCCAGAACTGTACACAATATTCTACACAATACGGCCAAAGTAAGGTTCTATACAGCTGCAACATGACTTCCCAACTCTATCCGGGGTGGCACGTGGCTCAGCAGTTATCACTGCTGCCTCACAGCGTCAGGGATGCGGGTTTGATTCCAGCCTCGGGCGACTGTCTGTATGGAGTTTGCACATTCTCCTCATATCTGCGAGGGTTTCCTCCGGGTGCTCCAGTTTCCTCTCACAATCCAAAGATGCGCAGGTTAGGTGAATTGGCCATGCTAAATTGCCCATAGTGTTCAGTGATGTGTAAATTAGGTGCATTAGTCAGGGGTAAATGTAGAGAAATGGATTTGGGTGGGATACTCTTCAGAGGGTCAGTGTGGACTTGTTGGGCTGAAGGGCTTGTTTCCATACTGTAGGGATTCTATATTTCTATCCCCTGACTTCTTGACCACCTAATCAACTTGTGTTGCCACTTTCAGGGAACTGTGTACCTGTATACCTAGATCTCTCCAGATGTTCATGCTTTTAAAGGTTCTGCAATTTACTATATAACTCCCTCCTGCATTAGATTTTCCAAAATGTACCACATTGCATTTGTCTGGATCAAATTCCATCTGTCACGTTTCTGCCCAAGTCTCCTGCCTATCTATGTCCTGCTATGTCCTCTGGCAAGCTTCTTTACTATCCATAGCTCCCCCAATCTTTGTATCATCCACAAACTTACTAATCAGGCCACCTACATTCTCCTCCAAACTATTTGTGTGTAGTACAAATAACAGGGGTCCCAGACATTAATCCCTGTGGAACACCACTGGTCACAGATCTCCAGTCAAAAAAACACCCTTGCACCGCTATTCTTTGTCTTATGTGACTAATCCAGTTCTGAATCCATCTTATCAGCTCACTGCAGATTCACGTGACTTCATCTTCTGTATCAGCCTACCATGAAGGATCTTGTCAAAGACCCTGCTAAAGTTCATGTTGTCAATATCTATGTCCTGCCCTCATCAACCATCTTTGTCACTTCCTCAAAACATTCAATCAAGCTCGCGAGACACAACCTACTCTGCATAAACCCATGCTGCCTATCGCTAATAAGTCCATATTTTTCCAAATGTGAGTAAATCCTATTCCTAAGAATCTTCTCCAATAATTTCCCTATCACTGACGTAAGGCTCACCAGCCTGTAATTTCCTGGATTATCCCTGTTGCTCCACTTTTAAAAATGGAACAGTGTTGGCTATTCTCCAGTCCTCCGGGACCTCTCTTGTGACTTCTCTTGAGGATACTGACCTTAGTCTCTGATTCCCCCTTATTTCACTTGCTGACCTACTGCTCTGCTTCCCATCTCCCTGCCACATTAGTTTAAACCCTCCCAAGTGACACTAGCAAACCTTCATGCCAGGATATTGGTGCCCCTTCAATATTGGTGCAAGCTGCACTTCTTGTACAGATCCCACTATCCCCAAAAGACATCCCAATGATCCACATACCTGAAGTGCTCCCTCCTCCCTGAAGTGCTCATTAGCAATGCATTTAACTGTACTTTCTTCATATTCCTCGCCTCACTGGCATGTGGCACAAGAGGTAATCCAAGAATACAATCTTAGAGTTCCTGCTTTTCAACTTCCTATTTAACTCCCTTTGCAGGACCTCATCTCTCTTTCTGCCTCTGTAACTCATACCAATATGGACCACAACCTCTGGCTGCTCACCCTCTTCCATCAGAATTCCTGTGTCCCCTCAGAGACATCCTTCACTCTGGCACCAGGCAGGCAACATCCCATCCTGGAGACTCACTCAGAAATGCCTAACTTTGCCTTCAACTATAGAGTCCCCTATTACTACTGCTCACCTACACTTTGACCCTCCTGGCTGTACAACAGAGCCAGTCGTGGTGCCACTGATCTGGCTGCTGCTATTGCTTTCCACTGAGAGGCCGATCCCTCTGTCAAACAGTATCCAGGCCAATGACCACAGGAGACTCCTGCACTGCCTGCCCAAGCTTCCTGACATTTATTCTGTTGCCACTGTTCACCTCTAGGTTCACTCTCCTTCATTCTGTTGCTGCTGCTGTTGTTGACTTCTAATGATTTTGAAAATCTCCATCAAATCTTCTTTCAACCTTCTCTCGAAGGAGAACAGTCCCAGTTTCTTCAATTTATCCTTATATCTGAAGTTTCACATTCCTGTAACCATTTTTGTAAATCGCTTCTGCACACTCTCCAATGTTTTCACACCTTTCTGACAATATGGTGTCCATAACTTTACACAATGCTCCAGCTGAGGTCTAACAAGTGTCTCACACACATTCAACAATACCTCTTTGCTCTTGTACTCTATGCCTGAATTAATAAAGCTAGGAACACTGTATGCTTTATCCATTACTCTCCCTCCCTCTCCTGCCATCTTCAATAATCTTTGCATATATACACCAAGGTCCTTCTGCTCCTGAACTCCCTTTAGGATTGTACCCCTTATTTTAGGCTGCCTTTCCTTGTTCTTCATACCAAAGTGCATCACCTCAGACTTCTCTGCATTGAATCTCATATTCCACCTATCCGCCCATTCCACGAACTTGTCATGTTTCTTTTGAAGTGCCACACTATCCTCCTTACAGTTTACAATTCTTCCAATGTTATCATAGTCGATAAACTTTGAAATTGTCCACTGCACAGTAAGATCCAGATTAATAATATACACCAGGAAAAGCAAGGGTCTTAATAATAACCTTTGGGAATTCCATTATAAATCTTCCTCCAGCTCAAAAGATATCCATTGACCAATAGGATAAATGGACAAGGTCTTTTCCCTAGGGTGGGGGAATCCACAATCAGAGGGCATAGGTTTAGGGTGAGAGGGGAAATAATTAAAAGGGACATAAGGAACAACTTTTTCACACAGAAGGTGGTGCATGTATGGAATCAGCTGCCAGAGGAAGTGGTGGAGGCTGGTAAAATTACAACATTTAAAAGGCACCTGGATGGGTATATGAATAGGAAAAGTTTAGAGGAATATGGGCCAGGTGCTGGCAGGTGGGACTAGATTGGGTTGGGATATCTGGTCAGCATGGACGAGTTGGACTGAAGGGTCTGCTTCCATGTTGTACATCTCTATGACTCTAATACTTTCTGTTTCCCACCACTCTGTTTCCTATCATGTTGACTGTATAATGAATAATGCCCCAGCCACCTGGTCTTCTTCCAAATATTACCTTCAGATATTTTACATCTATCTGGACTGGTAGATGGAATTAATGTTTAATGTCTCATTGAAAGACAGTTCTTTTAACAATGTACATACACTGCGGTGTCAGCCTGGATATTGTACCCAGACCCAGAAGTGGGATCTGAACCTGTCGTGAAAGATCTTGAGAAAAAAATTTGAACATTATTGTCCTTTCAAAACCTTCCATCCCTGCTATATATATAAGCCAGCTTATAGAAATAGGAGTGAAAACTGGAACTGAACATTATAAATATGGGGATTGCATGATCTAAGACCAAATACCAGAGCAGCACTTACTGACAATGACTGTATTGCAAGACTGACTCATAGTTCCTGTGCAGCAATCTCCCTGTGAAAGGGCATTTATCAAACCAGATCAGAAAGTTTCTTTTACTTAAGAGAAGGCCCAAATATTTGTCAAAATGATCCAGAAAAGGTTTTGGATGCAATGGCCACAGTGACAGTTCAGTCAAATAAAAAGAGGATGGAAAATTAAATAAGTTGTTCGATTAAGAACTTCACAAATGCAGATGCCATTTCAAACATGTGATAGATTTAGGTCTTACCATGGCAGTTATTCAACCCAATCAAATTGTCTCTTAACAACTCATGTTGTCCCAATAATCCTTGTCCTATTCAAAATAACCCTGTCCCAGTATCCCAATCCCAATAATCCCTTTTCAAAAAATCCTTTTGCAAGTGGTTGGAACATAAAAGTAGGGAAGCCTTGTATCACTGTGCCAGGCAATGGTGAAACCACACCTTGAATACTGCATTCAATTTTGGTCCTTATTTAGTGGAGGTAGTTTTGAGAAGGTTTACAAGGTTGATTCTGGAGATGAAAAGCTTTGTCTCATGAGGAAATGCTGAGCGGGTTTGGATTATATTCATTGGAGTGCACAAGAATGATAGGTGGTCTTATTGATACACATAAGATTCTGAGGAGGCCTGACAAAGTAGATGCTGAAAGTGATGTTTCCCCCCATGGCAAAATCTCGAACTAAGGGGGCAGAGTTTCAGAATAGGGAATCTCATTTAAGGTGGAGATGAGAACAAATTTAAACTCTTAGAGGGCCATTAATCTGTGAAATTTTATACCAAAGAGAGCAATGGAGCCTAGGTCATTGAATAAATTCAAAGACAAGTTTTGATTTTTGATCTCCATTGTTAAGAATTGCTGGAAATTTGAGTTAAAGCGATAAGGAGATCAACCATATGATTGAAAGGCAATTCACGCTTGGGGGAACCAAATGAATTATTCCATTTTTTGAGTTTGTATATTCTTAACAATCACTGCTTCATCAATTCCTGTTCGGTCCTGATAATTCTCGGCAACCAGTTTCTGTTTGAACCCAGAATGCAACTTCAAACAGACACTAACATGCTGCAACACCCATGGAGTCAGACAAATCACTATCTGCTGGACAGTAAGGGAGGAAAGGTGATAGAGAAGAGGGAATATGAGAAACTGGGAGTGACTAAAGGTAATCAGGACATCCGCCTTAAATTCCCATTAACTTTACAAAAATAGAAGGAAAAATGATGCCGCTGATTTAATAGGTTTTTTTCACTTGCACATGACCCTGTGAAATGATATTCTTCCACTTTAGATATAAACCCTGTTGCTAGACATGGAGGATCCTATTACCAATGGACTTTTGGCTCTAAGCCATTAAGTAAATTTGGTAAGTAGCACAGACTACCAACATCACCGTATCAAAGAAATGGTTTGGATTTTCTTTTATTTTCAGTTTAAACAGACTTACAATCTTTAAATGGGGATAATATTGCAAAGTAATTTGATCTTCAGGAAGTCCAGTTTTGACTGATTTAAATCACATCTATTGTTGGCCATTAAAATGTTTAGCTGAATGTCAGCGAGTGCCAGGGATTTATTTGTCTCTTGATCACATTCTCAACAGTGCTACATTATTAAAAGAGATTATAGATCTTTCAATAGTCAGGTTAGTCCTATTTAACTTACTTTAATTTCCACTTGTTGGGAGTTTTTATGAATCAAATTGACCGACAGTCACTTTGCTCACTGGTATCAAGTGTGGTTTTGCAGAACGTTTTGACTCATCTTTCATATGTTGTGTCCGGATCTTCTCAACTTGCTCTGTGAACTCATTCACATACTAAACAATAGCCTGCCCTATTCACCCTCCTTAGCTTTGTCATTGTGAAATCTGAAGAACACAGCTCAAATCAATTCTACATTTCTCAGTAATCTTTTTTTTTCTGTTGAACATGCCTTCAGGGCCATTCAACAACTTTAGTTTGAATTTATATTGTCCTCCACCTTTGAACATGAAGCATTATGCAAGAAACTGATGTCAATCTGGACAGACGAGTCCCAGCAGAACAGAGAATTACTGTTCCCTTGAAGTCTCTCTCACAAGCCAGAGAATACGGCTACCATTCATAAATTCTAGCCAGCCTTTTTTAGTTGAGTAGAAACAAGGCTGTATTCAACCATTGCTTTTGGTTTTTTTCCATCAGATTCTAGGTTTGATTCCTTCACTATGCTGGTGTCAGACTGGATGCTGTTTACTATTGGCCTCAGTGGTTTTTTGTGTGTGTGTGTGTGTGTGTGAGAGAGAGAGAGATTGAGAGAGCACTTTTTCAGCAAGCCCTTCCAATTCCAACTGAAACATTGATGAGCGTCCACACTAGGTGCAAGAGAAGACTGTAAAAAAGAGGATTTGTCTCCTTTACAAGATAGCAGCTGTTGTTTTTGGCTAGGTTTTTAAAGGTCCAAGTCTTTTATGAGGGTTAGTATCTGGGTGATGTTAATAACAGGTCAACTATCTGGTTAAGGTTAAGGATCAACCATGGGTATTGATTGAGCACAAATAAAATGGGACTGTTGGGTTACTTGGCAGAGTAATCAGAAAGCAGAGATCTGTCATATTCTAAGCTGTAAAGCTCTAAGCCAGTGTTTCCTCTCCAGACATTGAAACCACTGCCAACCCTGGTGATAAAGTCTCTGAGAAGGATGATTTAGAGAAGAGAGCTCAATTATGTTGTGGTATTTCCCTCTTTTCCTGGCATGCAATACCTAATCACCCATTTACTGTGACTGAGAAAACCCTCCCAGAAGGCTTTAGACCTTCGAGGGCAGCTTCTGACATGGTCTTTGCTGCCGAGCAAATCAAAGAAAAATATCAAGAACAACAATAGGAACACTTCAATGCAAATGTTGACATGACCAAAACACTTGATCCTGTAAATTGTGAGGCTCCATGGATTGTGTTCCAGAAATTGGGATGTCCAAGAAACACAATCCAGCACAGTGGCTCAGTGTTAGCACTGCTGCTTCACAGCGCCAGGGACTTGGGTTTGATTCAACCCTTAGGTGACTATCTGTGTGGAGTTTGCACGTTCTTCCCGTGTCTGCATGGGTTTCCTCCAGGTGCTCCGGTTTCCTCCCACAGCCCCAAGATGTGCAGGGTAGATGAGGGGATTATCCTGAGTAGGCAATGTCTGTGTTCCTTTGATTTTGGAAGAATAATCTAAGCTGTAAATAACATTACTATTAAGAGTACGTTCTGTGTCTTGTTTCATACTTCATGGTCTGGTTCCAGTTTAACAGGTAAGATCGATGATGAGGTTGAAGTGCGTGAGGGGGGAACGGGTAGTCTGGCCAAGTTAGGCCTGCTTCCACACTTAGAGATTCGATGATTAATATATGACTAAGCATCAGCTTTCTGGGTACAGAATAATTGGTGATTTCTTTGTAACATTCAACATTCTTAAGAGTCCTTATGTTTCCATTGTGAGAGAATCTAGAACTAGTCAGTCTCAGAATAAATGGTTGGCCATTTTGGACTGAGAGGAGGAAAATGTTTTGAAAGTCAAACCGAGTTGAATCTGGAATTAAACTATGGAGCTTAACATACTGGATACAGGTTCAAAAAGCTACTAATTCTCAACAATGACAGAACAAGGTAAGTCAACAATGTTAATCATTAATCACAAGTGGTGACCTGGGTAAAGTGCAGCTCCCAGAGCTATTGCACAATATTGATATAAGTTTCAAATCAGTCAGCTAATCTGTTGATCCAATTATGTATAGCTTTCAGGTAATTTCAACATACATGGTGAATGCATTGCTTTGTCAAATTTCTATAATTATGTGACATAAATTTTATTTTTCAACTCCTGTTTAAGTAAAACGCAGAAAACTACTTACTGAGATTACCATGTAATTCCAGTTATATTGTTGGGAAATCAATGGTTATTTTAATAGTTTAATTGAACAGGCCTGTGTACAAAAGGTATACAGAAACTGATCTACTGACAGCCAGAGCAAGTTGAAAAAGACATTGCTGTCCTGGAAAATTGACTTGCCTGCCACGTCGTTATGTTTATGGCCACTAGCAAATTTTGTGTTGCAAATTAATTTGATTTAATCATTGCTCTAATTGAAGCCAGGATATAAAATAACAAAGGCACCTCCTTTTACAGCACTGCCTCTCAACTCTGCAACACACCAGGAATGAGCTGGTAGTGGGGGGGGGGGTGGAAATGGAGGGATAAGCTGAAAAATGGTGTACCTCAGCAATAACTGCTGCACTGTCATGGAGCAATTGAGGCACTTAAAGGGTCCACTTAATTGCAAGGTAAGGAGGATCCCTACTGTTCAGGGATCAGGTACCCAACAGAGGCCAACTACCCCATGATACTAATCCACTTCCTTGATTCCCAAATCAGTGCTTCTACTACCCATTGCCTGCCAGACTTTCCCCTCTGATATCCAAAACGTATCTGGATCTCCAGAACCATGGCTCTTTGAAGTTTGGGGACTGTCTGTAGTCACACCATTGATCACGGTTCCTGATGGTGCATCTAGGACTAGAGAGCTCGAGGCTCTTGATTGTCTGGCAGCAGTCTGAGCCAGACCCTCCTCTGAGATGGGTGCAGAAGTCTCTCCCTGAGCCAGTTAACAGCATGATGACCACACAGAGGTGGGCTGACCGTCTGCGTTTGCTGGAGGATGGGTGGGGCATATGGGGTGGTCATTACCTCTGTCTAAAATTCTGATGATACCTAAATTACAGAAATGAATGAAGCAGTAGATATGGCTGCTGATGGGACATTGACTTTCCAAGATTACCATCATGACGAAGCTTTTCATCCAATAACCTGTTCCAAAACTGGGCTTCAAAACAATCCAAAACCAAATAAAAAGACATTTAGAGGAGTTTATGGAGCAACTGTTTTTTCTAAGAGCCATGTTTTTCTAAGCATCATCCTCATGAAGCTTAAAATTGGGATATTAGCTTAGAAATATAGACACAGAAACAAACAAACTAGAAGCAGGAAAAGGCTCTTAAAGCAAGCCCCACTATATGCACAGCTGATCCTCTATTTCAGTGCCATCTTCCTGCTATTCTCCCCATGCCCCTTTTTGTCATTAAAATCTAAAGATTTATCAATATCTTCCTTGAATATGTTCAGTGCATTGGCCCACATAGTCTTCTGTGGTACAGTATTCCATAGGTTCACTCCTTTTGTGTGAAGAAACTTTTTTTATCTTGGTCCTACATGGTCTAGCTCATATCCTGAGATTGTGTCCTTTGGTTTCATAAAATCCCTACAGTGTGGAAGCAGGCTACTTGACCCATCAAGTCCACACTGACCCTTCAAAGAGCATCCCACCCATATCCAACCCCTACCCAATCCCTGCATTTCCCATTGCTAACTTACACGTGTCTGAACAATATGCAGCGATTTAGCACGGCCAATCCACCTAATCTGTACACCTTTGGACTGTGAAGAAAATCACAGCACCCAGAGGAAGAACGCAGACACAGGAAGAACGTGTAACCTCCACACAGACTGGTGCCTGAGAATGGATTTCAATCTGGGTGCCTGGCGCTGTAAGGCAGCAGTGCTGACCACTGAGCCACTATTCTGGACTCCCCAACCAGGGAAAACTACTTTCCTGCACCTAGTCTGTTTAGCCCGGTTAAAATTTTGTTTCAAATTAGACCTCCTTTCATCCTTCTAAACTGTTGTGAATATAGGCTCAGTTGTATCAAACTCTCCCCATAGGAAAGTTCTGCCATCCCCGGAATCAGCCTAATGAGTCTTTGTTGCACTCCCTCTATATCCTTTCTTAGCTATGGGGACCAAAACTGTACACAATATTCCAGGTGGGGTCTTACCAAGGCCCTATATAACTGCAGGAGAAAGTGAGGACTGCAGATGCTGGAGATCAGAGCTGAAAATGTGTTGCTGGAAAAGCGCAGCAGGTCAGGCAGCATCCAAGGAGCTGGAGAATCGACGTTTCGGGCATGAGTCCTTCTTCAGCCTTTCCTGAAGAAGGGCTCATGCCCGAAACGTCAATTCTCCTGCTCCTTGGATGCTGCCTGACCTGCTGCGTTTTTCCAGCAACACATTTTTACCTATATAACTGCAGTTACACATTCCTAATTCTGAACTCAAATTCTCTTGCAATGGTTTTGTACACATGATCTGAATTAGATTAGATTACATTACAGTGTGGAAACAGGCCCTTCGGCCCAACAAGTCCACACCGACCCGCCAAAGCGTAACCCACCCATACCCCTACATTTACCCCTTACCTAACACTACGGGCAATTTAGCATGGCCAATTTGCCTAACCTGCACATTTTTTGGATTGTGGGAGGAAACCGGAGCACCCGGAGGAAACCCACGCAGACACGGGGAGAATGTGCAAACTTCACACAGACAGTTGCCTGAGGCGGGAATTGAACCCGGGTCTCTGGCGCTGTGAGGCAGCAGTGCTAACCACTGTGCCACCGTGCCGCCCAAACCACAGCCACTAGTACAGACAAACACAATGGGCACTGGTGACTTGGCTTTGAACAGTGTGCAATGCTGGCTTGATGATGAGCAACACTGATTTGACAATATCATTGCCATTCTGGGACTCCGAACTCCAATCGATTTTCTATGCCATTAAATGTAAGAACCCCAACAGTGATGAAAAGATGGAAATTGATTATAGTCATAAAATATCTCAAGGTCAGTTTCTAGGATTATTTGAAAGAAATGGAAGGCAAGTGGTTAGGCCACCTTTGGAATACTGGGTTCAATTCTGCTCTCTCTGCTACTGGAAGCATGTTGCAATACTTTGAAAGAGTTCAGAAAAGATTTACAAGGACATTACCAGGGTTGGAGGGTTTGTGCTAAAAGGAGAAGCTGAATAGGCTGGGGCTATTTTCCCAGAGTGTCAGAGGCTGAAGGGTGACCTGATAGAGGATTATAAAATCAGAGGTGCATGGATAGGGTAAACAGACAAGGCCTTTTCCCTGAGGTAAGGGAGTCCAAAACTAGACAGCATAAGTTTAAAGGTGAGAAGAAAAAGATTTAAAGGGACCTTAGGGGCAACGTTTTCACGCAGAGGGTGATGCGTGTATGGAATGAGCTGCCAGAGGAAGTAGTGGAGGCTGGTACAATTACAACATTTAAAAGGCATCTGGATGAGTATATGAATAGGAAGGGTTTAAAGGGATATTGGCCAAATGATAGTAAATGGGACTAGATTTATTTCGGATATCTGGTCGGCATGGATGAGTCGTCCAAAGGTCTATTTCCGTGATGTATGAATTGAAGTGTTTGACTATAGTGGGCAGTGAGTGGCATCTTCTCTGAACTATACTGCTTTAAGTAATGTAATTACTTTATTGCTTATAATGGATCCTAAGATGAGATCCTGAGAAGAGATCTGTAAAAAATATGACATGCTATTGGCAAGGAGGGGTTTTGCTAAATAAACACCACTGGTCTTTCTGAGGGCAATAAAAAGATCCAAAGGAAATCTGGAGCTTGTGAATCAGCTGAAGCTAACTGACTCCATATCTATTGTATAGATAGAAACCCCAACAGCCTATTGATGACTGTTGCCAAATGCCACAGCAAAGGGCTTAAGTATGATTATGCTGAATAACTTGATTAGAGCATAATTAAGTGTTTAATCATCTCTATTCTAATCAAAGATCCTTAGAAAGATCTTACAGGCAAGGGGATAGTGCCATTAATGGCTTGAATGCATTGTGCCGGCCAACATCAATTACATTCTTTAGATGCAGATACTATTGTTCCAGTCAGTAAAGTATACCAAACGAACAAGACCTCATATAGATGCAGTTTCATATCCACCCAGATGTTATCTAGTATATTTTCATGATTGCAAAGCACATGCAAAAGATACTAGGATGCATTTGCAGCAAGTCTGGTTGCAAAATCGAAACCAGAATCCAGAACAGGACCCAAGTGACCAACAATGGGGTACAATACCACAATGATGGCAGCAGGGAAGGCATACATACACAAATGGCTAACCAAACAAAAAGCAACCTTTGGAAGGTAAAGAATTGTCAAGCTCACATACCATATTAACAGTGTGAGATCAGCAGAAATGTTTATGACCATTAACATTGTTATCCTCAAAAACAAATCAGCACCCCCCAATAATTAAAGCACCCCCTAATAACCAAAATTGATCCAGCAGCTCATGCCAACATATTACCACTACTCATCTAAAAAGGGGCGAACTCCATAATATGGTATTCTATTTTAAAAACTCACCTGAGGGTGACACGGTAACTCAGTGGTTAGCACTGCTGCCTCACAGTACCAGGGACTGGGTTCATTTTAGCCTTGGGTGGCTGTCTGCATGAGGTTTACACATTTTCCCTGTGTCCTGTGTGGGCTTCTGCCGGATGCTCTGGTTTCCTCACAGTTCAAAGATGTGCAGATTTGGTGGATTGGCCATGCTTAAGTGTGGAGTTATGAGGGTGGGGGTCAGTGTGGACTTGATGGACCAAATGGCCTCTTTCCACACTGTAGGGATTCTATGAATATTTTATGAACAAAAGTCCTTCTCACAGTGTAGAGCAATTCATCAATTCTGTGCAGTAGCACAACCACACAGGATTGCCAAGGTGCTCATTTAGCTTGCTTTCCTGAAATGTTTTATCTAGTAAGTATAATGGCACCACTACCAGTATACACAGATCTCAGCACCATAATCATTCATGAGATTCACACCACACCCACAGCAATGAGAATGAGTCACGAGACTTTTCTCTTCAAAGACTGTAGAGAACCACCACAACAGCACACCAGACAGACAATGTGAGTCAGAAATCCAGTCACATATACTTGGATAGCAACAAAGGCTTCTAAGATAGCTAATCAGCTGAAGTCATCTGAAAACATTACTGATCATGACATTACAGTGCAAAGCAGCAGAAGCCAGTACAGACCAATGCACGATATGTCAATCATGAAGACAATGAGGAGGAAAACTCCAACAATAATGATTGTGCAGCGATATTGACTTATAGCAACCAACAGGAAGACAACTAAGTTGGACTTATCTCTCCTGAGGGGTATATTTTGTTTTATTCATTCACAGGGTGAGGGCATCGCCAGCTAGGTCAGCATTATTACCCTTCCCTAATAGCCCAGAGGGTTGAGAGTCAACCACATTGCTGTGGGTCTGGAGTCACATATTGGCCAGACCAGGTAAGCTTGACAGTTTCCTTCCTGAAAGGACATTAGTGAACTAGATGGATTTTTTCCAATGATCAACAATGGGTTCATGGTCATCATTAGGCTCTTAATTCCAGATTTTAAAAAAAATTGAACTCAAATTCCACCATTTACTCTGGTGAGATTTGAACCCGGTTCCCAAGTGAATTAGCTGGTCTCTGGACGAATAGTCTAGCAAGAATACCAGTAGGCCTCCACAATCACCAAATCAGGATGAATTGGTAAACTCTGAAATATTAGATCAAAGTTTGAATTATTAATCTAGTTAACGCTGTTTTTACATATCTGTATAATTGTTGAATCAACAACACGTGTCCATATACAACAATATATATCTAATCCGGATGTCTTTTCTTTGGAAATAAAGGGGATGTTGTGCTATGTCTCACACCAAAGATGCAATATACCTTTAAGGGATGTGCTCATTATATCATCAGAGAGCGCAAGGTAATGGAATAAAGCTCTCAGTCTCCATATTACTGAGCGCTGTCCTCTTGCAGCATGACACACTGAGGGATGTGTGCTACAGAATATTGGAATTACTGAGCTTGAGCCCAGAGACGCCACTGCCTGTGATTGTAATGTACTTAGATAGATACCAGGTGATATAATAAAAGTTTATTATTCTTTAGTACAACGAGTACTACGTGACCAACATCACACCCTTATGTTATGTGACCTGTCTTAAATAGCACAATGTAATAGTGGCAGATCATCAGTATATCACCAGTATTTCAGTTTATGTCATATCACATCAAACACCTAGAAGGACAAAGGCATCAGATACATGGGAAAAGCACCAAATTCTCCTCCAAGTCACACACTACTTTTTGACTTGACAAAAATTTCCTATTCCTTCACTATTGCCAGGTCAAAATCCTGGAATTAACCCTCCACCTCCCCCCACCCCAAAACTCTGAACAGAACTGCGGGTGTATCTACTTCATAAGACCTTCAGCTACATAAGAAGCTCTTACCACCTTATCACCCCCTGTAACAGGGCAATTGGGAAAGTACAATAAATACTATCTTAGTCAGTGACGCACATATTTCTTGCACAAGTTCTTAAAAAACTGGTGTTGGCCACCAGTGAACAGCATGGTAATCATTAGCTGCAAATAAAAATGATTGAAAGAGCAGGCAGCACAAATTTAACATGGTGGTTACAACACAATAAGTAGGCATGGGTGACACTTACACCAAGATTCCCACATTTAATTATAGGAAAAGCTAATTTCACCTGCTATGTCTTTCTCAATGATTGGATTGAAGAAAAGAAAGAAGAAGAAACCTTTCACAACTTCAAGACATTTAAAAGTACTCTATAGCCAACAATGCATTGTGAATTGTGGTCATTGTTGTAAGACAGCAAGTATGACTGTCAAACTGAAGCAGAATTGTTTCACAGACAGCAAAGCAATAATATCAAGATAATATTTACAGGGTAATCTACAGTTCTGTGTCCTGTATATTTTATTGTATAAGCTGTCAGATCACCACACTGAAAGGATATCAGTTTGGCACAGACTAGAGTCTGAATTCATGAGATAGCTTACCAATGTCTGTTTCTAAGCGAGCTGATTACATTTAAACTCCTTTTATTGAATCAAAGGGAACCTCTGAGAAGATGCCAAACTACTGCATCTGTCCTTATTGTCGCACAGTAAATAGCATTTCAGCATTCTGTCAATAGAAGTAATCCAACCAAAGATAGGGAAGTAATGCAACTAATATGCAAGTGCTTACCAGTAAAAACACTCTCTGGTGGAATAACTCAGATCCATTTCTCACCATACAGCAGAGATGGTCTAAAGTAAAGATGGAGTCATATTTCAAGGTTATTACTTAGAAACTGAGATAGCCTCACTTTACAAAGACTAATAAATCAATGTCACGTTTTTTAAAAAAACTCTTCCATATTGCTAGCTTCCTCACAAACAAAACAATGACTTGATTAGATTTTTGCTCAGAAAATATTTTTGCAGGTATATGAAAATCAGACCCTACTTCAATACTAGCTGATTTCAATTAACAAAGACCATCCTCTAACAAGTTTACTCCTTGTTGGCATTCAGCTGTGCATCACTTTAGGAGCAACTCTCTTGGGCCAACTGTCATGCACAAAGAATAATCGTGTCCTCTCCCTGATCTCCATATTCATGCATTTTTAGCAAACACTGACGTGAAACAGAATTGACTTTTTCTTTCTCCTAACTCTGAATTATATGTTTAACGTATGCTTACACCAACATAAACAAGGAGTTGGCCTGACCTATAAGATGCAGGTAGTCACTTATCAATTTACCAGATTGCATGGGAGCCCAATGTCACTTACAAGGAGCACAGACTGTGTTGACAATAACAACTTGAATGTTTCTATTACCTTCACCATAATATGATATCCCAAAATGGCTTCACAGGAGAGTCATCAGAAAATAATGGCTCAAGCCACATAAGGAGATGTCAGGACAGATGGTCAGAAGTGTGGTAAAGTGATAGGTTTTATGGAGCAATTTAAAGGGTTTGTGTGACACACAGAGGAGAAGAAATTTAGGGAAAAAATTCCATAGCTCAGACCTTTGATGGTTGAAGGTAGAGCCTCTAATAGTAGGATGAAGGAAATGATGAAAGCCCAAAATGCCAGGACTGGAGGACGACAGAGAGTTGTAGGGCTAAGAAAGGGTAGGGAGGGGTGAGGCCAGGGAGAGTTTAGAAAACAAGGAAGAAAATTTAAAAATTTTAAAGAAAATTTTAAAGGGAGTCAATATAGGTTAGTCATCTACAGGAGTGAAGGATGAATGGGATTTTGGGTGAGCTCTGATGAGCTCAAATTTATAGAAGAAAGGACAGCCAGGAAGACATTGGAAAAGTTGAGTTTGGAGGTAATAAAAGCATAGATTAGGCATTCAATAGCAGAAGGGTTTGGGTAGAGGCAAATAAGACAAGCTTACGATGGTGGAAGTTGGTACACTTCCTAATGGAGAAGCTCTGGATTAAATAAGATGCTGAAGGTGCAAACAGCCTTCGGCAGGGAAGAAGATGGAGTCAGTGGTGAAGGAATGGAATTTCACAGAGACTGAAGTCAAAGCTTTTTTGCTAATCACAAAAAAAAATGATTTGATTAGATCTTTGCTCAGAAAATATTTTTGCAGGTATATGAAAATCAGACCCTACTTCAATACTAGCTCATTTCAATTAACAAAGACCATCCTCTAATAATGCATATAGCATAACATTTGACATATAAATTGTAATTGGTTCTCGCGCCTTTGGTGGAGATTGATTCCATTTATTATGGCTTTTTTATTGCTGAAAATAAAATCGAAGTTACAGGTCACTTGTTATAATATCTCCTTTGGCTTGCTGTCAATTTTTTATTGGATTATGTTCCTATGAGACACCTTGGAATATCGTACTACATTGAAGGTGCTGTTTAAATGCAAATAGCAATCACTGAAGAATATATTTTTATTCACAAGTTTGTATGGCAATCACTACTATTCAGTATTAAATATGGTGGCTCAGTGGTTAGCAATGCTGCCTCGTAAGCCCAGAGACCTGGGTTCAATTCCAGCTTCGGACAACTGTCTGTGCAGAGTTTGTACGCTCTCCCTGTGTCTGTGTAGGTTTCCTCCCATAGTCCAAAGATGTGTAGGTTAGGTAAAATGGCTATGTAAATTGCCCATAGTGTTCAGGGTGCATTAGTCAGGGGTAAATATAGGGTTGGGGGTGGGTTATTCTTTGGTGGGTTGGTGTGGACTTGTTGGGCTGAATGGACTTTTCCACAGTGTAGGGATTCTATCTGTAAGTCATTCAGTTAATTTAGTCAAAAAACAAATTCAACCCAAGCAATAATGTAATTAAATCAACTTCTCTTCCACACAATGCAGAGCAGTCTTCAGATTTTCCACAGCGATAGAGAGAACTGAGGACACAAAATACAATATTATGATCATTAACAGCACTACTGCCTTTCGAAGTAGTGCTGAAAAAGTAAGCTTGAAAACGATTATCAATGTCACTCTGAAATCATGAGAACTTTCTCCTAGACCAGTCTTTCACCCACCTTCTTTTGTACTGTGCCATTTCAAATATAAAGTCATGATATTAGAGTGAATTAATGTTCATATGCTTGCATTGCATTCCGTTAGGTACTCAGGAAGAATCATTAGAGCCATATGCCTCTGTGTCATTTCTCACCAGAGGTATCCCTGTATTCCCAATGTTCTTTTTCCTTCACCTGTCACCTCCTAGAAAGAGGAATGGTGCAAGAAGCTTTAGCAAATTCTGTGGCTTGTGTCAAACATTTCTGTCTGGTCCCTGTCAAAGGTCATCCAGCAGAAGCTCAAACCCTCTTGGTTATTATGCAAAGTCTTATCTTCTTCTTGAGAGTTCACAGTTTTACATGAATGGTCTGCTGCCATATTGAAGGACTACAGAAGCTGGTCTTCACTACCCCTTCCTGAAAATGCTTTTGATTTTATTTTGTACATTGCAGTTGTTGTGTTATGGCCTATTCTGAGCATCACACTTCAGAAAAGGTGTAAATACCTATAAAATGATCCAGAGGAAATGTCACAAGGAATGAGGGACTTCAGATATGAAAAACCTCACAGGCTCTCAAGAACCAAAATTATCATCCTGAGTCCTTTAGTTTTGTAGTTTGGAACAGGCCCATGCCCCATCTATGACACCAATGGCACGTCCTATCCCCACACTCCACCCCCTACTGACAGCCTGCACTCCAACCTCTGAAAGCTGCTGCATAAGTCCAAGCCATGGTGGTTTCAGGGAAGGGCAGTTGCATATGTGGAAGTTGGCACACCCCATGGGGCTTACTTATAGCTTGGCCTAAGCACACAACAGAAATGAAAGAGTTGCAGGTCTGAGCAACTGACCATGCTGCCTGACATACACCAGGTAGCATCACCACCTTTCCCCTCCCCATGCCTAATATCCTGCTAATTACCACCCAATAATACTTTATTCAGTTTGTCATTAAACAGATAGTGAACAAGAGGATGGCATTACATGACAGATTGGCATTGGGAACATTAGCAAAAGAAGCTGGAAAAAGCTATTTAGTCCTTCAAGGTTGCTTCATTATTCAACAAGATAAGGCTAGTGTCCTATGTCAACTCCTCCTTCCTGCACCATTTTCATATCTCTTCATTCAAACAGTACCCAAAAAATGTATTCACCCCTGTCTCGAATGGTCTTCCTCAGAATTTGGTCCAGCTTTTACTCACTAGCAAGTAGAATAACTGGTAAGGAGGACTGCTCCCTTCCTCCATACAGGCAAGGAATGCACTTGTGGGGCCTCTGCCTGTGCTTGGTTGAAAGGTCTCATTTTCTCCATTAATGACTGAGTCACCATTTGGTGGCACAGTGGCTTAGTGGTTAGCATTGCTACCTCACGGTGCCAGGATCCCAGGTTCAATTCAAGCCTTGGGCAACTGTCTGTGTGGAGTTTTCACATTGTCTGCGTGGGTTTCCTCTGGGTGGTCTTGTTTTCTCCCAAATTCCAAGGATGTGCAGGTTAGGTGAATTGGCCATGCTAAATTGTCCTTAGTGTTCAGAGATGTGTAGGATAGGTGTATTAGTCAGGGTAAATGTAGAGGAGGAGGGGAATGGGCCTGGGTGGTTTGCTCTTTGGAGGGCCAGTGTGGACCTTTTGGGCCAAATGGCCTGTTTCCACACCGTAGGGACTCTATGACTCTATGGTCTCAAAGCAACTCAGTTTTCCTCATGGACCTCCCAGTTTCAAATCCTCCATCATCTTCTCCATCTCGGCTTGATGCCTTTCAACTTTGTCCATCATAGCTTGATGTCTGTGCTGTGGAATCCTGTCAACTGCTCCAGAAAAGTAACATGAGAAGAACACATGGTGGGTCCAAAGATCATGAAGCAGGACTTCTTTATTTCATAAGCATTAGATCAAACTTGAATGGAAATTAGGGTTAAACGTGGAAGGTACGAGATTTATATGAAATTAAACCTATTGTTTACATATGGTTGAGGAAATCCTTTGTCTGTCTGATCCTTCTCTCCATGAGGCCTTATCCTCCAAAATCACACTTTGCACCAGAATAGGTTCATTTGTTTCTCCAGCTGCTCTGCTTGGCACCCTCCCTCAACATTGGCGCCAGATGCTGGAGGTTCTGTTACATCGAGACCAAGCTCCTGTTTTCTAGATTCCCCTCCATAGGAATCTACATTATCAAGCCATTTAATTATTTTATATGTTAATTAAATAATATCTTTCATTCTTGCAAATTCCAGTGAATATAAGTCTAGTTTACTCAATAACTCCTCATTGGACAAATTCCCTCATCCCAGAAACTAGTTTAGTGAATGTTTGTTGTAAACCCTCTTAGGGCAAGAATGTCCTTCCACAAATAAGGAGAGCTGTATTTCAGATGTGGTCTGCAGGAGTTTTAGTGGCAATGATATCTTATAGTTCCTTCTGGGAGTCCCAGTTGCTATTACATCATGCACAGTTTTAACCTGCATGTTGTACTTTGGAGCTAACTTTCCTTCCATTACATAGCTGACCAGAAATCTCTCCTCTATGTACCACCTCCTACACCATTTGCATGATCTGGAAAAATTTATAGGCTGATACTTAGCTGCAGCATGATTGCATCTCCCTTAGCCATCAAGTCCTGGGTGGGACTCAATCCCAGAGCTATTGGCTCAGAGGCAGGGATACAATTCACTGCATCAGAAGACCTCCTCATAATTGTACTGAGACTTCCTTATCCTTATTCCTTATTCTTGCATTCCATTACTTTTGTAATAAAAGCTAACATCATTTGGAAACTGTAGGGGAGAGACTGATAGTGTTGGAAAAGATTAGCATTAATTTTAAAACAAGACTATAAGAAAATTGCTGGTATGTTTGTCATAATTGACCAAAGCTCTTTAGTTCCACAAATTATGCCTTTTGATTAGAAAATTGTAAATGCCACTTGAGAATTTAAATAGGGAGGGAGGGAGAATCTGGGTTACCACAGGCTCGTTGAAAACTCTGTCCTACTCCCACTCTGACCACAGCCTCCTACATGGTTCTAATGAAGCTCAACAAAAGCTTGAAGAACAGACTTTGCATCTCCAGCTAACACTGTATAGAATCACCATTGATTGCAGCAAAATTATAACCACTGTTTGCTTTTTCCTGGTATGATAATCTTCTGTTTGCTCATAAGCTATTAAATCTATGATGTCTTCGACTTCCGATGAAATCATCAATGTGAAATTTTGTTTCCATCTTCACAGCTGCTGAGTTTTTTCTACATTTCACACACAGATCTGACAGTTGTTGTAAAGTCACTAGAATCTATCATCAAAGACAAGTGGCTGAGTGCTTATATAAACTGATATAAGTTGATCAAAGAGTGACATTAAGGCATGAGATCAAATCTGATGAATAGGAATGGCAGCCCAGTTTTAAACAGGTACTTAAAAGCCTCCCAGGAACAATATCCAACTCAACAACTTTTGATCATTTTATTTAGCATTGGGTATCTAATGTTCTGTTGTTATTACTGAACGCTCATCTCTACCTTTGAGCCAGGAGGCCTGGGTGCAAATCCCACCTGTTCCAGAGGCATGTAATAACACCCGCCAATGGGTCAATTAGAAAATATCTGCAAGAGACTTGATTTCAATTGAAAGATTTTAAACTGAAAGCTGAATTTTTGACAAAAATGGAAATTTCTGGAAAAGCTCAGCAAATCTGGCAGCCCATCAGTGGAGAGAAATGTTTCAGGTCAAGTGACCCTTCTTCAGAACTGGAAGGCCCATTTCTTTTTCTTTATTTGTCTAATTATCATTCCTTTTGTCTTTACCAATGTCCTTTCTTTGTTATTAAATTGTCTTTGTCCTCCATGTTATCACTGAACTTTCCTTTTGTTCTTCCCTCTTCCCTGCTGAAACAGCACATTTTGTCCTTCAAAACTGATTCACCATTTAACAATACTTTGACAGATCTTCCACCTCAACTCTTCCCTCCTGCATTATTATCACATTATTTAATTTCCTTAGTGCCCAAAAGTCTACTCACCTTCATCTTGAATATACTCAATAATTGAGCATCTTCTGGGGTTGAGAATTCCTAAGGTTTGCAACTCTTTGAGTGAATACATTTCTCCACACCTCAGTCCTAAATGACCAACCCTTTATTCTGCAACTGAATACAACATTATTTTGATGTCATCTCAATGCAATCAAATATCAAAATCTTTCCAATATATGCCAATGTTAGACAGTATGACTGGGAGAAATTTCTGGTCAGCCTTGTGATGGAAAAGAAAATTGGGGCCACTATCATCAACAATATGCATGTGAGAAAGGTATTTCTTCTCCCCTCCTTCCTCTGCATTTGATTCTATATCTTCCAATTCTGACAATAGAATGTTAAGTTGAAATGCTAACACAGCTTTTCACTCCACGCAGACTGTCAGATTGGCTGAATATTCCTGGCATTTTCTGTTAAAATTTCATTAACGAGCTTAGAGCCATAATTAGAAGTGAAAATAGGTCTTGCGACCAGGGCAGCAGCATCCCTGTTTCTGAAAGAGAATGTTCTAGGTTAAATTCTCACTCCATGACTTGTTGGCTATGGAAGAACCCAGCTAAGCCAGTGCAGACAAGCCAGTATGCATTAGTGCTGATCCCCAGCTTGTATAATTACAAAGGATTCATGGAAAAATGACACCCAGCTATAAAAATCACCTAAAAAAATCCAAAATTAATGGTTGATACAGATGAAGAAAGGCAATCAACCAATGTTGCAGCTAGTCTAAATATCATTGGAAAATTTAAGTGAATGTGAATGCTACCTGATTGGTGGAACATGACAAATATTGTTTCTCTGCAATCAACTTTTAAATGTATATGTAGTGATTAAGAGACTGTGTTGAATATTCAGGTTTGTCAAAGACACTGTTAGGAAGCAAAATTGTCCGCAGAAGCAAAATGTTTCGCAAGGATATAGGCAGATGAAATGAATTAAAAATATATTTTCATGGTGAGAGATTCAAAACTGGAAGAGCAAATGGGTCTGAGTATTCATGAAGAGAATTCATTAAAAGGCAGTTAGAAAATGTAATTTTAAAAAAGCATGAGAAATGTTGGCCTTCATTCCAAAAATATGGACAAGATGAAGCAAAGCTTCAGTTGTACACAATGTTCATCAGACCCCACTTAGAACAAGGCATTCTTTTTCACTTATGAAGCCACAGGATAGGTATCTTTGGCTAGCGAGCTATAAAGCATGAGTTCACCAGAATGATTTCAGGCTGGAAAACTTAAATTATAAGGACAGGTTCCATTAAACAGCTTTGCATTTCAAAAGTTGAGGGGTGTTCTTATTAAGATTTTTGAAATGATAAATGGAATTGTTCGTATATATAAGTAGAAACACGGCTTCACACAAAGGTTGGTGGAAATCTGCAACTCTTCAGAAGGTTGCAGGAATCAGTTGCAAATTTCAAGATTGGGAATAGATTGTTAAATAAAGGTACTGAGCAAAAGCAGGTAAATAGAATTGATGTACAATTGGGCAGAGATGCAGTAGGAAATCAAAAGTCTGAATATTCCTGATCTAGCTGGGCAAAAAGCCAGTGGAGTCCAGCGCAGTGGATGCTTACATCTGGTTTGTGCCTGATACATGAGAAGGATACCAGTGGCTGGCATTGGTTCGGTATTTAGCATAGGCCTGACAATTCTCAGCAGAGTTGACATTGTTTGGCTAGGCTGCAGTTGCCAGGTTGAAATTGCCAACTCCTTGCTTGTACCTGATTAACTTTATTTAGTTAACATTAACTACTTGGCACTGTTAGCCGGTTGTGCCTTACCACCAACACCTGACTTGAAACTATCAGAGATTAATATTGCCTGGCTGGGTAGCTGTGTATTGTACAGCACGGGAATAGGCCCTTCAGCCAGCGTGAAAGTGAATTTTTTACAAACAGAATAGCATTGCCTGATTAGGTGGCTGAACTTGCTTTGGTGACATTGGCCTATCTTTGTGTGGCTGAGTTGCTAATGCCCAGTAGAGTTTCTCAGCCTAGTTTGCTCTACTGCCTTTTCTTTTGGATGACTGACTAGCTATACTGGCTTTATTGTTTTTCCCCTTTTTTAAAATTTCTTTACAGTGTGGAAACACACACCAAGCCTCCAGAGAGCATCCCACTCAGGCCCACCCCTGTAACCCTGCATTTCCAGCACACCAAATCTACACTGGATACTACAGGGTAATTTAACACGGCCAACCCATCTAACTTGCACATCTTTGACTGTGGGGTGAAACCAGAGCACCCAGAGGGAACCCACACAGACATGTGGAGAATATTGCAAACTCTACTCAGATAGTCACCTGACAGTGGAATTGAACCCAGGTCCCTAACACTGTGAGGCAGCAGTGCTAACCGCTGAACCACAGTGCTGCCCGGCTATACTGGCTTTAATGTGTTGGAGTTGCCTGATTGAGTTTCATTACTTGGGTAAATTAACTAAGTAAGTTGAATTGCTTAAACAGTCCTATATTGCTCTGGCATTGACCTTGTGGGTTATTTACTTTGCTCAGTTGGGATTGTATTGGATTGACAAATGCTTGTTAAATTGCAGCTACAGTTTAAGTAATTTGACATATCCAGGCATGCCTGTTGCTGGGATAACTACCTTTAGGAATGATGCTGGGATAACATTCTGATAAAGAGTCATCTAGATTCAAGACATTAGCTTGCTCTATCTCCATGGATGCTGTTTGACTGCTGTGATTTACAGCATTTGTTGTTTTGTTAACATTAATATTGTTCGGTTAGGACTGCTATTACATTTCCCTAATCAACCAATTCAAAGATGTTATTTCACACCCTAGAGCAGATGGGACTTGAATCAGGGTCTCCTGGCCCATCGGAAGGGGCACTGCCACTTCAGTATAAGCCACCCTCTCCATTGGACTGCAAGAGATATTTCTAAATCAACCTGTTCAGAGCTGTCAGTACGTACTTCTACAGCAGATGGGATTCAAATGCAGTCCGACCTAGTATCAGAGGCAGGGACACTACCACTGCACCACCACAGCCCACTACTGGATTGCAATATCTCAGTGGCCTGACGTCATTCACTTGAACATAATATGGCTGCCATTACCTTAAATATTGGTGCAATGGATTGACATTGACCATTGGAATTATGCTGGGCGGATCATCCCTGGCAGGGATTGCCGTATCATTGCCCTATTTGGATTACCTGTGCCCAGCTGGGATGTGCTGATACTGCATCAAAGACTATGTTGGGACTGTCCTTACCATTCTGGACCTGTGCAGGAGTTGTGATAGATTAACTTTGCCTTGGAATGACTGTGCTGTGGCATCTTTGTTTTGTAGAACTGTGATGAGTTAACATTGCCACATTGGAACAATTCTGTGATTGTGATGGCGTCTCCTAGCTTTGGTGGAACAGCTTTGGACCTGGCCTTTCACTGTTGGGACTGTACTGGAATTGCCTTTTGCTATTGGAACCATATGCTAGTTGATATTGTCCTACCAGTGCTACTCACCCTCTCAGAAACATGTCTAATGTGCAACAAACAACTTGAATTTTTGAAATATATTACCAGTGATGCCTCAGCAAAATGTTGCAAATCTACTAGCAGGATTGGTGCTCCAATATCAGTATCCTGTGGACAACATTTTTCAGCAACAAAGTACCAGTTACTGTCACTCAGCTGAACTAAGGGTAGCTACATCATCCGCATCTGAAACAAGCTCTCTACTCAGAGCTTCATCATGGTCAGTAAATATCAGGACGGCAAAGAGAATGAGTCAAAGATTTCTTAAAGATTGAGATTATTGCATTTTTCAGGCAATGATTCAGTAAGAATCGCTGGCTTAAGAGTGCCCAAACTGAAGAAGCACCTAGTCATAGAGTTATAAAGCATGGAACTCATCCGTGATGAGTTTTGGGCTGGTTTTGCATAGCTCTACCATCTTTGCATGCTGAATTGACTAATATTACCTTGGGTGACTATGTACTAGACTAACACTGCCTTGCTGGCACTGTGTTTTTGAGTAATATTATCCTGCTGGGACTGTGTTCTAGAGTGATATTATCCTGCTGGGGCTATGGCCCGAATTCCCATTTCTTACTGGTACTATTGCCCTACTGGATCATGCTGAGCTTTGATCTGTGCGGAATGGGAGTTGGTCAAGCCAATAATGTCAAAATTCAGATACTGTGTCTCCAGGGAGGGAGGGGGGAGAGAGAGAGAGAGAGACATACACATACACACAGAGAGAATAGAGAGAAAGAGAGAGAGAGACTAAAAGTGCAGGAAAGAGAGAAAATGAGAGAGAAAGGACTGAACGAGGTAGAATGATCCAGCTTCATAGATAGGGCCAGGGTATGTGTGTAAGAGAGATAGAGAGACAGAGATTGAGTGAAGAAGAAAATGAGAGAGAGAAGGGGGAATGGG
>NC_057716.1:23412897-23448970 GCF_004010195.1 Chiloscyllium plagiosum | reverse complement strand
GGGTTTCCTCCGGGTGCTCCGGTTTCCTCCCACAGTCCAAAGATGTGCAGGGTCAGGTGAATTGGCCATACTAAAATTGCCCGTAGTGTTAGGTAAGGGGTAAATGTAGGGGTATGGGTGGGTTTCGCTTCGGCGGGTCGGTGTGGACTTGTTGGGCCGAAGGGCCTGTTTCCACACTGTAATCTAATCTAATCTAATGTTCAGTAACTCAAATCATACATTGAAAAATTATACATTAACAGACAATCAACATACTCGTCATCCTCTGTGCGAAAAAAATTGGACCTTTTTGTATCTCTCCCCTCTCACATATGTTCTCCAGTTTTAGACGACCTTAACATGGGGAAAAGATATCCGTTATCTATCTTATCTCTGCCTATCATGAATTTATATACCTATATAAGATAACCCCTGTTTTCTACGATCCAGGGAAAAATGTCGCAGTCTATCCAACCTCTCCTTATTAAACAGATTTTTGAGTCTGGTTAGCAGCCTAGTAAATCTTTTCTGCTCTCTTTCTGGTTTATAGAACTATAAACTGGTTTCTATAAACTGGGCAACCACAACTGCACACAATACTCCAAATGTGGCCTCATCAACATCTTGTACAGGTGCGACAAGACGTCCCATCTCCTATAGTCAATGTTCTGACTGATAAAAGCTAACATGGCGAAAGCTTTCTTCACCACCCTGCCTATCTGTGACTCCATTGTCAAGGAGGTATGAACCTGTACCCCTAGATCTCTTTGTTCTATAATACTCCCTATGGCCTTACCGTTGATTGTGTAAGTCCTATCCTGGTTTGCTTTACCGAAATGCAACATCTTGCACTTATTTACATTAAACTCCATTTGCCATTCTTCAGCCCACTGGCCCATTTGATCAAGATCTCACTAGACTCCCAGATAACTTTCTTCACTATCCACTGTACCACCAATTTTGGTATCATCCACAAACTTATTAACCATACCTCCTAAATTCTCATCTAAGTCATTTATATATTTCATAAGTAACTGTGGACCCAGCATAGGTCCCTGTGCAACACCACTCGTCATAGGCCTCTGGTCTGTAAAACAACCCTCTACCACCACCCTCTGTCTTCTATCATAAAGCTAATTTTGTATCCAACTGGCTAGCTCTGTCTGGGTCCTGTGAGATTTAACCATACTCAACAACATACTAAAGATGATAGAAGATGTAATAGTAAGAGAACCAGCCAGATGGATAGAGGGAGAGAGACTGAGGGAAGAAGAGAGACAAACTGGGAAGGGAAGGTTGAATGAGGGAGAATGAGTAAGAGAGTGATACAGAGAGGAAGAGTGTCAGTCAGAAGGATAGTGGAGAGAGACTCTGAGTGAACAGTGAAGACAGAAAGTGGGAGTGGGGATATGGAAGAGAGGCAGCCAGAGGGTTGACATGTTCAAATTCCAAGGTGTAAGTATCACCAATAATCTTTCCACGTTAGTGCTACAGTCAAGAAAAGAGACATCAATGTCTCTACGACTTCAGAAGGCTAAGGAAATTTGGCATGTCCACAATGTCTCTTACCAATTTTTATAGATGCACTATAGGAAATATCCTATCCAGATACGTCACAGCTTTGTATGAAAACTGCCCTGCCCAAGACTGCAAGAAATTACAGAGAGTTGTGAATGCAGCCCAGTCCATCACGAGAAGCAGTCTTCCTCTCATTGACTCCGTCTATACTTCCTGCTGCCTCGGAAAATCAGCCAACATAATCATAGACCACTCCCACCCAGATTATACTCTCTTCCACCCTTCCATGAGGCAGAAAATACAAGAGTTCGAAACCACATACTGTCACATTTTAAGAACACCTTCTTTCTCACTGTTATCAGACTTACGAATGGACCTCTCATATTAAAGTTGATCTCTTTCTGCACCTTCTCTGTGGTTGTAACACTATATTCTGCATTCTGTTCTACTATCGCGATGTACTTATGTGATTTGTCAGGTTAGCATGCAACACTTTTCACTGTATCTTGGTAGATGTGACGATAATAAGAAGAAATCAAATCAAATCAGAGAGATATTAAAGAGGGAGACTGAGAGTAAAGAAGTGAGAGCGAAGCAGTGTGGGAGAGGATTGAGGAAGAGAGAGATTGAGTGATGCAGAGTCAAGATTAGAGTGGTGCTGGAAAAGCACAGCTGGTCAGGCAGCATCTGAGGAGCAGGAAAATTGATGTTTCAGGCAGGATTGAGTGATGCAGAATGAGTAAGAGTGATAGAGGATGTGAGGGTAAGAGAACCAGCCAGATGGAGAGAGAGAGAGAGAGAGAGAGAGAGAGACTGAGGGTGAAGAAGAGAGAGAAAGTGACGGAGAATGACCAAGAGAGTAAGACAGGCAGCTAAAAGGATAGCAGAGAGAGACTTAGAGTGGATAGAAAGTGAGAGCGGGCATTGAGTGATGGTGAATGGGCGAGTGATGAAGAGAGAAATTCGAAGCAAAAAGAGAAATGGAGAGGAGAGAGAACTAGTGAGAGAGGAAGAGAGATAGCAAAGAGAGACTCAGTGTGAAGAGAGTAACTGAGGGGAGAAAAAGAGAGAAGTATTAGAGAGACTGTGAGAGAGTGAAAGAGAGAGAGAGAGGCAGGCAGATAAACAGCAGAGACCAGGAGAGGGAGAGAGAGAGCCGGCCTCGCCAGCGGCTGAACTGACGTTAACGACATTAACGGCAGCGGCCGGTGATTGTCGCTCTCGCGCCCACCCCTCCCGCGAGCAGCGCGATGTGAGAGAGAGAGAGAGAGCGCGAGACAGAGACAGAGACAGAGTCCGAGTCCGCGTCCGCCATCCCGTCTCACAGAGACCGGCCCGCGACGGCAAACACAGCCCCGTCCCTCCTCCCCAGCCCCACCTCACTCTCTCCCTCCCTCCCTCTCTTCATCACCCCGGCGGCTTATGGAGCGGCTCCTGGCCGAGCCTGTGGCACTTTGGTTGGGGCCGAGAGCGTTGTCGAGGCGGAGGATGCTGCAGGGCTGCCGGGGGGAGGTTGTCCTGCTCTAGTCCGGCCTTCCCTCCCCCTCCTCTTTACTCCCCGCTCCCCAACCCCATCCCCTTCAGAAAACCCTCCTCTCCTGGGGCAGGAGGAGGAGGAGGGGGAGGAAAGGTTGGGGGGGGGGGGTGTTTTTAGGGTTTGGAAATGATGAATTACCAGCAGCAGTTGGCCAATTCGGCGGCCATCCGAGCCGAGATCCAGCGCTTCGAGAGCGTCCACCCCAACATCTACTCCATCTACGACCTGCTGGAGAAGATTGAGGAGCCCATCCTGCAGAACCAGATCAGGGAACATGTCATCAGCATTGAGGGTAAGAAAAGCAGCAGAAGCAAAACACAAACTGAGGCTAAGAAAAGCAGCGGAAAGCGCACACTGAGGGTAAGCAAAGCGGCAAAAATACACGTTGAGGGTAAGCAAAGTAGCAAAAGTGAGCACTGAGGGCAAGAAAAGCAGCCAAAAACAAAACAAGGTTTGGGTGAATGCAATACTACAGCAGTGCTGGGTTTTGTGCATCCCCTCTATCAAATCAAAAACACAAATGTCATTTGTTGTTGAAAAGCATTTTACAATTTAATGTACTCAACTTTTTGAGTACAAGCATGGAACAAATTTATAACAATGAAGAAAGTAAGTGACATGCTAATGAATTATTGGTAAAGGGTTAGGACAGAGGAAAGCATACTGCTAAGGTGAGATATGGAGAGAACATGGACGGCTGTCAAGCAGTTTTTAATTCTTTTTTAAACTTATCTCTCTTTATGACTGAAGATTGTGACAAATGGTTTCTAAGATTGAATGCAATTTTTCAGCTCTGTATGAAGCAAATGAGTTTGTGAGGGTGGCATTGTTGCTCAGATTTGATTTAGTCCTTCAGGTGGTCTTGCATAAATAAAACTGTTGCACCTCATATCTTCATTGCCTGTTACAGTATGGGTTTCCAAGTTGCATGTTGTAGTTGTGCCTTTGTAAATATTAAGAATTTTATTCCAAAGATTTTTTTAAAAATCCTGTCAATGTATTAGGACCATTAGTGATGACAGAAAGTCGAATCTGTTTGTCAGCGAGTGTTTGTCGCTGAATGAACCTTTTTTTTAAAAGGCATGGTCAGAATTTAAAGTCAAGCATACTCAGTTGTTTACAGAAGGAAGCTGTGTCACTTAAATCCATGTGTTGCTGATTACTTGTGTCAGTTCTTTTATTTTCCTGACAGCCATTTATTGAATGTTTTTATTTTAGTTTAAACAGCATTTATTGAAGTGTTTTATTTTAGTTTAAACAATATCAGTGAAAGAATGATGTTTGATTACAAATAAACATTTGGAAATTAAACTAATGAAAGATTTTTTTTGCTGTATACAGGACCTGAATTTGGAGTTGATTTTATTGTTTTTATTGCTTATCTAATTGCATATAGGATTGTTTGATTTAAGTGCAATGAAAATATAGCACATGAATGTTACAATTTGAAAATTAATTTAATTTCAGTTCTTAACTTCAAAGTCTACTAGATGACTTATACTACTAATTGCATTAAATATTTTGTCAATATTGCAAGTCAAAATGCTAAGTAGGAAAAGGCCATACTTAATTGCCTTCTGAGCAGTTAGGAATGGGCAATAAATGCTGGCTTAACCAGTGACTCTCTCATCCCTTGAATGAATAAAAAAGCACTGTGACAGACACCCATCAGTTATTCCTTGCTTGGTCTACTTCAATTTATTCTAAAGTTTTATTAGAAAGTAAGTTTCATTTTTGGAATCTTGTTAATGGGGTTGTCTTGTGGCCTATTTATGTTCCAACTGTAATGGGCTGAAGCATGTGCATTGCAGTGGTAGAAATGAAGACAGATAGGGAGAAGGTGCTGTGATTGGCTCATTAAGATATGAAAGTGTAACCCCAACAGTCAGAGGTGTTTCACAGCCGAATCGTAATTTCCCTTGCCCAGTCAAAACGTGGTCTCAATACCCTTCCCAGCTGAAGGTTGAAGTCACAGTTATGATGTCAGCCAATATCAGGAATTAAGTGGAGCTGGGCAGCAGCTTCAGAATTATGAACTGAGAGTAACCTTGGTGTGCTGGCATAAATTATCTCTTTATGACTGCCTATAATTTAGGAACGTTATATCCCTTTATGCCTCATCACTGTATCCCAAGTCAATTACTTAACTTGTGGTCTCCATTCTATTCTTGCATCAGTCATTGTGATCCAGACATTATTCAAATGTGTAAGCTATTTTGATATTCTACTATTATCATGTAATGTTATATTGTTTTACTGTGATAATGCCTTTAGTTTTGATGTTTGCTCTGAGTTGTGTGGAATGAATGCTTTTGTTGGTTTTTAATCTTAATATCTCTGTCAGACTAAAAATATGAATATTTTGCATGTGGAAAGCACCTTGAACAAGCTGTTACAGATGTTTCAAGCAGGATTCCACACAGATAGAATAGGTCATTTAGTTCATTTTGTCTGTGCTGAGTGCTTATTGGCAATCTCCAGCTTGCAGTCTTGATCAATCAGTCATTTTCTGCTAAAATCTGAATTGTACAACAATTGAATTAAATAGCACAGCAAAGAAGGAATTCAATGTTTGAAAATTAAATTAAAACAATTTGAAATTAAACACTTTGAATTGAAGATGGAGCATGCAGCTATTTTGTTGTGCTGCCTGGGTGTGCATGTTATGTTGGAATGAGAAGAGGTCGTTGCAATCTGTAGGTGTATTTGTACTGATTATGGAAAGGCTGCCAACTAACCAATAACTCTTGTACTGTATAAGGCATCTCCTGCTCTCTTGACTTACCCTCTCTGACTTACTGATGTGTTTTCAAAGATGTGCAAAGCACTTAACTGAATGGATTGCAAGTTGCACTCTGTGAGATTTGCCATGTTCTGCTTCCTGGTCTCAATAGACTTTAGGGCAATAAATCTTAAGTGCTTTATGTTATTTATAACTATGTAGTATTGGTGAGGAACTGTTTATTTTTAAGGAGAAAGTGAGGTCTGCAGATGCTGGAGATCAAAGTTGAAACTTTATTGCTGGACCAGCTCTTAAGTGCTTTATGTTATTTATAACTATGTAGTATTGGTGAGGAACTGTTTATTTTTAACCATCGTAATTTTGACTTTTGAATGTATTTATTAGCCAAGAGATTATTTACAGACTTTGTCAGTTCTTGACATTTATACATATGTTCATGGGAAGACCTGATACTGCCTTAATGGACGAAGAAATGTATTTACCCTCCGCTTTTCCCCCATGTTCTTTTCAGGTCCTTTAAATGTCTTGCATTTTTTTTGACTCAGCAGTTAGCCTCTGATAATACTTTGAAATGGACAATTAGAGATGTACTTTATGATTTGCCCCTGACAGTCAAAGGAAGTGGAGAAATATAGACACATACACTTCTCCTTATTCAATAGACTCAGAATTATTTTGCGTCTACAGTTTTCTCTCTTTCAGTATCTTTGAATCCTCTGCTCATGTTTGATGATGCTGCAAGTAGGATAAATAGTTTCTGCATTATAAAGAGTAATCATTGAATAAAACAGCAACACTGATTCCACTGTAAAGTGTGTGAAGCATCTTTGAGATTTACTGTCTGGAAACAAAGTGGCTAAGAGTGACCTTGTCAAAGTATTGAAGTTTTAAACAAGGTGAACTCTGATTCAAGATGCACCAAGAAAATGGGAACAATGGACACTTAATATTGAGTACAGTATTGCAAAATAACTTTTAGCCGTGTATCGTAAAATAAGCTATGAAGCAAGGGCAAAACCTTAAAATATAATTAAATTGGGAGAGTTGGTGTACAGAAGGGATGAGCTTTGTTCATTTCTGGTTTTCATTTCTCACTGTTCTCATTTTAATTGGTATGAATATGCATGGAATACAAATCTGAAAATTAATGGAGAATGTTTAGGAGGTTTGAAGGAGCAAGAAGTTTAGATTTCCACAAACAAGTCACTGAAAGCTATCAAATAGCCTTCTTGATTACTTTTATATCTAATGGAATATTAGACTTTATCTCAAGGTAGTTGGAATGCAGAAGTGAGGGAGGTATGTATCAGTTCTGCAGAACCTTTTCTAACCCCATTGGGTGCATTGCGTTCACTTTTGGGTATCAAACGTGATAATCAATATGTTGATTATGGAAGGGATGTAACTGCAGATTCATCAGATATCAGGGTTTAAAATAAAACAGACAGATTGCATGAATTTGACTTGTATCTTTTGAGCTTTGAAAGATGATCAACTTGAGATGCTTGGAAAGAAGAGATTCAATAATGTTGTTACAGAGAAGCACGTTTGTCAGGTGGGGCTGTCCAAAACAAGCAGGCATAAATCAGGAAGCGCTTTTTTCACACAAGATATTGGAATCCTGGAACTTGTATCCCTAAAAGGCTGCAGTTTCTGGACTCATTAAAAATTGTCATATTAAGATCAATAAGTCTTTTGGTGATCATACCAAGGAGGTGTGGAGCAATGAGGCTAAATGAAGTTATGGTGCACATCAACTATGACCTTTTAGAATAGGTGACAGATGAACTCCATTTCTTGTGTCTGAACTCAAATAACTTGTTCATGAAAATGTGTGGAATTGGGAGGTGACAAGCTGTGAGAATTTTAAGAAAACTTGTGGAGGTTGGGGAATAATTATTTTACCAAGAAATTCTGGAACTTACTGCCTGAAAGGTTGGTAGAAGCAGGAACATTCAAGTTTTAAACAAAAACTAGAATCTGTACTACAGAGCTAAGGTCTAAGTTGGAAGGAAGGGTTGGGCTGGAAAGATGTTTCTCATGTAGCCTGTACCCAATGGGCCAAACGGCTTTCTCTTTTAGAGTATTTCTTTCTATGTTCTGTGATTACAGGGCCATTGTAAGTAACAGAAGAATATAAAGGCTTTACATACACAAGAGGACATGTGACAAAAGACTGGGCGTCAGCATTTTGAATCTCCTCTATTTATGTTCTGAACTTTTGAAAGGTTCTGTAGCATGAAAATTCTAGCTTTTGATTGGGGTAATTCTATAACTTTCATTTGTACAACTTTACTTCCTAAAACTAAATATTGGGAAACACTGGAAAATTCACCTGTTTGCAAGATGAAGAGACACGTTGAAACTCCTCACAAACACAACCTGTTTTTCTGGGTGACTGGACAAAATATAATTGGCAAGCTGCATGTGTTCTTTGCCTTCGCTTTTGAAAGGCACAGTCACCTTTCAGCATAGAAGAATGTTTAAAATTAGTAGGTTAGTAATAAGTAGTAATATAGAAAACCATCGACCTGACTGGCACTGGTGAACTTGAGTTGAAAATTTATACTGTAATGTAATATAGCCTAAAGATAACCCATGGACAAACATGTGATTATGCATCCTTACTGTTACAGAAAGAACCTGAACTTTGTTTTGTCTAGAGCTCTAAGACCTTGATGTGCAAAAGTACATTTTGCAACAGTCCATATTTTACGTTCAATAATAAAAGTTACTGACTTGGAGATGGCCATAAAGCACATCTCTAGTATTGCTATGAGCTAACTCATATTTAGGTAAATATTTAGCATTTGCCATGATTTTAACAATAAAGACTTGTAAATCTGAAACATGCATAAACATCAACTGGACAAAGTGGAATCTGATTTTGAAAATAAATTCTTCCATGCCTGACATTGACATTGAACTTGATTTGTTGCTCCTTATTATGGTTTTGATACTTCTACCTTTTCGTTCCAAGTTTCACAATGAGTTTGTTCGTCTAATGCAAATCTGATTAAATAAGCCACATACAGGTTGCTCTGCTGTAACACATCATCATGAATTTGCTGTAACACGATTGACAAGTTGGAGACGCTGTTTCTAAAGCCCGAACTTTTAAAATGTGTTGCCGATTATGTTGCCAACACGTGAAGAGCTGTTTGAAAAGCTTGAGTTTCCAAAATGCAAGGTTGCCCAAAATGCAAGGTTGCACAAAATGCAACCATTGTGTTATAGAAGAATTGTACTGAAACTGAATCAGTGCTGTTATAAGGAGAAACGTGATGGTCAGTTAGTATTCTAGAAGACTGCTTTCACATAATGTTGTGGATGAAAATGCTGCATGTTGTATTTATTCAAAGTTGATTCAAGGTCTATTTTTGAGTTTCTGCACCACTGTTCATTTAAAAACATGTCTTTATCCATATGTAATTATCTCCAAATGAAATTATATTGTACATAATTACTTATTCCTTACCATTCCATGTAATTTCCGATTTGCACACATTGAATGCATTTTTCTTCGTTGAGTGTAACATTGTCTGCAGTTCCTCATGGTTTTTATTGTGCAATGTTGTTGTTAGTTTGTTCTCTAATCGTGTTATTTGACACCACTAGTTTGTACTGTACTCTCTGATCCACCATGCAAATGAACTCATAGGCCTTTTTTCTTTACCATTTCTAGAAGTTCTGATCCAGCCATAACACATTAGGGCAAAACAAGCTGCAAAATCCACCTGTATAGACAAGAATATGAGATCTGTTTTCCAGCTGCAACAGTGAGAATGTCTCTAATGTTTAACAGACTTATAAATTCTGCTTTATACTGTAGCTACTGCAATTGTGTTTGGGCATGCCCTGGGCACCCAAATGGGAGTAACTGACTTTAATTTATGTCAGAATAGATCTGGTCATAGTAAAGAATTATGGTTCAGTTCCATTTGATTGCATGAACTAAATTCTTTAGAAATCAGCTTTTGCTAACTCTGGTCTTACCAATGACTAGACTTTATCAATTCAGGCAGATGATGCAGTGCTGAGATGCTGTAGTGTCACCTCCAATACTAATTGCTGGGATATTTATGTACTTCGTTTGACAAACTGTGAATCATACCCTTTTTTTATTGTTGAAATTTTGAGATTCTTTTTTATTTAACTCTGTAGTCCAAGTGTGTAAATGTTGATTCATTACCTAAATCATCATCCCAGGTTGCTCGAAAATGTAAATAGAAACAAAATCAAAATGTGGGTGTCACCGCCAAGGCCAGCATTTATATCCTGTACCACATGTCCTTGAGAAAACTGAGTGAATTACTAGACCATTGCAGAGGCCAGCTAAGAGTCAAGCAAGTTACTGTGGGCATGGAGTCTCATATACACATCAGACAAGAGAAGTTATCAAATTTCTTCCTGAAATAACATTGAACCAGATATGTTTTTCGAACAATCTGATAGTTTCACGATCATTGTTTTGCCTGCTAGCTTTTCATTTTAGACTTATTTATTTAACTGAATTTAAATTTGCTATTTTGTGGTGGGATATGTCTCTAGATCATTAATCCAAGCCTCTCGATTACTCGTCCAGTTTTCTAACTATTATACTACCATACTTAAGACTGGATTGCATGGGTGCAGGAGTTTCAATGTGCGAGCACTGTAATATAGGTCTTGGCCTCTGACATTAATCCAAGTTGTTATCTTTGGCATTTATGGGAATTTCGACTCCTTTTGTCATGGTCGGTGATACTGCTCAGTAATTGGTTGACTTAAAGGTCAGAGGGTAGTGTGACTTGCAAAAATAACTAATTGTTATATTGCTGCATTATTTACAATATGACTTGAAATCTGTGTTCACATATGGTTATAGAAATATCCAGAGTGTCCAAAGACCCACTGTGTCACTGTAATCTGTGTAATGAATTAACAGCCACTAGTCTGTAACACATGGTGAGATCTGAGAAGTACAGAAAATGAATCTCCAGCATTTTGAGCTAAAAGTGTGATTGTTTCACACTTTTGGGAACCACAAGTCTTAACACTGTTTATAACTTCAATATTATAACATTATTGAAAAGAGCCATAAAGAATTACAGAGAAAAATGCCCGACGACCCATCATGCCTGTGTTGGTCAAAAACAACCACCTAACTATTCATACTTGGCCCATAGCCTTCTATGCTCTTGGCATCGCAGTGCACATCTAAATACTTAAATATTACCAGGATTTCTGATACCAGGGTGGCACGGTGGCTCAGTCGTTAGCACTGCTGCCTCTCAGTGCTAGGGACCCAAGTTAGATTCCAGCTTCGGGTGACTGTGTGGAGTTTGCATATTCTCCCCGTATCTGCGTGGGCTTCCTCCAGGTGCTCCGGTTTCCTCCCACAACCCAAAGACGTGCAGTTCAGGTGAATTGGCCATGCTAAATTGCTCATTGTGTTAGGTGCATTAGTTGGGGTAAATATAGGGTAGGGGAATGGGTCTGGGTGGGTCACTTCGGATGGTTGGTGTGGACTTGCGGGCCGAAGGGCCTTTTTCCATACTGTAAGGAATCTAATCTAATTTTTACCACCTGTTCAGACAATGAGTTCTAGATCCCACCACCCTCTGGATAAAAGCTCCTCTAAACCTTCTGTCCCTTACCTTAAATCTATATCCCCTGGTCATTGAGAAAGTGGTAGAGATTGGTACAATTACAACATTGAAAAGACATCTGGATGGGTATATGAATAGGAAAGGTTTAGAAGGATATGGGCCAAATGCTGGTAAATGGGACGAGATTAATTTAGGATATCTGGTTGGCATGGATGAGTTGGACCAAAGGTCCGTTTCTGTGCTGCACATCTCTATGACTCTGATTCCTCCAGGAAGAGGAAAACCTTCTTCCTGTTTACCCTATCTATGCTCCTCGCAATTTTATACATCTCAATCACGTACCCTCTTAATCTCTACTGTTCTAAGGAAAACAACCCCAATCTGTCTAATCTCTCTTCATAACTGAAACTTTTCAGCCCAGGCAACATCTTAATAAATCTCTGCACCACCTCTAGTACTGTCACATTCTCCTGTGATGTGGATTCCATGACTGCACACAGTACTCCAGCTATGGCTTAACTAGCATTTTACACAGTTCCAGTGTAGCTGCCTTGCTCTTAAATTTTTTGCTTCCCCCTAATAAAGACAGTTGTCCCATATGTAGCCTTTCCACCCTAGTCCAACACCAGTAACTCCAAATCATCACTTTAGCGCTGGCTTGGGGCTGGAGCTGGGCAGAATTTACTGGGAGAGGAGCCTAGCAGGAAAGACAGTGGAACAGCAGTAGCAGGAGTTTCTGGGAATAATTCAGGAGATACAACCAAAATTCATCCCTAGGAAAAAGCATAGTGTAGAGAGGATGAGGCAACCATGGCTGACTAGAGAAATCAAGGATAGCATAAAAGCAAAAGAGAAAGCATATAATTTGACAAAGGGCAGTGGGAAACCAGAGGATTTGGAAGCTTGCAAAGACCAACGGAGTTGAACGAAAAAAGAAATAAGGAGGGAGAAAATTAAATATGAGGGTAAACTAGCCAGTAACATAAAGGAAGACTGTGTATGTACAAACGTGGACGTTGGACTGCTGGAACATGAAGCTGGAGAGACAGTAGTGGGGAACAAGGAAATGGCTGAGGAACTGAATGATTACTTTGCGACAGTCTTCACAGTGGAAGACGCGAGTAATATCCCAAAAATCTGAGTGTGAGGGGGGAGAGCTGTGTATGGTAGCCATCACCAAAGACAAGGTGCTAGAAAAATTGAATGGCTTGAAGGTGGATAAATCAGTTGGACCAGATGGACTACACCTCAGAATTCTAAAGGAGAAGGCTGAAGAGTAGTGGAAGTATTAGTGGTGATCTTTCAGGAATTGCTAGAGTCAGGAAGAGTCTCAGAGAACTGAAAAATCACCCTGTTTAAAAAGAGTGTCAGGCAAATGACCGAAAATTACAGGCTGAATATCCTAACCTCGGTCATGGGTAAGATTTTAGAGTCCATTGTGAAGGAAGAGATTTCTGAATACTTGGTAGTGTATGGCAAAATAGGGCAAAGTCAGCATTATTTCATCAAGGGGAGGTCATGCCTGATAAATCCGCTAGAATTCTTTTGAGGAAGTAACAAGTAGGTTAGATCAAGGAAAACCAATGGATGTTATCTACCTGGACTTCAAGAAGGACTTTGACAAGATGCTGCACAGGAGGCTACTGAGTAAGATAAAAGCCCATTGTGTTAGAGGTAAGGTGGCAAGGATAGAGTCATGGATAGAAGATTAGTGTCTGGTAGAAAGCAGAGAGTGGGGATAAAAGGTCTTTCTCAGGATGGCAGCTGGTGACAAGTGGTATTCCACAAGGGTCAGTGTAGGGACCCCGTTTCCATTTATCTCTCCACTGCGGACGCTCCCAGCCTCATTCCTGATGAAGGACTCTGGCCGAAATGTCAATTTTCCTGCTTTTTGGTTGCTGCCTGACCTGCTGTGCTTTTCCAGCACCACTCTAATCTTGACTCTGATCTCCAGCATCTGCAGTCCTCACTTTTTTGCCTTGGGACCACAACATTTCACTTTATACATTAATGACGTAGATGAAAGAACTGAGGGCATTCTGGCTAAGTTTGCAGATGATACAAAGGGACAGTTAGCATTGAGGAAGTGGGGAGGCTGCAGAAGGATTTGGACGGTTTAGGAGAATGGGCAAAGACTGAGTACAATGTGGGAAAGTGTAAGGTCATGCACTTTGGTCATCAAAATAGAAGCATGGACCATTTTCCGAATGGGGGAGCATTTGGAAGTCTGAAGTGCAAAGAGTCTTGGGAGTTCTAGTCCAGGATTCTCTCAAGGTAAACTTGCAGGTTGAGTCACTATTTAGGAAGGCAAATGTAATGATGGCGTTATTTTTGAGAGTATTTTGATATAAAAGCAGGGATGTAATTCTGAGGCTCCAAAAGGCTCTGGTCAGACCACACTTGGAATATTTTGTACATTCTTGGGCCCCATATCTCAGGAAAGATGTACTGGCCCTGGAGTCGGTTCAGAGAAGGTTAATAAGAATGGTCCCAGGAATGAAAATCTTAACATGAGGAACGTTTGAGGACTCTGCGTCTGTATTCGATGGAGTTTAGAAGGATTGGGGTGGGGGGGAATCTAATTGAAACTCACAGAATACTGAATGGCCTGGACAGAGTAGATATTAGGAAGATGGTTCCATTGGTGGTAGAGACTAGGATCTGAGGGCATAGCCTTAGAGTAAAGAGAAGACCTTTCAGAATTGAGATAAAGAGAAACTTCTTCAGCCAGAGAGTGGGAAATCTATGGAATTCTCTGCCACAGAAGGCTGTGGAGGCCAGGACAGTTAGTATGTTTAAAACTGAGACAGATAGGTTCTTGATTGTCAAGGGGATCAAGGGTTACAGGGAGAAAACAGGAGAATGGGGTTGAGAAACTTATCAGCCATGATTGAACGGCACAGCAGACTCGATGGCTGAATGGCTTAATTCCTGCTGCTATGTCTTATGGCCTTACCCACCAATCCCGAAATCTTAAGGGACCGGTTTGCATGCACACCAAAATCCATTTGATCCTCAGTGCTTCCCAAGGTCCTAACGTTCATGTATTCCATTACCTTATTTATCCTACTTAAATGCGTTACTTCACATAATTCTAGACGGAATTCCATTTGCCACTGGACACTCCATCTGACCATCCTTCTATATCCTTTTGTATTGGAGTCATAGAGATGTACAGCATGTAAACAGACCCTGTGATCCAACTCGTCCATGCTGACTAGATATCCTAAACTAATCTAAAGTTAAAAATCTCACCGCCTGGTTATAGTTCAACAGGTTTATTTGGAAACACTAGCTCTCAGAGCACTGCTCCTTCATCAGGTGGTTGTGGACACAGGGAGCTGTGGGAGTGGATTTGTTTTTTTTTCTTTCTACAAATCCACTGACTCCCTGGATTACACCACCTCCCACTCTGCATCCTGCAAAAATGCTAACCCTTATTCCTGACTTTCCCACCTTTGCCACACCTGCTCCCAGGAGGACCAGTTCCTTTTAAAGACCACAATTTCCCTTCCCACATGGTGGCTGATACCTTCCAGTGCATCTCCTCCATTTCCTGCATCTCCTCCCTTGACCCCACCCCTCCAACCACATCCAGGACAGAAACCCCCAGTCCTTACCGGCCATATATACATCGCATCCACCTCTGTCCAAGGCCCCAAAGGAGTCTTCCACTTCCATCAAAGTTTCACCTGAACTTCCACACATGTCATTTACTGTATCCATTGCTCCAGATGCAGTGTCCTCTACATTGAGAAGGCAGGATGCCGACTTGCAGAGCGCTTCAGAGAACATCTCCAGGACACCTGCACCAATCAACCCCACCACCCCATGGCCGAAAACTTCAACTCTCCCTCCCACACTGCTGAGGACATGCAGGTCCTAGGCATCCTCCATTGCCACTCCCTTACTACCTAAAGCCTGGAGGAAGAATGCCTCATCTTCCGTCTCAGCACCCTCCAACCCCATGACATCAATGTGGATTTCACCAGTTTCCTCATTTCCCCTCCCTCACCTTACCCCAGTTTTTTTTAGATTCCGTACAGTGTGGAAACAAGCCCTTAAGTCCAATCAGTCTACACCGACCCTCTGAAGAGTAGCCGACCCAGACCCATTTCCCTCTGACTAATGCACCTAACACTATGGGCAATTTAGCATGGCCAATCTACCTGACCTGCATATCTTTGGATTGTGGGAGGAAACCGGAGCACCCAGAGGAAACCCATGCAGACTCTGAGAATGTGCAAACTCCACATAGTCGCCCGAGGCTGGAATCGAACTTGGGACCCTGGTGCTGTGAGGCAATAGTGCTAAACACTGAGTCACCGTGCTGCCCCACAACCTTCCAACTCAGCATGGTCCTCATGTCCTGGCCCATCTGTCCATCTTCCTTCCCACCTATCTGCACCCCCCTCCCCTCTGACCTATCGCCTTTACCCCAATCTCCATCCACCTATTGTGCACTCAGCTACCTTCCCCCAGCCCTACCCCTTCCCAATTATCTCTCCACCTCTGATGCTCCCAGCCTCATTCCTGAAGAAGGGCTTTTGCCCGGAACGTCGATTCTCCTGCTCCTCGGATGCTGCCTGACCTCCTGTGCTTTTCCAGCACCACACTATTGACTCTGATGTACATTTCATCTAGCCCTGGAGATTTAACTATTTTAAAATGGGCCAAACTGCTCAGAAGCAACTCTCTGTTTATGCTATTTTCTTCAATTGTGTCACAGACCTTCTCAGTGATTTCTACACTCCTATCATTCCTTTCACGAGTGAACCTTACCGACATTCTCTGGCTCCAAGCACAAATTACCACTGTAGTCCTTAATAACCCCAACTGTTTCCTTTGTTATCCTTTTACCCTTACTTGTAAAACAACTTAGAATTTTCCTTTATTTTACCTGCCAGTATTCTTTTATGTCCCCTATTAGCTCTTCTAATCTTTTAAAGTTCCCTCTCGCACAATTTGTAGTTCTGTAGGGCTTCTGCAGTTTGGAACCTTTGATATTTGCCATAAACCTCCCTTTTTCTGTTAATCCTCCTCATCCAATGTTCACAGGATTTGATGGCTCCACTCTTGTTTTGGGACTTGTTGGCCTTACATTCTCATATTTCCTCCTGAAATATGTCCCACTGTTTTGGGACAGATTTACCTGAAAGTATCTACTTTCAGTCCATACTGGCCAAATCATATCTGAGCTTATTAAAATCAGCCTTACCCAAGTTGAGAACTTTAATTCCAGGCCTGACTTTGTCCTTTTCATAACAATCTTGAATCTAATGAAGTTATGATCCCTGTTTGCAAAATGTGATACTTCAACCAATTGCCCAGCTTCGTTACCTAAAATTAAGTTTAAAACCACCCCTTGTCTTGTCGGGCATTTTGTCTACTGGCTTAAAAAGCTATCTTGGATGCATTTTCAGACTCCACCTCCTCTAAATCTTTTTGCACCTATCTGAGTTAATGTTAGGGAAGTTCCATATTACTTCCTTTTTTTTATTGTTGAAGCTTTTCATCTTGCATTCATCAGATTAAATGCAAGAATGCCCAATTTCAAAACAATGAACGTTCTTGCATTTGTCCTAAATGCAGGATGTAAAGATTCAGCAACATGTGTCGCTTTTCAGCAATATTTAAGTTCTGTGTCATCTCACAATTGTTCAAATATGTGGTGAGATTCAGATGGTCTATGGGAGATAGATATGTAGTCAACTTGTCATATTGTTTAAACCTCCCTCCCTATTAGTAATGTGGGGAAAGTCCTATCGAAGCTGAAAATGTGTTGCTGGAAAAGCGCAGCAGGTCAGGCAGCATCCAAGGAACAGGAGAATCGACGTTTCGGGCATAAGCCCTTCTTCAGGAATGGAGAATCGATGTTTCGGGCATAAGCCCTTCTTCAGAAAGAAGGGCTTATGCCCGAAACGTCGATTCTCCTGTTCCTTGGATGCTGCCTGACCTGCTGCACTTTTCCAGCAACACATTTTCAGCTCTGATCTCCAGCATCTGCAGTCCTCACTTTCTCCTCAAAGTCCTATTGAAGTCTGTATATCACCATATTCCAAAGCTATGTTGTGCACATGAAATTGGATTATGGAATATGCTGCTCTGAAAAAGAAATGCACCATAGAAACTGGAATGTGCTCATTATTAAGGCAAAATATATTTTGAAAGTAAAGTTGAATAGATAAGCAATAAGATGCAAAGAAATCACATTGGCATTTACAGTGCTTTTCACTATTTGAGGATATCTCAAAGCACTTCCTCATACAATTTGGATGAGCTTTGTGGCATAACGGAGAATGATAATCCAATGAGTATAGTATGTTACTTTTTCATAAATTGTCAGCTCACTTAACACGCATAATTATCCCTCGCTACTGCAGCATATATTTAATTGACTGTTCCCAGGTCACTGGATGAGCGAGGTGGAGGGTTCAACTTTTGCTTCTCTGTACTATTGAGCAGTGTAATGTTAGATGTAGTGGGAGTACAAAATACAGATTAATGGAGTACTTTCAGGATGGATCCAGAACTGAATTCTGAATTTCTGTTGCAGTCCAGTAAATTCTTAACAATTCTATGTTTGCTGTAAATACATTTTAAAGCACAAGTTTGATCATATTCTTCTGCAGCAATCAAACTCTTAAGTAGTACCGTAAATTTTGCAGGTTATTGATATTTTAAGCCATTGACTTTTGAGAAATGTGTGTTGAATCCTTTCATTGAATGAGGAATTTAGTATATGACCCTGACAGCTTGGACATGTATATTTTGGTCTGTTACCTGCCCTCGACCCCTTCATCTTCAACTGCTGCCATGACAGTGACTGCCTCCCCCTAGCCACTCTTCTCACCCACTCCAACCGCTCACCCCCACAAAGCGCAGTAGTCCACTCACTCCACTCCAATCCAACCTAACCATCAAACCAGTGGACAAATAGGACGCGGTGATAGTTTGGCGCACCGATCTCTACATCGCTGAAGCCAGGCGCCAACTCGCAGACATTTTCTCCTACTGCCTCCATTGACCATGACCTTGCCTCCCATCATTTCCCAGACCATACATGACCTCGTCACCAGAGGGGATCTCCCGTCCACAGTCTCCAACCTCGCAGTTGTGGAACTTGCACCACCTGGTTCTACCTCTTACCCAAAATTCACAAACCTGCCTGCCCCAGTCGACCCATCGTCTCCGCCTGCTCCTGCCCCACCGAACTTATCTCCTCATATCTTGACATTGTCTGTCCCCCTTGGTCCAGAAACTTCCCACATACATTCAGGATACCACCCACACCCTTCACCTTCTCCATGACTTTCAGTACCATGGACACCCAGTCCCTGTACATGTTTGTCTGCCATGGTGAAGGCCATCATGCCCTCTGTTTCTCCCTCTCCCACCGACCCAACCAGCATTCCTCCACTGGCACTCATTCGTTTGGCTGAGCTGGTCCTCACAGTCAACAATGCCTCCTTCAAATCCTCCCGCTTCCTTCAAACCAAAGGGGTACCCACTTGGCCTGCCTCTTTTGAGGGTACATGGAACAGTCCACCTTCCGTAGTTACACTGGCTCTATTTGCCACCTTTCCCTCTGCTACATTGATGACTGTATCGGTGCCACCTCATGCTCCCTCAAGGAGGTTGAACAGTTCATTAACTTCACGAACACCTTGCATCCTGACCTCAAGTTCCCCTGGACCATCTCAGACACTTCTCTCCCCTTCCTGGACCTCTCCATCTCCATTTCCGGTGACCGACTCAGCACAGACATCTACTTCAAACCCACCAACTCCCACAGCTCCTTGGACGACACCTTCTCCCAACCACCCCTTCTGTAAAAAAGCAATCCCTTAGTCCCAATTCCTCCGTCTCTGCCATATCTGCTTCCAAGAGGAGCAATTCCACTCCAGAACATCCCAGTGGTCCCATTTCAAGGACCATAATTTTCCCTCCCATGTAGTTAACAATGCTCTGCAGTGCATCTCCTTCACTTCCTGCATCTCTGCCCTTGAACTCCACCTCCACTGCATCAAAGATGCACCCCCCACCCGTCTTCACCTTCCATTCCACCGACCTCCGGATTCAGTGCATCTTTCTTTGCCGTTTCTGCCACCTACCGTCAGACTCCTCCATCAGAGATATGTTTCCCTCCCCACCCCTAAAAGCATTCGGCAGTGATCATTTCCTCTGCAACTCCCTTGTTAGCTCCAAGGCGCCCCCCCCCCCCCCATCAACTCACCCTCCACGCTCAGCACTTTCCCTTGCAGCTGCAAGAAGTGTAAAACCTGCACCCACACCTCCCCCTTCACCTCCGTCTAAGGTCACAAAGGATCCTTCCACATCCAGCAGATATTTTCCTGCACACCCAAACACCTCATCTACTGTTTCCATTGCTGTCAATATGGTCTCCTCTACATTGAGGAGATAGGACACCAACTTGCAGAACATTTCAGAGAACATCTCTGGGACACATGCACCAAACAACCCACTGCCCTGTAGTTAACCATTTTAACTCAGCCCTCCCACCCTGCCATAGACGTGCAAGTCCTGGGCCGCCTCCACCTCCAAATCCTAGCCACCCAACGCCTGGAGGAAGAATGCCTCATCTTCCACCTTGGGACTCTCCAACCACATGGCATCAAAGTTGATTTCACCAGTTTCCGTATCTTTCCTCCCCCACTTCATTCCAGATCCAACCCTCCAGCTCGGCACTGCCCTCTTGAACTGTCCTACCTGTCCATCTTCCTTCCCACCTATCGATTGCACCCTCTGCTGTAACCTATCACCATCACTCCCCACCTGCATGTATCTATTTCCTTCCCTGCCAGCCCCACCCTCCTGTCCCATTTTTCCAGTTATCTCTCAGTCCCCAGCCCACAAGCCACATTCCTGATGCAGGGCCTATGCCTAAAATGTCGATTCTCCTCCTCGGATGCTGCCTGACCTGCTGTGCTTTTCCAGTGCCATAATTTTCGACTCTGATCTCCAGTATCTGTAGTCCTCACTTTGTCCATGTACATTTTGTGTTGAGTTATAAAATGGATTTTACAACTTTGAGAATGATGTAACATTTCACAACTTAGCAATGTTGCAATCATATCAATTCTTATCTCATTTTAGTTACTATTACAAGCATCTGAATGTTCTCAAAGTTCAGCTATGTTTGAGACATCAGTCTTCCAGGTTTCACCTTGACTGCTGAGCACATAGAGAAGATTGGGGCAATTGTAATGGAGAGCCCAGTGGATGCTTCCAACAGTTTCAGCCCTGGTTGAGCAATTAATGGATGGTTCAGCAATTAGTGGATAATTCAGCATGCAGAAAATAGTGTTTTGAGTGTGTGTTTCGGAGCAGGGATTTGGCAGCTGGAAAATGTGGTCTGCTAAATATTCTTACTGATATACTGTGTAGGCTGGTTGCATTGATGCAGTGTACTTAATGTCCTGGTGATGTAAGCCTGGCTTAAGTACTGTATTAGCTTTCTATTCTAGTGTTGGTTGAGTTGCAATCTTTCGGGTTAATGTTGTTGAAACCATATAATAATCGATTGCTGCATACTGAGAGTCACGTAAAACTTAATGTTCCTGTTCATCTTTGTTTTTCTGGGAATAGCTGGTGATGGACTTTGGTGTCTTGGTTTTTGTTTTTCTACTAATGAAGGTGCAACACTTAAAATGGTTCTCTCCAAGCCTTTAGGCTCATGAGAAACCAACAAATGAGAAATACGAGCGCAAATTGGAGAGGTTGGCCAGGGAGGTCAGCTGGATTGCTAAACTCGGGGTTGCAGCTTAAACAGTCTATTATAAAGCACTGACCACTTGCTATTGATTCCTAAAGAATTGACTTTTCTGACTGGTTAAGCCATTCTTATAATGAGCACTACTCTGTCAGTTTACAATTTACTTCAATGAGAATCTTGATATTGATTCACTGCAGCTTGCTGAACAGGACTACACAATCTGTTGGTGCATATGTACCATATAACACATATCTGTCTCAGCACAAATAGGATATGGCTAAACTAAGAGGCTAAATATTTGTAGGTAGTGAGTTTGGCCTTGCAGGACAGGTACAATAATAAATCTTGGAATTAATTTTGACGTTTGCTGTTCCCTATCACCTCACAGCATAATGATATTAAAAAGCAGCTGGTTAGGAGCCTAAATGTCTGTTGCAATAAATTTTACACCCAGCTTCAGGGATCTATTTCAAGTAGCAATGTTGAAGGGAAGGCAACCATTATGTTTTATGTTCTGCTATAAAAGATTTCTGTTGTCTACTGTGTGTGAGAGATGGAAAGAGACAGCGCAAGAGAGATACCATTTTCAGGTTGAGCAGAATTAGTAAATTGGAGATACTGGAACCAATATGAGGAGGTGAGAGAACAAAATAAGAGGATGGGTGTAGGGAAGTAGAGAGAATGGAAATTTAGATTGGTGGGTCGCAAGGTTTTGCAGCTTAGAATAGATAGCCACTGGGGAGGTGGAACACAGCCCTGACGGGATATAGAAATGCATGTGTTAGGACCTTGATGTAAAGGAGGAAATGAAGTGAGATAATTATTTATGATAGAGTAGTTCCAGTCAGTTTAGATTTCTGGAGGGGGGTGATGCTTTCAGTGATTTGCACCTTTTGAGCCTGGCCATGAAAAGTTCTCTGTTCTGTTTTAGATGGTGAAAGCTAGCTGTGGCAATAGTTTGTGTCCATATTCTTTGTAAAATGTAATATTTGTGTGTGTTTTGTATTCTATCACTTGCAGTATTCATTGCTAAATTACTTCTCAAGGTCATGGAGTCTTTCTTGTATGTGAGGTGGATAAGGATATAGGGATCTGATGTTCTTATCAAGTTTTGATTGTTCTTGTTCTTTGTGTGTAATTTTAAAGTTTTGTACACTTTTGAATCATCATTCATTATGTTAGCACTGAGGACCACAGACTGCAATCCAGACTGGCTGTTTGTAGTTTGCAATGTGCTTTCTCCTGCATTTCAGTATCTACCACACACTCCACCCTCAAACGCCATCCCATTGGAAACAAGCTGAACTTATCAAATAAGCAAGCTGCAAAATTGATGATGAAAATATTTTAGATCAAAAATGATGGGATATATGACTTCTAATGGCTTATGAATTTTAGATGTGCAATTGCTGACACAACTATGGGGTGAGGTGTTTTATGAGTGAGGTTAAATGGGTGAATGGTATAAAAAGTGTAAAAGACTGGAGGAAGTCTGTACTGTGCATTGGAATACATTGAAACTTGTGTGTTAGGTAGATGAGTTCTTTAATTTGGATGAGTGCAAGTCCAACAGCACTCAAAGCCTCACATGGTTTAGGATAAAGCAACCTGCTTGATTGGTACCTCATTCACCACCTCAAGAATTTAGTGATTCAGTGGCGTCATTTCTTGTTTATCAACAAGATGCACCAAATCAACTCAATAGGGCTCCTTAGAATGCCTTCCAAGCCCTCAACCTTTAGTAAAAGGCAAGAGCATTAGGGATATAGCCCCATTTAGGGATAAAGCAGTACTCACTCTCTCCTATATAAGCCCCATCGTCAACTGTAAGTTGCCGTCCAAATCTCTCCTTATTCTGACTTGGAAATCTATTGCCAGGAGCTTGACTCCTTTCCTAAAGAGCTGTGGATGTACCTATATTGGATGGACTTATGTGGTTCAAGAAGGTAACTCACCACCACTTCACAAGGGTGATTAGGGATAAACTATGAATACTGGTTTTGTCTGTGATTTTCTCATCCCATGAATGGAATTTTTTTAAAAAACCTTGTTCAAAGATTTCATTTTAAATTTATATAAATCGTAATGATTCTTCAGTAAAATCTAACCGTACACTTATTGATTCTGTTGATTGAAGCCATTTACATTGGCAAAGGTGGGTGCTGCAGATATTTTTATAGATTGTGGGCTGGAGTGGTTGTACAGTTTTCAGAGACTTTGCTATTGTGGTATTAAGGTCCTGGAGAAAAAGTTAATAATGTGCATTGTCTGATATTAACTCATGATAGAATTATGTTTCTTTTTGGAGGTTTGTGTTTTATTTCAAAGAAGGAAAGGTTATAATAATATTTCATGGCCAATGAATTATTCTTTGAAGTGTAGTCACTGTTGTTATTTAGACACTGCTTGAAACCAACCTTTATGATCAAGCATTTGGCCAACTGTACTCCTCTTTTCATGTGGGCCGATGACAAATGTTCATCCCTGCCAAGCACCTTTGGACATTTGACTATATTTAGAAGTGCTATATACATTTTGTAGACAATGGAGAGCTTTGCTTTCACAAAACTTCCATACGCAACATTGATTTAGGTGAGTGGGTAATCTGTCTTAGTAATGTTGCTTGAAAGAAAGGCTTTAAGTAGCATCTCTCACAAGCTAAGGACACCCCAACTTTCCAGTCAATTAAATAATATTGTAATGTAGGAAATGGGGCAGTCAAATTGTACACTGCTGTTTGTGGGCGGCACGGTGGCACAGTGGTTAGCACTGCTGCCTCACAGCGCCTGAGACCCGGGTTCAATTCCCGCCAATCTAATCTAATCTAATCTAATCTAATCTAATCTAATAAAGATCAGAAAATTGTTGATTAGTCATTTTGATTGAGGGATAAATGTTGGCCAAAAACCCCTTGTTCTTCCAAGAAATAATGCTTTGGGATTCTCACATCAACTTGAACAGTAGGAAAGATGGGACCTAAGCATAATATCTTTCTTGAAAGTTGGTGCCTCTAATTATGCTACACTCCCTTAATATTGTACTGGAGGGTCAACTTAGAGAATGTGCTCAAGCCCTGGAGTGGGACTTAAACAGAGCAGCAGAAGTAGACCATTCAACCCATTGAGTCTGCATGATAATCCGCAGCTGAATTTTCTTGCCTTTTTCCCATAACCCTTGATTTCTTTACTGAATAAAACTTTGTCAGTCTCAGCCTTGAATATACTTAATGATCCAGCCTTGACAGCCCCATGTGGTAAAGAATTCTACGGATTCACAACCCTCTGATAGAAGAAATATCACCTCATTTCTGGTTTAATTGTGCAATGTCATATTCTGATATCATGCCCCCCGGTCATGGACTTTTCTATGATTGGGAACCACTTTTCCACATTTACCTTGTAAATTTCCTTCGATTGTACATGTTTCAATAAGGTCACCTCTCATTCTTCTACATTCCAATGAATACAGGCCCAACTTACTCAGCCTCTCCTCATAAGACAGTCCTTTCATACTTGATAACTGCCGAGTGATCCTTCTGTGGGTTGCCTCCAATGTCGGTTTAGTTCCCCAAGATGAGGGGCCCAAACTGTTCATAGCATTCCAGCTGTGATTTGAGAGTGCCTTGGTAATTTTAGTAAAACCCCCATACTTTTATACTTCTCTCCATTTGCCTTCCATAATACTTGCTGAATTTGGGTGCTTGATTTTTGTAATTCATGCATGAAGACTCCCATTTCCATATTCTGTAGCTTTCTACAGACTTTCCCCATTGAAATAACATTCAGATCCTCCATGCAGTTTGTCAGGAACAATAGCTTCACATTTTCCCACATTATATTCCTTCTACTAAGTTTTCACCCTCTTGTTTGACAACTATATCCCTGTTCAGACTCTGTATTGTCCTTACCACTTGCCTTCCCACCTGTTTTTGTGTCATCTGCAAATTTGACTGTACAGTACATTTGCTTTCCTCATCCAAGTCATTCACATATATTGTAAATAACTGTGTGTCCCAGTTGTCTGAGTAACATTCAAGCATTCTGCACATTTACAATATTATAACCCATATCTCCTGATGGATTTATAACTGATATAATCAGCTTTTGATGACTGTCTTACTGTGAATTCATTTGTTTCCCTCTCAATATGAGAGATTCATTTGACGTACTAACTAACTTGATATACCAGGCAAGCTTTATTGTACCTGTCTCATTCTTTCATAAACTGATGTTCTGACTCCTGGGCCCAGGGGATCACAAAGGTTCAGTTTGTGAACAAAATGGAACAGATCTTGTAATTAGAAAAGTATTGTTAGATCTGATGGTTCAAAAATTCCAGCAAAGTTGAAGCAACCTATGTATGATGTCGTGTCAATTTGTCTAATTGGTATTTCTATATGCATGTTTCATTTGGCTTTGATAGTTTTTACTTTTAGCTGATTTACTATTTATGCCTGCATGACCTTACTTTGAAATATTTGCAAAATATTTGCAAAATATTTTTTGTGCACATTTTAGTTTTCTTAAAAGCTATTCATTCTGGTCAGGTTTTTCAACTTTTGCGCTGCAAAACTATCTCGTTCTTCAGTTTTAGCAGCATCTGTTGCTCAATTAAAAGCAGGTAATAACATGAAAAGGAGCTGGGAGGCAAGGCTGAGCTATGAAATGTCTGTATTTTATGCTCATGTCTACAATAGCTGGCTACACTTCTTACCTAGAAGGTGGAATGAAGTCAGGCAAGCATTCAGATTTGATAAGTACCTTGAGGTTTTTAAACTTGTGTGGGTGGAGTTTCATATATAGTTCATTAATGCTTCCCACTGACCAACTAACTCAAAGAGGACTTGCAGCAGCATCTTTGCCTGCCATGATTTTGGTAATGGTCTGAAGCACTTCCTAGAAGGATGAAGATTGAGGGAAAAGGTATCACTAAATATTGAGTGCAAATAAGGAATACATATGCAAGTGAATTGCAGATATGAATGCCACAATTTGATTTGTGTACATAATTTGTAGGTCTGACAAATGAGTTTCTACATTTTACTGTAGTACTCCTTGATAAACTGTACTCTTTGTAGTCATTATTTTATTTCCTTCAGTTAATTGATTTTTCTCAAATGGATTGTTGGAGGAGAAGTGGTTTCAGAAACTCTCCAGCTTTTACTGTGAATCATTTTTTGTTGTAAATGTGTCTTAGGTGCTGCTTATGATCTGCATTAAGTGATCTTGCATCAAAGAATTAACTTCAAATGTTGAAAGTAGTGTGTCTTTTTGTTCCTCCTGTGTGTCATAAATTTTCAGTATTCCTTCATTGCCTTACTTGGAGGTTTCTCAACAAAGCTAACATTTTGTCTGCCCTAAAAATGGGAATATTTTAATCGGCTGCTTGTGTTGGAGAAAGCCAGGATTAGAATTCTGTCTTTTTGTATTTTTAAAGCTCCTATTATTCTTTACATAGTCTGTATTGATTTAATTCTAGCTGTTTGGAGAGAAAGAACAAAGTCCCACAACAAATTGAATAACGAGGGGAAGCATTGTCTTTTTTTCTCTCTCTCTCTCTCTCCCCCCGCCTCCCCCAAAAGATTTTCCCCTCTTCTGTAAGGCACTAATACAAGATGGGAAGTATAACCTCTGCAACTGTGCTAATGTCTTTCTTCATCTCTAAAATGTTATTACAGTTTGAATTGATCTTGTCAGATTTCTAAATGTGTACTTTCTAGTCAAGGCTAACACATAGTCAGAAGTTGGAACCATGCTAATTTAATTTGGCTTATTCCTGTAAAGAGAAATATTGAAGATTTATGTTTTGCGCATCAGGATAGGTACAAGAATGCCTAATCTGCTTTTTGTTTCTTGGAGTTTGAATTACTGAGATTATTTGAAATTTGGGATTCTTGTATTGTCCTGAAAAGTGCAAGATGAAATTCTTTGCACCGTTGTTCAAGTTTGTTATTACTATAAGCAATTTGTTTTCGTTTCTTCAGTTGCCCAGGTACATTGAATTCAATCATCGTCAAGGGCAAAATTGGATGTGTGCTGCGATGCTTATCATAGTTGAGTAGCTTCTTGTTGTTCACTTTTTGACTAAAGAATGATCACTTGATCTAATAAATGTGCTGCATGGCAGTGCAAACCTCTTCATTTGGCAATATGCCCAAACATGGTTAATTTTTCACACAGTCTCTGTTGCACACCTTTGGTCAAGAAATTGCATTTTAGTATCCCACATGTAAGACCTGATTTGTTCTCCAACATAATGCAGCTGTCTGTTTCCTGAACTTGCCTGATTAAATTGAATAATTTGATGATGACAGAATAAGTTGTAGCATTGTTATAAGCTTGCTAATATCACCTTAAATGTCAGACTAATAATTGCCCATAATTTGAGGGGGAGCAAGTTGGTATTTGGGAGTGCAGTTTTAGCTGTATCGGCTGCCAAACACACTTGGTTCATGGAAACAGATGGACGTGATACTGTCTTGGAAGGTCTGCCATGAAATTGTGATGTTCATTTTCTGATAGGTTAGATTTTGCATTAGCTGGGCTTCTAATGTCATCTGAATGTAAATTAGCTTTATCCTAAGATGTCTATAGAGTCATAGAAATGTGCAACACGGAAACAGACCCTTTGGTCCAACTCATCCATGCCGACCGGATATTCTACATTAATCTAGTCCCATTTGTCAGCATTTGGCCCATATCCCTCCAAACTCTTCTTATTCATATATCCATCCAGATGCCTTTCAAATGTTGTAATTGTACCTGCCTCCATCACTTCCTTTGGCAGCTCATTCCATGCACCACCCTCTGTGCAAACATTACCGCTTAATTTTCAATCTTCCCCTCCCACCTTAAAACTTTGCTCTCTAGTTTTGGACTCCCCTATTCGGGGAAAATACCTTGTCTATTCACCCTATGCATGCCCTTCATGATTTTATAACCCTCAATAAGGTCAGCCCTCATCCTCTGCTCCAGGAAAAATAGTCCCAGCCTATTCAGCCCCTTACTATAGTTCAGAACATCCAACTCTGCAACATCCTTGTAAATCTTTTCTGAACTGTTTCAAATTTCAAAACATCTTTCCCATAGCATAGAGACCAGAACTTTATGCAGAATTCCAGAATGTTTTTTTATATTTTTTTTAATGTGGCAAGCTGCTGATAGTGCAATGAGGGAAATAGAACATCTGGGATCTGAGCTAAGGTGCAGGCAAATATACGTTTCCTAAAACAGATTGAAGAATTACAAAATTAGCATTTTAAAGACTGAGAAACAAGTGTAAATTGGAGTGAGTGATTTCAATCTCAAATCCGATACAGGAAGAAAACAAAGATTGGCTTTAGAGGGAGAGAGGAGTCCGAGGGAAAGGTAATTTTAAAAATATTTCAACATCTCCAACAGCAGTTAACATCTGGTTTTGAATGGTTTAAAGGCAATAATCAACATTTGCTGCAGTTAAAATCATACTTGCGTTTTGTCCATTTCATATTATCTCTGTGTTAAATTTAATTCATGTCTGCTATGCAAATGCAGAACTTCATTGCATTAATTTAGTGCTCATGGTGTAGCACATAATGAAATGGCATTTTCAAGAAGTGACGAGCCAACACTATTTCATGTTGCCACTCAGAAAGACACCTAGACCTTGCCTGATGTTGCTGTGTCATCTCAATGTTTTTTTTTATTGATAGTAGAGTCAGATACATTAGGGACATTTAACTGACTCTTGGATAAGCAAATGGATGATAATAAAATGAAGGGTACATAGGTTAGTTTGATCTTAGAGTAGGATAAACGATTGGCACAGCGCTGAGGTCCAAAAGCCTCTGTTGTGCTGTACCGATCTATGTTCTATATAATGAGCTGAAAATGTGTTGCTGGAAAAGCGCAGCAGGTCAGGCAGCATCCAAGGAGCAGGGGAGGGGAAATGAGGAAACTGGAGAAATCTGAGTTCATCCCTTGTGGTTGGAGGGTTCCTAGGCGGAAGATGAGGCGCTCTTCCTCCAACCGTCGTGTTGCTATGGTCTGGCGATGGAGGAGTCCAAGGACCTGCATGTCCTTGGTAGACTGGGAGTGGCAGTCCTCACTTTCTCCTATGTTCTATATAATGCCAAACATTATTAGCTTCACGATTACTTTGACACCAAATTCTAGCCCAATATTGTACATTTCCTTGTCAAGCTTGGAATTCTGACAATATCTGCTCCTGCTGTCTTTAGTTTGCATCTTTCTAAATAACAGTAATTGTACTAATTGGGAGTAAGCAGTCAAAATTACTCCAGATTAGTAAAAAAGTGCTTATGTTGAGACTGAATTTTAGGAATATTTCCTGCATCAATATTTAACCAGCTGCCCTTTTTTTTTATTATATATGTTGATCTTTGTTCGTTGACAAAAAAATGAACAACATGTTTATGCAGTATTTTCAAAGATAAATGTCTTTGAGAATATCGATTTCCTCTATTAGATCATTAGATCAGTGAAAATAGATTGACTATTAAATGTCATTCATGGCTTCTGCCAAACCTCAGTTTCAAAAGCTTTAAAATTTAGTTTGTTGCTGCTACTTTTTTATTCTAATGAGATAAATTGGAGGTAATTAAGAGTTTGAATTAATGTCTTTCGGTGCAACATGATTTAATAAGTCCAGAATGATGATGGTTGCTAGAATATACTTAGACAGTGTATCACCTGTAAAGATGAAATACTCTCTCTAGGTTTGGTGTGCGAGAGAATTTACATCTTGGGTCTCAATTTAAATATTTTTGGGGGAAAAACATGAAGCTCTTACTGGCCAGTTCTCATTGGTTCAGAAAAGTGAGCATTCAAGCCTTTCTTACTGCCCCCTTTGGAGTTTGTAGTAAGTTGCTTGCCATAACCAAGATGGTAAAATTCTATTTCTGGTTTCATGTTTTCTGAAGTTAATTTGTTATTTCTAAAGTATTTAATCTATGAGTAAATTTCAGCAAACCCGCACAGCCAGTTGCACCTCAGGATCATGAGTTGAAGAATTGAGGATACAATATTCTAGGTCTTGACTCAACTGCAGGCTTCATATTGCAAATGGAGGCAATGTTGTGTTTGGTCTCCAAATTTTATTCTAGTTATTTTTGTTATCCCGACACCAATAGCTTTTTATTTCTATTTAAAGTTGAATCCCTGCAGGTTACCTACAGCTCACTGGTACACTGTTGTACAGGACAACCTTGGTTATCCAAACATTAATTATTCAAATTTTGGATTATCCAAACAAGATCTCAGTGTCCTATTAAAAACGTTATTTGAACGATCAGTTATCTGCACAAAATACTCCCCGCCGTCTCGTTCAGATAATTTGAGGTTATTCTGTATATGGGAAGAATAGATATTTTGAATATTCATGGATCAGGAAAGACTCGTTTACAGGGTGTCAGGTCAACAGACTGCTGCTGAGGTGCTGCCAGATCTGCAATACAGGTACTCTTTCCTGAGTAAGAACATGAGCTTAGTTCACCTACCAAAATAAGTACCCTTCTGTTTTTATATAACCAACCCAGCTCTGCCAACTTTGCTTTGTTTGCTTTCAACAAGATCAAGAGAGTACCTGCAATAAGTGTGCTTATTATATAGAAGGAGTTTTGTTTTCAACTTTTGCATGGCATGTTACTGTGTACAGGACAGAAATTGTCTGGTATTGGGTATGCCATGCTTCCCTGTTATTCAGTACTCATAAATGAAAATGCAGTGGATTATCAGCAGCTCAAACTGACTTGCACAAGCCATGCTTAAGCTTCAATGACTTCATGCTTAATTTTTTTTTAAATGGGTTATGATGAAGTGAATCAGGCTAAGTGATCACTGTGAGGTCTTGATTCCGTAGAATAAAAGCACATGTGATTGTGTAAATTATATAAATAACTGTAGAATGTAACTATGAATTAGGCAAAAGTGAAGGCTGGAGATCAGAATCTAGATTAGAGCGGTGCTGGAAAAGCACAGCAGGTCAGGCAGCATCCGAGGAGCAGGAAAATTGCTGTTTTGATGATGGGCTTTTGACCGAAACGTAGATTTTCCTGCTCCTCGGATGCTGCCTGTCCTGTTCTTTTCCAGCACCACTCTAATCTAGGCTGTAACTATGAATTATCATAGCTGATTATTTCATTGAAGTTCTTCCGTCCTTTTATAATATATTTTTACTAAGAAAAAATAGATTTTTAAATATTACAACAAATACAAAACCATACAATTCATAACAGTACAAAAATAGTACAAAACTAAACCCAAATAATAAAAAAAATCCCCAACCCACCCTCCTATATGAATGTATAAACATATATAGAGAAGTATAAAATTTTTAAAAAGCCGAAATTACCTATTTAACTAAATAAATAAATACCTGACAACAAACAAATAAATAGTAATAACTCAGCCCAGCCAAACAAAACACTCATACATTCACAGTTCCTCCTCCCTGGTTATTGGATTCATGAAACACAATCGTTACGGCTATATAAAAGCCCTTGTTAGTGTGGCAGATAAATCTGTGTCCAGGTATTTCCAAAAGGGTTGCCATGTCTTGTAAAAATTCTCAGTTTTGTGGTGGACCATATTTGTGAGAAAATCCAGGAGAATATGCTCCATGACAATCTTCCACCAACCCGACAGGCCTGGGGGTTTTCTGATATCCAACCGAGCAAGATACTTTTCCTTGCACAGAATGTAAGAATATTGAAAAGTTTTTTTCTTATGCGCGCCTGCAGGAAATACAATGGGTAGGCTCAAACGGAGAGAAATAGGGTCCTTCTCCACCCCTACACCTAAAATCCTCTCCATTGCACCCGCCACAGCGCTCCAATATGTTTGAAGCCTGTCACAAGACCAGAGACAATGGGTAAGAGTGCCCGTGCAGACCTTGCACTTGGGACATGCTGAAGATACCCCTGGTTTAAATTTTGACAAACGGTCTGGGGCTTAGTGGACCCTGTGGAGAATCTTCAACTGTAAAGCATGGGTCCTATTGTAAATTGATATCTTCCTTGCATTCTCCCAAATATCCTCCCATGCCTCTGAAGCAACTTCAACACCCAGCTCTCTTTCCCACATCTTGCAGAGTCGATCAGACTCACCTGAGGTGGTACCCCACAATTGGTGATATAGAGTACTGACAGAGTGTACTCTTAGTCCTTAGTACCCCTCTTTCTATGTCATTTGTAGGGATCAGTCAAAAGTGTGGTCTTTTTTTGAATAAAATCCCTAACTTGAAAAAAACAAGTATTGGGTATGCCATGCTTCCCTGTTATTCAGTACTCATAAATCAAAATGCAGTGGATTATCAGCATCTCAAACTGACTTGCACAAGCCATGCTTTAGCTTCAATGACTTCATTTTTAATTTTTTTTTGAATGGGTTATGATGAAGTGAATCAGGCTAAGTGATCACTGTGAGGTATTGATTCCGTAGAATAAAAGCACATGTGATACCCAATATTCTATTAGGTAACTTGTACTTCCATACTAACTGATCAAAGGACATCATTATATCTCCCTCAAATAAATCACCCATGCAAGATATACCCCTAGCTGCCCAACGTTTAAATCCTGAATCTATCATACCCGGTTGAAAACCCGGCATACCCACTAAAGGTGTAAGCAAAGATGTTTTGCCAATATTACCTTCCTTCTGCTGAATTGCCCTCCATGCTTTAACAGTATCGATGACTATCAGGTCATGGCAATGTTCCCTAACTGTCCTCACCCTGTCCACAAACAGCAAACTGGTAAGGGGGCACCTTGCCGGGAGGTTTTGATATGTAGCCATATTGAAAGAGGGTCCCCACAAACCCAATGACTCACGTAGGTCAAAAGTGAGCTAGATTGGTAATTTTTAATGTCCGGAAGGTTCTCCCCCCCCCCCCCCCCAAACGCGTGAATGCATTGTATCAGGCAAGGCACTGAAACTGCTGGATTTGTTAAGAAAATTAGAATATCATCTGCAAACAGCGAGATCTTATGTAATTTTGACCCCACTTCTGGAGCTGATATATTGAGATCCCCATGAATGGCCTCCGCCAACGGTTCAATCACCAACGTAAAAAGTAATGGTGAAAGGGGACAGCCCTGCCGGCTGCCCTAGAAATATTAAAATTGCTTGATCGTACCCCGTCGGTAATGACCGCAGCGAGAGGTACACTGTAGAGAACCTTTACCCATCTTATGAAAACTTCGCCCAGACCCAACCGGTCTAGAGTATAGAAAAGGTACGGCCACTCAACTCGGCCAAATGCCTTCTCTGCATCTAAAGAAATCACCAATCCCTGTATTGACTGCTGTTGGCATGTTTGAATTACGTTAAGCAGCCTCCTAATGTTATTGGAGGATCTGCAAAGCCTGTCTGATCCTCTTTAATAATAGAGGGTAACACAGTTCAACGTTTGGGTGAAGATTTGTAGCTCGGGTGCTCGTTGTTGTGGTTCTGTTCGCCGAGCTGGAAATTTTTGTTGCAAACGTTTCATCCCCTGTCGAGGTGACATCCTCAGTGCTTGGGAGCCTCCTGTGAAGCGCTTCTGTGGTGTTTCCTCCAGCATTTATAGTGGCCTGTCCCTGCCGCTTCCGGTTGTCAGTTTCAGCTGTCCGCTATAATGGCCGGTATATTGGGTCCAGGTTGATGTGTTTGTTGATGGAGTTTGTGGATGAGTGCCATGCTTCTAGGAATTCCCTGGCTGTTCTTTGTTTGGCTTGCCCTATAATGGTAGTGTTGTCCCAGTCGAATTCATATTGCTTGTCGTCTGCGTGTGTGGCTACTAAGGATAGCTGGTAACACAGTCTCCAGCCTTAACGCGAGAGCCTTAGAGAGAATTTTAAAGTCCACATTTAAGAGTGAGATGGGCCTGTACGAAGCACAGTCTTCTGGATTCTTCCTTTTTTCAAGGATAAGTGAAATATTGGCCTCTCTCAGAGATGGTGGGAGACAATCATGACTGTATGAATCATTAAACATATTCAGCATCAGGCCTGACAGTGAATTCCTTATAGAATTCACTGAGAAGTCCGTCAGGACCGGGTGCTTTTCCACTCTGAAGCTGCCTCACAGCTTCCTGCACTTCTTGCTCTGATAATGGGGCAATGAGAAAGGACTGTTGTTTAGGAGTCACACCCAGGAGCTTCCGATCTCTAATAAAGGATTTCATTTTGGCCTGCCCCTCCTCACAATTCTCAGACTGATTTAACTTAGAGTAGAATCTCTGGAATGCCACATTAATCTTTTTAGGATCATATGTTAGATTCCCAGACCCTTCCCTAATCGCTGTAATGGTTTGTGGGGCACTTCTCTTTCTGGCAAGGTATGCTAAGTATTTGCCTGGCTTGTCACCATGCTTGTATAACCTTTGCTTTGCAAACGCCAGCTCCTTCTTTGCCGTCTGCGTGAGAACGGAATTTAGTGCAGACCGCAGTGCCGTAATCCTCTGTCGTTTGACCGACGAGGGTCTGTCAAAATAGGCCTTCTGGCTGTCTTCAACCGTGCTTCAAGGAAACGTTGCTGCTCACCCTTCTGCCGCTTCCTACTGGTGGAATATGAAATAACTAACCCCCTGGCATAAGCTTTGGCAGTTTCCCAGAGAACAGATGAGCTATCAACCGAGCCTATGTTGATGTCTAGGAATGCCAGAAATTCCCGAGAGAAATACTCCACAAACTTACTGTCCGTGACAATAAAGGGGTCCATTCGCCAGTACCTTGAATCCACTGTAACATCCTTAATTTTAACCATGAGGTACACTGGAGCATGATCAGAGATGGCAATATTACCAATTACAGGATGCCACCAGATCCTCGTGTGACATCTATGCGGATTGGAGAAAAACGTGAAATCCCTACCTGTAGGGTGGAGACACCTCCAGACGTCCACCAACCCTAATTCCCCACACAAACCCAATAACTGTTTAGTTTGTGCAGAGGGTATCGAGGGACCTTTAGGCAACCTGTCTACTGTGGGGTCCATGAGGCAGTTAAAATCTCCCCCTATAATGATGTGTCGAGACTTGAGACTTATCAGTTTGGAAAAGCATCTACCAAGAATTTAAGAGGATGAGCTGGGGGATAATAAACATTTAAAATGCCATATTCTTCCCCATTTATCAAGGCTTTAAGAATTACAAACCTCCCGTATGTGTCTTTAACACATTCTAACAATTTAAATGAGAGATTTTTCCTAACCAATATAGCCACTCCCCTGCTTGTATTAAATGATTAAAAATAAACTTGGTCAAAGCCATCCTGCTGTAATTTCAGATGCTCCTTGTCATCCAAAATGTGTCTCCTGTAACAAAGCAATATCCACCTTCTCCTTTCTAAGACTCAAGAGTACCTTCTTCCTCTTAATTGGTGAGTGACTTCCCTTGATATTCCACGTACACCATTTAATCAAATCATTAGCCATAATCTTCTGCAATTACATTTAAATTCCAGAGAGGAGGAACCCGAACCACAAATTGCTAGGCCTTAGTGTCGCATGGTCCACCAAATATAAAAACTACATAAATTAAAACCACTACATTTAACAAACAATAAAAATTATTAAAAATAAAAAACAACAAATACCAGAAAACAAACCAACATATAAAGCGCCAATAGTGCTGAGTAGGGGTACTCACCCCGTGCCCAGAGGGGGCAACTACCCATCCCGAACTGCCCATAAATAGGCATCTAACCATCTCAACCACCTTCAATTCTCCCAGTTAGAGCTGCATCGCAAGCACAAGCTAAAAAGAATAAACACCCCATAGAATATCAATATGAATAAAAAAAATTCTTTTATATAAAAAAAAGGGGAATAAATACCCCACCCATCCTTTGGTATGTCCTAACTTAGAAATTTAAAATGTACATCTTAACCACCGCCAGACATAGTTTGAACCAAATTATTATCAATAGAGGGGAAAAAAGGGGAAAACAAAGCTCCAACCGGATTTCCTCCATTTCTTTTACAGAATGA
>NC_057716.1:23406693-23412808 GCF_004010195.1 Chiloscyllium plagiosum | reverse complement strand
CCCGGTAATGATGGAACCGCACCAGGAAAGGACGAGGGCTTTGACCCAGACCCGGTGGGCCCTCTCTATCTTCAATCCTCTCATGCCAGTCTCAAGTCAAGGGATTTTGGAAGCCAATCTTCAACAAATTCCGCAGGCCGCTCACCTTCCTTACCCTCAGGCAGACCGATGATCCAAATGTTTTTTCTCCTGCCTCTGTTTTCAAGATCATCCACTTGGTCACGCAAATTATGAACCTGCGTCTTCAGGGCTTGGATCTCTTCCTTGAATGAACTGGCATCAGCTTCCACCACTGTGACCCTGTGCTCCACCTCATCCGTCCTCTTCTCCAGGTCTCCCAGCTGCTGCTCATGCTTCTGCAGCATGAGAGTGAATGGAGCCAGCTTCTCTTCAATCTCTTTCCCCAGCATCTCGCGAGATTTCAAGAGCTGGTTCACCAGGTCCTGGAGAGTAATTGGCTCAGAGGCTGCTGCAGGCTGAGCTGCAGACCCGGCCTCAGATGCTCCTCCTCCCTTTTTCGGCATTTCTGGACAGCTGAAAGTAAGTCAATTTTTAAATGTTTCTTGGGGCTCCACAATCTTTCCAATGCCCCAAGAAATCCTGATGACCTGGGTTGGGCAGGTTAAAGGACCGTCCTGCTCCTGCGATGCAAAGCTCTGCAGTGTGATCTTCTCAGATTGCCACCATCTTAGATCCCCAGTCCTGTCTTTTAATCTGTTGTCTTTGAGCTTCTTTACCTTTCCTAATAACTAATCCCAGCTTGCTGCCTTTATGAATGCTTCCATTGTTTTCAGATCTCTTGATATCTTTACCTCCTTTTATTCCAATGTTCCCTATCTCTGTAATCTCATCCAGGTACCCCTCTGAGTTATTGGTATTCCTCTCATTCTGACATCGTTAGCATCCCTAAGTGTAATCGCTCCACCTGGGGAAATGGTTGTATGTTGTCCATGTTGCTAACCTAGTAAACCAGCGAACCTGATCATACTTTAGAATGCAGGTCCAAATCCCATCACAGCAGCTAATGGCATAAATAATCAACTCAATAAATCTGGAATTGAAAGCTTGTGTCACTTGGAAGGTCTATAAAGCCATCATCGATTGTAGTGAAGAAAATCTATTTAATTCACTAATGCGCTTCGGCAAAGGGAATCTGCATATCTTACCTGGTCTGGCATACATGTGACTCCAGACCCGCAGCAATGTGGTTGACTTTTAAATTTTTTCTCAAATGGTTGAGTAAGCCCCTCAATTTGAGCTCAATTAGGGATGAGCAACAAATGTTGATCTTGCCAGTTATGTCCTAAAATGTTTTATATTTCTCTGCCTTCATTCGCCTAGGCCCAAAACTCTAAAATTTCTTCTCTTGAGCTTCTTTGCCTTTGTCCTTCACTTAGAACATTAGAACTAGGAGCAGGAGAAGACAATTCAGCCCTTTGAGCCTGCTTCACCGTTTGAAACAATCATGGCTGATCTCATCTCTGCCTCAACTCCACTCTACTGCCTGCTCTCCATAGCTTGTCTTTCTACCTTCCTTTCCTCCTTTTTAAGATGTTTCTGGAAACCTACTACTTTGAGCTTTGATGGAGAAATCAAAAGTTCTGAAGAAAGGCCACTGGGCTCGATGATAATGATAATTCTGCTTTTCTCTCCACAGATACAACTAGACCTGCTGAGTTTTTATAGCACTTCCTGTTTTCGTTTCAGATCTCCGGTTACTGCTGCTGTTAGTTTTATTGTGCTTCCGTGAAGTGTCTTTGTACAGTTTATTATGTTAAAGGCATAATATTGTTTCCTTGACCCCATCCATAACCAGCATTTGTTGGATTTAAAGTCTGAAGTGCTAAAACCCCAGCCGTGATTCCAAAAGTTGATTAGAGTGCCAATTCTAATTTTAGAGGTTGAGAACATTACTCATGAAGGTCAGTAAATAACACCTGATAATTCGTGTACAGTGGAAATTATACTCATTTGTGTAGACGATCAACCAATTTCCTTTGACAACTCTCTGTAGGGGGTTTAATTTGTCAAAATTTCGGGCATTAATTGATATGGTAAATAGAGTAAGAAGTTCAAATTGCCACATTCTTTACAGAAGGATACCTGCTGTGGTAACCTGTTGTAATCAATTTTAGCTGGAAAGCAAGGACAACTAGTTGTAAAATGGTTTGTTTGATTTAGAACAGATTGGAGTAACGTTTGATATTGTCTTCCATCTAGTTTTCTTTCAGTTCCCCAGCTGGAGACTGTGCACTTCCTTGAGGAAAGGAGGGAAATGTTATTGAGCAAGCTGGCCAGATTGATACTTGGCCGTAGAGCAATATTGGCAATGATCCAGAAGTAATCACTTGACCAACCTGCTAGAAAATGCTGCGTGGACAGCAAATCATTGAAAGAGGATGAGATTTTGTTCTTTGAGGAATCACAGAATTCATTGGATTCCTTGAACCTTTGGGAACACAACAACTGAATTATATTGAGACCAAAACATTAGACGTACTTGGGTAAACAGAACTTTGGAATTTTTTAACTATGTTTCTTCTCGAGCATTTGTAATTGTGAAATAATCTGCGGTTCATTGATTAACTTGAGAATATGCAGCAGTCGGAACCAGTACTTGTACATGGCCTGTGATCTTGGCTGTTCGGTAAATGCATTAGCAGATGTGATGTGTTGCCAGACCGTGCAAAGTCTCAAGTGTTTGATGGTGGAACAGCCCCAAAGTTAGTTTCTTCAGCTGCTGTTAGCAACAGCTATTGCCTGAAAGTAGCTATGATCTGCATAGGACCATTGTTCTTAATGTTAGTCTTAGTGTTAATGTTGAGGATTTGGAAGGGAAAGAGAAACGGGCTGCTAAAGCTCATTGATCAAGAAAGTGGATGTCGAAGTTTGCAAGTGGCAGGACTCCAAGATTACATAATCTAATCTATATAATCTTATTATGTATTCTTTTGCACATTTCCTACTTGCTGAAAATATTTATGTATTGTATTAAAGGTGGTTTGCTTTCTAATTAACTGATGGTTCATCATAAAATAATGAAGAGGTTGTGGTTCTTACTATCACCTAATGAAGGAGCATCGCTCTGAAAGCTAGTGTGCTTCCAATTAAACCTGTTGGACTATAACCTGGTGTTGTGTGATTTTTAACTTTGTACACCCCAGTCCAACACCGGCATCTCCAAATCGTGGTTCTTATTGTTCAATTCAATATCCTTTCACTGTTGAAAAATTTGTGAAGAAAATGACGAACTGAAGTGGTTCAAGAGGCAGCTTGCAACAACATTCTTAAGGAAAATTAGGCATGGACAGTAAGTGCTGGCCTTCCCATTGACGGCTTAATCCCATGATTGAGTGAGCTTAATCATTCCAATTTTATTCAATGTTGCAAGCTACTCTCAGAATAAAATCCAAAATTCTGGCTTATCGCTCTGAATTTAGTTGCCATTTAGGCACATGACATATTGGAATTAGCTATCTTCAGGAAGTGACTTGTCTCTGCCTGATGATTTTTGAGTTGGCTGTAACTAAATTCAGGAACTTGCTGTGCATTCTGTTGCTTAGTGTCCTGTTATGACCTACCAGTGTACAGTCAGTGTTATGACCTACCAATGCTAGTGCTTATATTCATGATGCTGTAACTTCATTTTTCTCGTGTTGTCTGACATGTACAGAAGTTGAATTCCTGAAAGTACGATTGTATTGATCTTTGCATCTTTCCAAACATAAAATCACTTGATTTTGAACCGAATACATTTTGAAGTTAATCGTTGCTTTCATGGTTCTTCAACTTTACCTTGTAAAATCAGGCTTGGTTTATAAATGGTAACTTTATTACTGGAAATGATTAGAACCAGAGATTGGATAAATGTTGGTTTAGGCGTGCAAGTCGTTCAGTTGACCGGAGTTGATATTTGTCGTACTTCTGATTTGCTCCATGTTCTTGGCAGAAGTGCAAATATCTACTGTTGCATAGATTTCCAACGTCATCAGATTCTACAGCAAGATTCAAGAATGTATGGGCAACTTTCTTTTGGAGATAGGTGTCCTTGCCAGAATCCAATTTGTTGGTCAGCTTTTGATTATTCTTTTTGGCCTCTCTCACCTTTTATGTTTAAGTGGATCCAGCACCTGATTGTTTGCAGGAAATTGACTGAATCATTACTCAAACCTGACCCTCTTCTAGCATTCCCAAGCATGACACACTTAGAGTCATAGAGTCATAAGCATGGAAACAGACCCTTTGCTTCAACTCGCTTGCTCTGACCAGACAACCCATCTGACCTAGTCCCATTTGCCAGCATTTGGTCCATATCCCTCTAAAGAGAAAATGAGGTCTGCAGATGCTGGAGATCAGAGATGGAAATGTGTTGCTGGAGAAGCGCAGCAGGTCAGGCAGCATCTAGGGAACAGGAGAATCGACGTTTCGGGCATTAGCCCTTCTTCAGGAATGAGGAAAGTTTGTCCAGCAGGCTAAGATAAAAAGGTCATTTTGGGATTACCCAAATGTGTGGTGTACATGGATGGTCTGGCGATTTTTAATCACACATAGAAGAAACATTTGGAGCATCTATCAAAATTGTTTGATCAAATACAGAAGGCGGGCTTGGTGATAAACCTGGTTAAGAGGGAGTTTGCAAAAGTCCAAGTCACGTTCCTAAGCCATATCATTGGACATGGATAAATGTCCCCTTGGGATGTGAAAACAGAGAGTATTGGGGAGTTTCCCATATCATTGATGAAAAGGGAAGTGCTACAATCCCTGGGACTGAATGGTTTTTAATCAAAAATTCATACCAAAGTTTAGCAGTGACGTTACTCCATTGACAGAGTTGTTGAAGAAGTGCAGAAAATTTCAGAGGATGGTAGAACATCAGAAGGTATTTGACAGCCTGAGAGCTGTGTTAACGACAGCCTCAGTGTTAGCCACATCTAATTACAAATGGCAAAGCCATTCAAGGTGGCTATCGATATGAGGGATTTGGATACTGGTGCAGTACTCTTGCAAGAAGACAATGAGAAAGTCGAAAGACCTTTTGGAGATTTTTCCAGAAAGTTGAATATTCATCAACAGAAATATTCCACAATTGGGAAGCTCTTGAGTTTGATGTTGATGTCACAACATTTCAATATTTATGTTGTCAATAAATGTGTCTGGGACAATTGTACTTCTATTGATCAAAACGCCTTAACATTTTTGGAAAATTTTAAAGGTTAAAATACCTAGATAATTCAGATGAAGTTCATTGTTCCAGTCATTTCATTTGAAAATTAAACACATGGCAGGAGAATTACCGATACATTCTCATGAAGGAAAACAAAGGTGTTCAGTGGTGGAAGAAATGGACTGTAATATTGAATATTTGCATTAGTCAATGTATATGTATTGTAGTGTACTAATTGTGTACGACTAAAGATCTTTTTAAGTTATGCCATCTTTGTTTATTGTGATTCATCCTTTTCAGGGAGAAGTGAAGCTGCTATGGCTTTGAGGGGTGCATTTTGTCTTTTTGATTCAGAGAGGTTTTGAGCCAGGAGTATCGAGTTGTCTCTTCAAAACCAACAAAGTAAACAGCTGGTGAGGCCCTGGGTTTTTTTAAAAAACTTGAAACAAGTGGCATCAGGCTCCCATAGAACCATGATTTTAACTTAGTTTTTAATTGTTGGGGTTTTGAAGTTGGCTGTGGAAGCTGTTTCATCATTCTCTGTCAGAGCAGATAGCTGGAGTTCGCTTTCGCTGCCAGAATTTTCTGTTGGTGTTCTATTCTCCTGAACTGGAAAAAAAACACTGCCTGTGAGACAGTCTATTTTACTGAATTTGCTTTTGCCAAGGGAGTGTTTATGGGATATTACCATATTGGAACAGTTGCTGTTTAGCGGTTAAATAATCTACCATTCTGTTAAATTCTTCTTTCTTTCCTTTGTGTTTTCACTGGGTTTAAGAATGACACATATTTTTATTAAAGTCAAGTAATGTGACTAATCGAATTTAATCTGGAACACAGCACCTTACACGTGTCTTTAAATAAGATGTAAAGCTAAGGTCTAGGCTGTATCCTCAACACATTTGAAGGGGGTTTGGTCTGCTCCATAACAATAGCCTGTTCCCCAGATGG
>NC_057716.1:23331503-23406145 GCF_004010195.1 Chiloscyllium plagiosum | reverse complement strand
TTCCCGACCTCTCCGCCCCCACCCCAATCTGTCCTATCACCCTCACCTTGTCCTTTTTCCACCTATCACATTTCCGACGCCCCTCCCCCAAGTCCCTCCTCCCTATTTTAGCCTGCTGGACAAACTTTCCTCATTCCTGAAGAAGGGCTAATGCCCGAAACGTCGATTCTCCTGTTCCCTAGATGCTGCCTGACCTGCTGCGCTTCTCCAGCAACACATTTCCATCCCATATCCCTCTAAACCCATCCAAATGCCTTTTTAACCCCACTACTACTTCTGGCAGCTTGTTCCATACACACACTACCCAATGTGTGAAAAATGTTGCTTCTCATGTCCCTTTATAATCTTACTCCTCTCACCATAAACATATAGTTTTGGACTCTTTTTTCCCCCCTATTCACCCATTGATACTCCTCATGATTTTATAACCCTCTACAAGGTCAACCCTCCGCCTCTAATGCTCCAAAAGGAAAAATGCCCCAACCTAATCAGCGTCTCTCTATAGCTCAAACCCTCCAGTTCCGGCAACACCCTTGTAAATGTTTTCTCCACCCTCTCACGTTTAACAACATGCTTCCTATAGATAGACGACCAGAACTGTAAGTGGCCTCACCAGTGTCCTGTACAGCCGCAACATAGGGGCAGTACGGTGGCTCAGTGGTTAGCACTGCTGCCTCACAGTGCCAGAGACCCGGGTTCAATTCCCGACTCAGGCGACTGACTGTGTGGAGTTTGCACATTCTCCCCATGCCTCACAGTGCCAGAGACCCGGGTTCAATTCCCGACTCAGGCGACTGACTGTGTGGAGTTTGCACATTCTCCCCATGTCTGAGTGGGTTTCCTCCGGGTGCTCCGGTTTCCTCCCACAGTCCAAAGATGTGCAGGTTAGGTGAATTGGCCATACTAAATTGACCGTAGTGTTAGGTAAAGGGGTAAATGTAGGGGAATGGGTGGGTTGCGCTTCGGCGGGTCGGTGTGGACTTGTTGGGCCGAAGGGCCTGTTTCCACACTAAGTAATCTAATCTAATCTAAACATGACGCCCCAACTCCTATACTCAACCTTTTGACCAATGAAGGCAAGAGTGTCAAACGCCACCTTCACCACTCTGTCCATTGTGACTGCACTTTCAAGGTACTATGAATCTGCACCTCTAGTCTCTGTTTGGCAACACTCCCCAAGGCCCTGCCATTAACTGTAGAAGTTCTGCCCTTATTTGCCTTACAGAAATGCAACACCTCACATTCATCTAAAATTAACTCAATTTGTTGTGCCCATTTGTGGTCCTGTTGAACTCTGAGGTAATCTTCACTCTCCGCTATATCACTTATTTTCAAGTCATCTGCAAACTTCTAACTTTGCCTCCTATATTCACATCCAAATCATTTACATAAGTGATGACAAGTAGTGGGCCCAACTCTGAACCTTGTGGTACACTGCTGATCATGGACCGCCAGTTCAAAAAGCAATTCTCAACTACCACCCTCTACCTCCCATCTTCGAACTAATTTTATATCCCGGATCCCATGTTACCTAACCTTAATAACCAGTCTACCATGCAGAACCTTGTTGAACACTTTGCTGAAGTCCATATAGACACCAACTACTGCTCTGCCTTCATCGGACTTCATAGTCACCTCTTCAGAAAACCGCCTAGTGCGTTGCTTCTTCATGGGTGACACCTTTAACTGGGTGGTGTTTTTTTTATGCTGATTGTAAGAATGAATGATTTACTTGTGGAAATACCTGAGATCTACCCTCCCTCCTTGATAAATGATAGTATTGATTCAATGGATTTTGAAGAGAGAGGTTTCCATTTACTCTGTGCCATTTGCATCCAGTGCAGTCCCCAAAGTGCTTTCAAAACAATAACGTAGTGTTATTGTTATCATCACTTTTGTAACATAGGAAGTGTGCAGCCAATTTGTTCACAAATGTCTCAAACAGGAATGTGATAATGACAATGATGTTGGTTGAGGTAAAATTTGCCAGGTCACTGGGGTTAACTGGGGCTCTTCTTTGAAATAGTGTGTTGGGTTCTTTTGTCTTTTAAGAGGGCAGAGCATGAGTTTAACATCTCATCTGTGAGACTGCTCACTGGAATGTTTGCCTTGATTTTTATGTTTAATTCCTGAAATGGGACTTGAACCCTGCAATCTTCTGACTTAGAACTGGGGTGTGTTGCCAACTGGACCAAGCTTTTAATGATACAATGGGTATTGCAAAGACAAAATACAGGAGAAAGTTCTGAAAATGGTTAATTGCTACAGCAAAAATACCTTCTAAACATAGAGTTATAAGTAGTCATAGTGATGTACAGCACGGAAACAGACCCTTCGGTTCAACTTGTCCATGCTGACCAGATATCCCAACCCAATCCAGTCCTACCTGTTAGCACCTGGCCCAAACCCCTCCAAACCCTTCCTATTCATATACCCATCCAGATGTCTTTTAAATGTTGCAATTGTACTAGCCTCCATCACTTCCATACATGTATCACCCTCTGCGTGAAAAAGTTGCCCCTTAGGTCTCTCTTTTTATCTTTCCCCTCTCACTCTAAACCTATACCCTCTAGTTCTGCATTCCCCAACCCCAGGGAAAAGACTTTGTCTATTTATCCTATCCTTGCCCTCATGATTTTATAAACCTCTATAAGGTCACCCCCACAGTCTCTGATACTCCTGGGAAAACAGCACCAGCGTATTCAACCTCTCCATATAGCTCAACACTGGCAACATTCTTATAAATGCGAGGTCCTTGTTAATTTTTTCTGAACCCTTTCAAGTTTCACAACATCCTTCAGATCGGAAGGAGACCAGATTTACATGCAATATTCCAAAAGTGGCCTAACCAATGTCCTGTATAGCTGCAACATGACCTCCCAACTCCTGTACTCAATACTCTGACCAATAAAGGAAAGCATACCAAACACCACCTTCACTATCCTATCTACGAGCGACTCCACTTTCAAGGAACTATGAACCTATACTCCAAGTCTCTTTGTTAAGCAACACTCACGAAGACGTTACCATTAAATGTACAAGTCCTGCTAAGATTTGCTTTCCCAAAATGCAGCACCTCGCATTTATCTAAATTAAACTCCATCTGCCACTTGTCAGCCCATTGGCTCACCTAATCAAGATCCCGTTGTAATCCAAGGTAACCTTCTTCACTGTCCACTATACCTCCAATTTTGGTGTCATCTGCAAACTTACTAACTATACCAGTTATGTTCACATCCACATCATTTATATAAATGGTGAAAAGTAGTGGACTCAGCACTGATCCTTGTGGCACTCCACTGGTCACAGGCCTCCAGTCTGAAAAACAACCCTCCTCCACCACCCTCTGCCTTCTACCTTTGAGCCAGTTCTGTATCCAAATGGCTAGTTCTCCCTGTATTCCATGTCTCCTGTGGGGAACCTTGTCGAATGCCTTACTGAAGCCCATATAGTCTTTAAATTCAAATGGTAAAACGGAATTCTGTTACAAATGGTACAAAACAAACACTTCCAAGACAATTATAAGACAGGCTACTAACAGCTTTGATGAGTCCCCAGACTCAAAACATTAACTCTGCTTTCTTCCCATAGTTGCTGCCAGGCCTGCTAAGTTTCTCTACCAATTTCTGTTTTCATTACAGGACAGGTATGGTCAAGCATATTGTAAGCAGACAAAAGTCAAAAGTGGCTTTCAGCTTAACATTATTTTTCATGTCCTCCACATGTGATGGTGACTGGAAGCTTCTTGGGCTTCAGAAATAATAATTGTAGCGATGGTATTTGCTGTGTGCCAAGGTGACCATAGTGTTTGTTTTTATTCAGGTGGACCAAGCTTGTTGTATATCTGGCTGATTTGTTGGTTGTTGGTTGACAATATCATGAGAGGCAGAAATTGTTCGGTGATGTGTAGTTTCAGAGCATGTTTTAAATTGGAATGTTTTTGAAGTGTGGAATAGTATGGTGACAACAATGTGTGTTCATGGTGGATCTGATTGCAAAATATATTGGTATCATCAGTCATAAAGGATTTTTTAAGGCTGAATTTGGGAAGGATAAATGAAAAGAGAGGGCAATCAGAATGGTTTAATTTCCTGACTCTTTAGCAGCCTGAGGGAATAACTCTTCTAATTCAACTGTTGGGTGTAACAGCCTTTATAAATTTTATGCATTTTTATTCTAGTTTTCACTTTTTGCAATGCTGTCTCTGCAATTTCAAATTCCAGCTGTGATTCTCACTCAAACTTTTGCAGTTGTAAACATGGGCTGCTTTCCTGGCCAAACATAGAGTTGGCAATGGCAGCTGTGGGAAAATATGAATTCTGTGGTTGCTGTTCATTCAAAGGAGTTTAAATTAAAAGGACAAATATTTGCTGTTTTAAACAAGCTATTTAGATTGGTGTTTCTCGTGCTTGGATGTCATGGTAGTTTAAGCCGCAGCTCTTAGTTTTTCAGTAATCTTTATTAGTATTTGAGCAAATCTGTTTTGGAAGGAGTGTGACGAATAGATGAAATCCATTTCTTTTTGGAGTACATCTTAGACTCCACTTAAACTACATTTAAAATATTCAAGGGTTTATGACATTACAGCTCTCTTCAGGAGTGGAAGTGAGGGCAACCATCCTTGTCATCAAGGCAACATTTGATCAAATGTGGCATCAAGAATTCTGTCAAACATTAAGTCGATGTGAGTCGAGGGGAAAAAAAAAAATCCATAGGTTGGAATCCCGCTGACTGCAAAGGAATATAGTTCTAGTTATTGGATGCCATTCATCTTAGTCCCAGAATAACACTTCGAGTTCCTCAGGGTAGATATCTCTGAACAGGTTTGCAATGTTATTACGTAGCTATAAAGCGGGTGGGACTTGACCTGGGTCTCCTGGCTCAGAAATAGGGACACTACCAGTGCACTATAGTAACCATCAAATTTTCTCAAATCTTCCATGATGGGATTTCAGCCTATATCTCCAGAACACTAGCTTGGGAATCTGGGTTGCCAATACTACTATGCCATCTCCTTCCCGATAGTTCCTCAGGGTAATGTCCATGTCCAATCATTTTCAGTTACTTCATCAAAGATGTTCCATCTGTCATAAAGTCAAAAATAGGAATAGGAATATTCACTAATGATTGCAGAATATTCAGCACTATTTGCAATGACCCAGACTGCAATAGTCCCTGTCCAGATGCACCAAGACCCGGAGAAATTCAGGCTTTGGTTTATAAGTGACAATTAACATTAAAGCTACACCAGTGCCAGACGATGATAATTTCAAATGAGAAAAAAACTGAACCTTTTCTCTTTGAAATCCACTGACCTTACTTTTGCTAAATCCCCCACTAGCAACATCCTGGGGATTGCCATTGAGCAGAAACTGAATGGAATTTTGCATATAAGTATTGTGGCTACAAGAGCAGGTCAAAAGTTGGGAATTCTGACCTGAACAGTTTATGTCATGGCTTCCTTATCTTAAATCTGTCTTCCATCTCTGATGCAGAAGACAGGAATGTAATGGCATACTTTCCATGTGCCTGAAGGGCTGTAGCTCCAACAATATTCAAGAAGCTCGATACCATCCAGGCCAAAGCAGCACACTTAATTTGTACTCCTACTAAATTAAATATTCACTCCCTCCACCACTGAAGCACAGTGTCTGTGTACAATATTCACTATGGCAACTCACCAATGCACTTTTGACAGTGTTTTCCAAGTCTGTCGTTATCACGTAGAAGTAAAAGCGCAGGATGTGCCAAAACCTGCAGGTTCCCTAACAAGCTGAGTACAAACCTGTCTTGGAAATATGCAGACGTTCCTTCACTGCAACTCTCTTCGTAATGGAACTGTGGGTGCTCCTACACCATATGAACCACTAGTTCAAGAAGATGCCTTCTCGAAAATAATTAGAGATGTATGACAAATATTTAGTTTGTGATGGCAAAAGCCATTAAAGGAAAACAATCTGATTGATACTTAAGGAATTCTACAGGAATATTTAGTAACTTTGTTTGTGATATTTGTGCAACGTGTTTTTTGTTTACTTTATCTAGTCACCTTTGCGTATGTGTTATTTTCATTAAATTGAATCCTGATATGGTCAAGGTAGTCCACCTTAAAACTAACTTTACCAGTCAGGAACAAGAGATTTACATTTGTGTTTCTATACTTTATCCTAAAATTGAATGTGTAGCTGCTCCCATGTCCAATTCAATTTGTTAATGGTGATCTTGGTGGAATAACAGGAAAATGGATGAGCCTGTCTTCTCGCCTATGTTACCAGATTTGGCTCCAGAAACACTCAGCTGTTTATCTCTCACCAATTTGTGTCTAATCAATTAAAATATTTGTTGGGTGTATTTTGTAGTTTTGCTCTTTCCTCCCTAGCACAGTTTGAATATCAGCTGTTGTTTACTGTCGTTATCCTGTGGCATGTGATTTTTGTTTTGCGCATGAGAGTGCTGTAGACAGGTTTTAAAGATATAAAACCTACTTTGTTCACTTCATGTTGGATTCAGGATGAATTCAGAAAGTATTCGTTGCTTGCCAGTAAATTGGTTGTATTCCCCATGACTGTGACACCGCTCCCTATGCTGGTTCCTTCCTCTTAAAGAAAATTCAGATGCTTTGTTACATCAGTCGTTTCTACTGTGAGCTGTCTTCACTGCTCCCTAATAGTTCATGTTTGTCCCTTTCTTGATGTTGCTTGTCCTGAAAAGACTTTTATTCCTTAATTCCTTTTACCATTGATGTAACTTTTAAGCAATGTTCTATGTTTGCTGTTGTAGATTTGTTTTCAAACAAGCATGTTATGATGTTATGGGCAAGTGGGACTTGAACCCGGGCCTTCTGGCTTGGAGGTAGGAATGCTACCACTGTACCACAAGAGCCCTCAAAGCATGAATTTAAATTCCACCACCTGTCAATGTATTGTTATATCTTATCAGCTGTATGTTGTTGTATCTTATCAGCTCGCCAGAATAACTGTGTTTGGTTCTTGATGATATCTTTTATGTCACTTCTGGATTTAATTCATTCTAAAATATTCTTGTTATTTATCCTCTCTTTTCCAAGATATTCTAAGAATTTTTCTAGTTTGCTGACTTTGCAAAGTTGTCCTGTCTTTGATCATTTGGTTGCCTGGAGTCCAGGTTTCACAGCAATACAAAAATGTTTATCAGACAACATTTAAGCAAAAACAGAAATTGTTAGAAAAGCTCAGCAGGTTTGGCAGCGTCTGTGAAGAGAAATCAAAGTTAATGTTTCAGGTCTGGTGACCCTTCCTCAGAACTGATGGTAGCTAGGAAAATTTTGGTTTTTATGCAAAAGATAGGAGAGGGGGAGGGGGTAAGGAATAACCCAGGGGTGGGAATAGAGCCCACAGAAAGAGCAGAACACTTGGACAGACAATGAAGTGGATAATGATCTGGCCAGGAGAGTGAATAGCTGTTAATGGAGACTGTTAGTTTGTAACAGTGGGTTGTGTATAATTGTCTGCTATTACATACAACACATTGTTAGCCACGAAGAGTCTCCATTAACAGCTATTCACACTCCTGGCCAGATTGTTATCTAATTCTTTGTCTGTCCAACTGTTCTTCTGTCTGTTTGGGTTCCATCCCCACCTATTGTTTACTCCTTACCCCTTCTCCCCACCCTGTCTTTTGCATAAAAACCGACATTTTCCGTGCTGCCATCAGTTCTGAGGAAGGATCTCCAGACCCGAAACGTTAACTCTGATTTCTCTGCACAAGTGCTGCCAGACCTGCTGAGCTTTTCCAACAATTTCTATTTTTGTTTGATTTACAGCATCTGCAGTTCTTTTGGTTTTGCTTACATTTAAGGAAATAGACTCATTCTCATTCAGATTTATTTTGTTCATCTTTTAATTTCAATTTTGTAAAATTTTAAAGCCACATTTAGCTTCTGTAAAGAGCTAATCAAGTTACGCAAAGTTTATCTCACATTTTACATTGGTTCTGCCAAATGAGGTGGTCACACTGAGTTGTGGTGGTCTTTCTAACAACCGTTACTCTAGTTTTCTTGGAGCTCGGTTCCATGTTACTGATTGGTGTTTTCAAACGTGATCACTTATTATCATGCATACAAAACTTGCATTAACTTGCTGACATTCCACAAACGGCCAGAAGTAATAGTGTTTTTTTTTCCACTGTTCAATAATCAGCTGAGAAACTATCAAAAGTTATTAATGTTCTGGTGTTGGTCTGGCCTTTCCATAAAGGCCAAGGATTCTGGTGTCAAATGTGCACTGTCCGATTTTGATCACTCCACTACAAGCTTCACTTTGAAATGAATTTCAGTGAGAGATTTGGTATAAAAACCTAAGTAGTATGTGAGGTTGGTACACTTTACTACTGGTTACCCACTGAACTGCTGCCAAGGTTGGAGAAAGTGAGGACCACAGATGCTGGAGATCAGAGTTAAAAAGTGTGCCTGAAAAATTGATTCTCCTGCTCCTCGGATGCTGTCTGACTTGCTGTGCTTTTCCAGTGCCACACTTTTCGATATAAATAGATTTGTCCTTTCAGAATATTGTGACTTTTTATTAAGCAGCATGCTAAGTCTTAATTACCGACAAAATCTTCCCTGACTTTGAAAACTTAGATTGAGATCCCATATTTGTAAAACTTTCTGATTTTAATTTATTGAAGATTTTGTTGAAGGTTCTATGGTGGCTTAGTGGTTAGCACCGCTGCCTGTTCGCACCAGGACCTGGGTTCAGTTCCAGTCTTCGACAACTGTCTGTGTGGAGTTTGCACATTTCCCCTGCAACTGCGTGGGTTTCCTCCAGGTGCTTTGGTTTCCTCCCACAGTCCAAAGATGTGCAGGTTAAGTGGATTGGCCATGCTAAATTGCCTATAGTGTCCAAGGATGTGTAGGTTATGAGGCATGATTTGGAGATGTCGGTGTTGGATTGGGGTGTACAAAGTTAAAAATCACACAACACCAGTTTATAGTCCAACAGGTTTAATTGGAAGCACACTAGCTTTCGGAGCGACGCTCCTTCATCAGGCGTCGCTCCGAAAGCTAGTGTGCTTCCAGTTAAACCTGTTGGACTATAACCTGGTGTTGTGTGATTTTTAACTAGGTTAGCAGGATTAGCCATTGGAAATGTAAGGTTACAGGGATAGGTTAGGGGGGTGAGTGTGGGTGGGATGCTGTTTGGAGAGTCGGTGTGGACTTCTTGAACTGAATGGCTTGTTTCCACATGATAGGAATTCTGTGAAGTTAAAGAAAATGTAAAATTTCTTTGAGTTTGTTTCTTCTATTACCCGTTATTCCACTTCTTTGTTCCCTGTACTTTTTTATTGATTTGCATGATTTTACGTTGAATTTAACATTATAATCCTGGTTCGCACTGTTGTAGGTCTCTGTAAGGCCTTTTTTTTCAACCTGGTTGTCCTGTTCACAATGGTCCTGGATCCCTGCAGGCCATTGCGTTCTGTTGATTTTTTTTATTGAAGACTGTTTGTAGCACAAAAGTACATTAAACATCTGAGAGTTGTTTGTGCGAAACTGCCATGAGTTCACCACTGACTATAAATTTGGAAATTAAAAATCAAAGGTCTGAGCAATAACTAAGTGTACTTAATTCTTGATACAAAAATAGTAAGCTGTGACGACTAATAGTAAGCTGTGACAACTAAACACAAAGAAATTATGTATCATCTTTAACATAGAAAGCATCCCAAGGCACTTCAGTCACAAGGCAAAGGAGGGAGAATTTGGTGTAAGTGATTCAAGATTTGTTCAACATAGCAGGTTCTAAGTAGTATTAAGGGGAGTAGAGGATAAAGAAGAGTGCAGTATTTTAGGATGGGAGCTCCTGGGATAGAGGTGGCTGATGAGGTCAGCAATGATGGCACCAAGTGAGTGTGGGGTGCTTGTGAATTTGGAAGGATACAGAGCTCTTGGAGGGTTGTAGAATTGAGGGAGCTTAAAATTAAGATGTTGTGAAGCCATGAGAAACACGAACATCAGAATGTAAATTTTAAGATCCTATTGCCAACTTTTCAATGTGGCTGTTGGTAGAAAAGCTGCAGCTATTCTGAATACCTGTACCCATGTTTGTTGTCAGCAGGACCTTTGCGTCCTTGACTTTTCTGCATTTTTGTCTTGTTTATCTGATTTGAGAGGATTTGGCCTTTGATGTTGCGTGGGATTTCCTGGTTTATGTGCTTAAAATAGATTGTGTTTCAGCATTGTCCTTATCTAATTTCAGAGGCACTTATCACCCTAATTGAATAAGTTTGAAGTTCCCCTAAATTATCCATGTGCAACAATTATCAATTTTGTATACTTGCTATAATCAGCAGAGACCAATATGATAGAATATTTTGGATCTTAAATAGCATTTCAGTTGGCTGTCACATGACTGGGTTTTTAGTTTGTTGATGAATCAGAGTGCTTGCAGTTAATACAGACAAACTATATTTAGGAATAAAAGCAGGAAGCATTTTTGCACACACAGACTAGTGATATTTTCTATAACTTTCTCTCCAAATATCTGTGGATGCTGAGACAATTGTTAGGTTGCATGTTTTTGGAGGAATAAAAGGTGTGGAATACAGGTGGGGGATAATTAGGTTGGTTGGCTAGGTGGCCAGACCATAAGACACAGGAGTAGAAGTTGGCTATTCAGTCCATCAATCTGATCACGGCTAAGCATATAATCATCGACTGTACTTTCCTGTCTCTGCCCCATAACTCTTGACTCCCTTACTGATTAAAAATCTGTCTGTCTCAGCCTTGAATATACTTAACAACCTAGCCTCTACAGCTTTTTGTGGTAAACAATTCCACAGATTCACTATGCCCTGAAAAGAAATTCTCCTCAACTCTGTCTTAAGTGTGTGACCCCTCTTTCTGAGATTATGCCCTCTGGTCCTAAGCTCCTCCACCACGAGAAACAACCTTGACCCTGTCAAGATCCTTGAAGAATCTTCTATGTTTCTAAACTCCAGTGAGTACAGGCCCAAACTCTGAACCTGTCCATACCCAGGATCAACTTAGTGAAATAAAACAGCTGGAGAACTGAAATAAACAAAAACAGAAATTGGAAACTCAGCAGGTCTGGCAGCATCTGTGGAGGGAAAGTAGAGTCAATGTTTCGAGCCTAATGGTCCTTCTGACAAGAACTTTTCCCTCTGGGACATCCTGGTCCATTCCCAACCCCTCCAGACGGCTGTCCCATGTAATCACAGGTGATTACATGCCTGTTTAATTCCTCCTCACTAACCAAGGTGCCAGAATGCCTTCTATGTGAAGTACTGATCTACCTGCACTTCACTCGTTTAAATCGCCTGTATTCATAGCTCACAATGCCCTCTACGCTGAGGAGATACAATGCAGACTGACTGACTGCTTTATGGAACATTCACATTCTGTCTGTAAAAATTACCCTGAGAGTTGCCTGCCAATTCAAAGTATTGCTGTTTCCAGGCTAATGTTTCTGTCTCAGGCCTGCTGCAGTGCTCCAATGAGGCTTAGTTCAAACTAGAAGAAGAACATCTCATCCACTTGAAGAGATTGCGGCCTTTAGGACTCAATATAGAGTTTAATAATATTAGAGCCAGAACATCAACTTTCATGATAATTATCCACCCCCACGCACCAGGTTCTGTCATGCTTTCAGCCATTTTCATCCACTCATAGTCCGTATCATTGACTATCCAACTTCTCCTCTTCCCTTATCAATCTTGTCTGCCTGCTCTTTATTTCTATTTCTCTTCTGGGCTCCCCTTCCATCTTCCCCAGAGTAGGGGGTGTCCACAACGAGAGGGCACAGGTTTAAGGTGAGAGGGAAGAATTTACGAGAGATTTAAGGGGCAATTTTTTTCAAGCAGAATGTGGTGCGTGTATGGGATGAGCTGCCAGAGGAGGTGAAGGAGACTGGTACAATTACAACATTTGAAAGGCATCTGGATGGGTATATTAATAGGAAGGATTTGGAAAGATATGGACCAACCAGGACTCAATTAATTTAGGATATCTGGTCAGCATGGACGAGTTGGACCTAAGGATTTGTTACCGTGCTGTACATCTCTGACTCTGTCTGCTCACTCTCACCATTATCAGCTTCTAAGAACGGTCACTGGACTTGAAATGTTAACTTTTTTTTTGTTCTCCACATGCTGCCAGATGTGCTGAGTTTCTCTATCAATTTTTGTTTTTGTTTCTATCAATCTAGTGAACCTTGCCTGGACTGCCTGCAATGCCAGTATCGTAGATAAGGGGACCATGCTGTTCACAAGATTCCAGTTGTGGTCTACCTAGTGCTTTGTATAGTTTCAGCAAAAATCCCTATTTTGATACTCCACTTGTTGAAATAATTGGCATATGGGATGCTATACAGAGCTATACAGAACAATGCTAATAAGTACTAACCTGCTGAGCTAGTTTTTAGGGCCTACCTCGCTTGATAGTTTCCGTGTCGCTTCTCATATCCTAACCCGTTTGCTTTTTTTTTTGAAAGCATAAATGTCATCTTGTAATTGTAATTACAGCAAAAAGATGATGAATTAACACTTAATTAATGTCCTGAAGTTATTTTTATATTTTAAAAATAATGGCTTGTGTTATTCTAAAGACTACATATAACCTCAAGCTGCTTAATTGTATGTAATAACAATTTCTCCCATCACTGTCTTAGTGAGGGTCTTAAGAAAGTGACATTAGAATCAAGAGAGCCTGAATTATGATCTTTACAGCCTCCACTAAAAGAGCTAATCTTAGCAGGTGTCAAGTTAAAGTGCAACTCTGGAACACTGAGATAGTCTCCCTTATTAACTGGCCTCAACGCCTCACCTGAAGTCTCTCTGTGTCTCTTTTTCATTATTTTCTATCCTTCCAGGATTGCAATAATAACTCATATAATGTTGGGCATTACCCTGCATTTTAGTCTCCTGTAGGAGAATGGATTGAAGGAAGGACACCTTTGCAATGTTAACTAAAATGAACAAAAGTGTGGTATAGCATGTGAAATAGTGTGGATTTCTATATACTGCTCTGAGTCTGCATAGCACATTGGTTGTCACTATCTGGGCTACCACATGCCTGTTCTAGTGAAAATTATTGCGATGTGACTCTGGCATTAGCTACCTGAGCTACACGGGCAGACAGCAGAAGTGGAATTAGTTTATTAAGGAAAGTACTGTGGATACTGGAGATCTGAAATAAAAACAAAGTGAACAAGCTCCAGGATTGCCAAACTTTAAAGTCCTGAGCCATATTGGACTTTAAATGTTAACTTTGTTTCTCTCTTCACAGATGCTGCCAAACCTCCTGACCTTTTGTTTTTATTATTTGAGTTACTTAAAACCTGAGAAAATCAAGGTAATGCTTTATTGAAGTGTTTTAAATCCTTGAATGTATTAACCCTGCAAATGTGTTTAGCCATGGCCCCAAGATTGACTAGATGAAACTTGGGCAAAAAGATGAATAGAAAGATCAACTAATCAGATATTGCTGCTTTCAGCAGTTGAATTTTGAAGTGGACTATTCAGGAAGGTGGTTGAGGCTATCACTTTCACTTTTTAAGGAACTGAACATTTTTAAAAAAAATTATGCATAACTGTCATGTCTGAACTGTCTGTTCTTTTAAACTTTGTTAGCTACATGGACCAAAATTATCTCTTGGCCTTTCCATTGTTGTATTATTATTAATGATGTTTGAACTTAATGATATCTGGGTGTGAGGTCTACTAAGATTTTATGCCTCTACTGAGCAGTTATGAAGAATTAAGGCGTGACTGAGGGGCGTTCTTTTAATGTCTAGTTGTTTATTTTCATGATATGCAGGTTTGTGAGTGCAGTAAAATGCATCATTTAATCTTTAGACCCTGTTTTTACCTATTTGATTCTGCTTCTTCCCAAGAAATGCTCCAAACCACCTTTTGTGTCTTGTAGAGTCACTCAGCATGGAAAAAGACCTTTCTATCCAACTAGATCATGCTGACCACATTCTCAAACTAAACTAGTCCAATTTGCCTACTTTTGGCCCATATCCTTCCAAACCATTCCTATTCATGTACCTTTCCAAATGTGTTTTAAATGTTGTAACTGGATCTGCATTCACCACTTCCCCTGGTAGCTCATTGTATAAACGAGCCACTTCCTGTTTTAAAAAAAAAGCCCCTCCTGTCCTTTTTAAAACTTTCTCCTGTCACCTTAAAACTATGCCCCTCCTAGTTTTGAACTGCCCTACTCTAGGGAAAAGACCCTTGCTATTCATATTATCTGTGCCTCCCATTTTATAAACCTTTAGAAGGTCACCCCTCAACCTCCTATGCTCCCATGAGGAAAGTCTCATCTGATCTGGTGTACTTTTATAGCACAAACCTTTGATTCCTGGCAAGATCGTGGTAAATGTTTTCTGAACTCTATTCAATTTAATAATGCCAACCAGAACAACTCGCAGTACTCCAGAAGGGGTGTCACCAACTTCCTGTACAACCTCACCATGATGTCCCAACTCCTGTATTCAAAGGTCTGAGCAATGAAGGCAAGTGTGCTAAATGCCTTCTTAACCACCCAGTCTACCTGTGACAAAACTTCAAAGAATTATGTCCTTGAACCCTTATATGTCTCTGTTCTACAACACTACCCAGGGCCATACCATTAATTACATAAGTCCTGCCCTTATTTGTTTTACCAAAACCTCGCATCTCTATAAATTAAACTTCATCTGCCATTCCTCAGCCCTTTGACTCACTTGATCTTTGTAATCTTTAGATAACCACCTTCACTGGTCCACAATATCCCCAATTTTGGTATCATTGGCAACTGTGCCTCTCATTTTCTCATCCATATCTTTGATATAAATGACAAATGTGGATCCAGTATCGATCCCTGCTGGTGATAGGCCTCCAGTCCAGAAAATGATCCACCACCATCACAGTCTCTTACTGTCAAACCAATTTCACATCCAATTGGCAAACTCACCCTGAATCTCATGTGATTTATCTTTACTAATTAGTCTATCATGCAGAATCCTGTCGCTTATAGAGCATATACATAATTGTTAGTGAACTGAGAACTGACCATCGTAGCAGAGCATCATGTTTAGATTAGATTACTTAGTGTGGAAACAGGCCCTTCGGCCCAACAAGTCCACACCGACCCACCGAAGCGCAACCCACCCATACCCCTACATTTACCCCTTTAACCTAACACTATGGGCAATTTAGCATGGCCAATTCACCTGACCCGCACATCTTTGGACTGTGGGAGGAAACCGGAGCACCCGGAGGAAACCCACGCAGACACGGGGAGAATGTGCAAACTCCACACAGTCAGTCGCCTGAGTCAGGAATTGAACCCGGGTCCTGGCGCTGTGAGGCAGCAGTGCTAACCACTGTGCCACCGTGTCTCCCGTGTATCCCGATGTTTATTGGTACATGAAGTCGCAGTCACTGGCTTATAATCAGGGGCAGGGGATGTAGTTTTTTTTGTCTCTGCTTTGGTACCTCTGGCATCATTGAGGTTGAACTCAACTCTGGACTGTGCTGTGTCATGTTCTTAACATTTAATAGTGATAACAGCACGTCATGTTTAGTCATGAAGTCTTAGATTTTCAAAGCTGATCTTTTGCCACTGTGGTGAAGAAATGTTTTTGGACAAATAACGCTGACTGTTTTGGGTAGTGGTTGAAGTACGCTCCTTGAGAGGGTGAGGCCACAGATTCTGAGGGAGGGAGTAGAAAATGATTTATTCAAATATATGAATTATGAAGATTCATTTCAGGAAAGGAGACCAATCACCTAACACTTAATTGTGCCTGGTTGTTTTAACAACTTCTCTCTAGAGTCCAATGACTTTCTTTAAAACACCAAAAGCTGTTACGATGGGAGCCTGCATAGATCCAAGATATGCTAGTCTTTTCATGGAATATGTGAAATGTTCTTAATTTCAATCCTATTTAAGTTTTCTCTCCTATCACTTCTGGCACAGTGATAACTGTACAATTGCCTTGTTTTGCTCTTACCCTGAACTGAAAAATTTCATTCATATTACCTCCAATTTATATCCTTCCCTCACCTTCATATAGTCCACATCTAAATCTTCTCTGCCCGATTTTGCAAACTCCTTTTCTGGGATAGGCTGTCAACTGATCTCTGCCCTGGGTATACTGGCTCGTATTACTATCTTGCCTACATTACCAGCCATCTGACTTCCATATGGACTATTTTGAATAACACTCTTTTGCTGTCATTGTCATTATCTATTCTGTTGAAACTAGCGCCAAACCAGGAATTCTGATATGTCGTCTTCATTCAATGGACTATTTCCTTCCACCTTGGTTGACTGATTCCTTAACTGTTTTTCTCCTCTTTTTTTTTTAAATCATGCACAACTGCTCTGACACTATTCACTCTTCCCAGAACGAAGACAGAGTTTCCCTGACCTTCATTTCCCACCTTAGCACCCATATTCAACAGATCAACAAACTCCATTCACTCCAACATGATGCACCACCTAATGTGATTCTTCTCCACATACCTTTCAGTATTCTTATCGTACTGTTGTTCCGTAATATCCTAGTCCATTCCTCAACACCTTGTCATGCAGCAGAGGCAATATTCTGCCATTTTATGTCTGTGCTTCCTGCTGTTCAAGGCCTCATTTGCTTCTTTCAAGTGAGTCAGCAATTTACTTGTGCTGCTTACAATTTACCACATTGCATTTGCTTCTCATGACATGGTCCTTCAATATTAGGGCCCTAAAAGCAGTTTGAGTGACTACTTTGCGGAATGCCTCTGTCACAAACGTGAAACTCCAATCTTTGGATTGCCTATTATTTTACTCTACTGCCCCATCCTCTCTCTAACTCTCTGTTCTTGTTCTACCCTGGTGTCAGCTCTAGGACCAGAGTCTCCTCTTACAGTTAAAAAATCCAGCAAATTCAGGTCATCCACTCTATTTCCTTTTTATTGTACAGCAGATGTTGGTAAAGACTTAGGTTTTTTTTTCATTTACTGATCCTCTCGTCTCAACTTTTGTTTGTTTATTTGCCCAAAACCACCACCTCTGGACTGCTTTGCAACATCAGCCCTTTGTTATTTAATCATGTTTGGGTTCCATCTTATTGCAAACCTTCCCTTTTGTTCTGTTTCCCCCCCCCCCCCTTGCCACTTTCTTTTCCCTGTTAAAACCTGCTAAATTTAACTTGTCCAGTTCTGTTAAAAGATCATTGATCTGAAATATGTTGTCCCCTTCAAAAAATATCAACAGATCTGCTGAATTTTCCAGCATTTTCTGTTTTCATTTCGGATTTCCAGCATCTGCTGTAGTTTGCTTTTGTACTGAACAATTTATTGCCGTCACTGCCAGCTCATTTAGTTTATAGACTTCCTTATCTCCTTGGGTGGGGAGTATGAAATTCATTATATAATCTGCATTTTATGTATTTTTAACCTAATGCCAGCAGTGGCTGTCTGTGCCGACAGTGACAATCTACTGCCTGTGGTATTTTCTGCCACTCTTGCTGTGAATTTAACTATGCTTTTCATTAGAGCAAGTTTATTGAGCGATGGCTTGTTTTTCATTTCTGAAAACTGGCTAACATGCATGGCTAGAAACTAATTTATTTTGAAGCTCTAAGTATATTGTTTTTTACTGGATTGTTATGGGCAATTGTAAATCTCAATATTGGATTTAATAAAATAAAAGTTGATTTAATTCCGTGGTTATAGAATCATGGAATGACAGCATAGGAGACCAGTTGTCCATGAACTTACTGTTGGTGGAGCCATCCAGTTAATTCAACATCTCTGCCCTCGCTATCAGAGAGATGTATTGCATGGAAAGAGACCCTTCGGTCCAACTCGTCCATGCCGATCAGATATCCTAAATTCACCAAGTCCCATGTGCCAGCACTTGGCCCATATTCCTGTAAACCCTGCCTTTTCATATATCCATCCAGATGCCTTTTAAATGTTGTAATTGTACCAGCCTCCTCCTCTTCCTCTGGCAGTTCGTTCCATTCTTTGTGTGGAAAAAGTTGCCCCTTGGATCCTTTTTAAATTTCTCCCCTCATCCTAAACCTATGCCCTCCAGCTCTGGGCTCCTCCACTCCAGGCAAAAGACCTTGTCTATTTATCTTATCCATGCCCCTCATGATTTTATAAACCTCTATAAGGTCACCCCTCAGCCTCTGACGCTTCAGGGAAAACAGCCCCAATTTATTCAGCCTCGTCCTATATCTCATGCCCTCCAACCCTGCCAACATCCTCCTAAATCTTTTCTGAACCCTTTCAAGTTTCACAACATCTTTAGTAGAATTGTACGCAATATTCCAACAGTAGCCTAACCAATGTCCTTTACAGCTGCGACATGACCTCCCAACTCTGACAGTGCTCTGACCGGTAAAGGAAAGCATACCAAAAGTCGCCTTCACTCTACTATCTACCTGTGACTCCACTTGCAAAGAGCTATGAACTTGCACTCCAAGGTCTCTTTGTTCAGCAGCACTCCCTATGACTTTACCATTAAGTGTATAAGTCCTCCTAAGATTTGCTTTCCCAAGATGCAGCCCCGCGCATTTATCTGAATTAAACTCCATCTGCCACTTCTCAGCCCATTGGCCCATCTGATCAAGATCCTGTTGTACTACTTCGCTGTCCACTATACCTCCAATTTTCGTGTCCTCTGCAAACGTACTATCATCCTTGCTGCTCTTGTAAATTTTCTATAGGTCAGTTTGAGTGGTCTTGATAGAGATATGGGTGCAGGTTGCCCATTTCCTATCTAAAAAGCAAATTTCAAAGTGGATGAAACAAGATTGAATTAAGTACTGAGCCACAAATGTGACCTCTGCAGTGGGTGGCTTCTTGCCAAATGTGTATTTGTCACAGTTATAATATTTGGATGATGCAAGTACGCTCATGGTATACTGAAATTGCAATACAGTAATCCCGGAATTTGTTCAAGAAATTTAACCCCTTCAGCTAAATCAAAGTTCAGTCTTAGCCTGTGTTCAGTGATCAGCATTCACGATCATTTGGGTTGTCCAACGTATTTTCAAGAGTAATTGTAATTAATCTCAATTTAAAATTTTGGTTTTAATTGTATATTTAATTGATACAATTCCTGTGTCTATGTTTATTTGGTTATGGATGCAATTTATCATTGTGCACCTGACATATGTAATATTGTAATTGCTTTTCTCAATTCTGGATTCATATTGCTGATCTTTCTCTTCTAACTTTTTTTTGTTTCTTGTACTTTTTGTGTATAATGTGAAGAAAGTTTAACTGTTCATGTTTTTGTGAATAAAATGTACATTAAAACTTCAAATGTGGTTACTGCATTGAGAGATGCAACTCATTTGCTAATTTTACTGAATACCTAACCCTTCATTCTTAGGTTATGGATGAATATCTTTAATTTTGAAAGTTCAAAAGGTGTTCGAAGAGTTCATGAAATCTGAATTAGAGATCCACAGCACATATCCTGTAAGCTTATCTGAGGAGTCCAGGAAGATTGGACAATTTGAGGAATAGAAATGTGATTCTGCACTGCAATGTATGCCACTGACTAAGGGCTATTTGATGGAGTCACCAGGTTACAGAGTGGAAAATGATTCACTTCCTGGCAAAGATTGTCATAGCCTGCGTTTTCTGATTGTGACACAATATGTAATGGTATGATCAGAAAATTCATATCTTTCATCCATGCAGCTACCATGAAGAATTTCTGCAGCTGCTGAAGTCTGAGAAAGAGAAAAAAATAGCTTTTGTTTTAACAGAACTGATATTTAATGTCAAGTTGGAGAATCAAAGGTGTCTTTAAATCTTTCTTTCCTCTCCTAGGTATCTCAATGCCTTGTCTCAGCAGACTATGCAAGAGATATTCTTTAGGGATCCTTCTGAGATGTTTTTGAAATAGCATCCGTTATGCAGCCTACATAGACAGGTTAATAAAATCCGAACATTGGCAATCAATTTTTCATTAATGACAATGCCCAGTCCTCCAGTTTTGTCTTTGCGTGACCTCTGATTATTTCATAACTGCTAAGAAAATGCAGTGGAGATGTTCAGTAATAGATTGTCAGTGGCTGTTGTAATTTTCATTGTTCTTGCCTACTTGTAAGCCTGAAATAAGCGCTTATTTTGTTGCTTCTGTTACATCTAGTTTGTTCTTGTTATGCACCAGTTTAAAATGGGAACTGCACAGTAGGTCAGTCAATATAGCTATGTGTGTCTGAAGAGGTGGTTTTATTCTTCCCAGTACCCAGGGCTTCAGCTCTCTGCCAGGTTGATTTAAGCAGCAGTTCTTTGTTTTGTAGCTGCCTTTGGGTCCATCCTTTCTTCCTCCAGTCTTGATCTGTCAGTTGTAGCTCACTGCAAGCCTGTTGGTTTGCCGAAGATTAGTCCTCAAATTTTCAGTTATTAGATCACAGGAGTAGTCCTACTCTCTCAAAAGAACTTCAGTTAGTCCCATTTCCCTGCTCTGTCCCTGCACATCTTTCTCCCATCCATGCACATCCAATTGCTGTTGAAATTATTGATTGTTTCAGCTTGTGACGCCATGACAGGTCATGAATTTCATGTCGATGTTGCTTGTCGTGTGAAGTTTTTTTAAAATATGGTTGGCTACTTCGGATGAGGATGGCCCCTGGTCTCTGCAAAGGTCTGCCCACCTGAATATCCACCCCACCCACTAACTCCCGTACCTAGTGGCAGTGAAGGTTTCGCTTAAGCTGAATTGCCATCATGTTATGCTTAGAAGCTGGGAAGGGAGTGAATTTGGCAGAGTGGCACTTTGACTGGTTTAAATTGCCTCCTCCTTTTGAGATTGTAACTTCAGTTGTTTAAATGGTTGTCTTTTAATTTGATTGCAGTTTAAATGCTCCTTTTTAAATTGGAACTTGATCTCCAAAAATAATTAAGATATTAATTGCAAAAGTTACTAATTATTTGAAAGTCTTAGTCATGATGCACAGACAGTTTGAAAGTATGCTTGTGAGTGCTTTGATAAATGACTAAGTCAATGTAATAGGAGATATTGAAGAGTTTGATAAAATGTCTATAATCCAATGGTGCAAAAATCATTAACATTCCCTCCTCCGAAGGATCGTGCTTCAAACATTTGCTTATGTCATAACTCTTGACATTCTTACACCTGCTGGCAGAACAGATGGCAGTCCATGCTGAGATTTGTGAACTTAGGGATATTAGTTTTCCTTACTATATGAGTGGTGAAGCTACCTATCATATCCCATTGCTGCATGTTCTCTATCTGATGTAGATGGAAGTTTACTAAGGATAGGGAAAACTAAAGACAACGATATTTGAGATTTAAAGAATCCTTCCTTCATTGGTTTAAGTTGAAACTTGGCCCTGTCTTTTATTTGTGTAGGTGTTGAATAATCCTTGCCAGTTTGCCTGCCTGCCTTGATCTTGAGGTTGGATTTGTTAAAATAAATACAAACTTTGCCATCTCCATAAGCTCTGTTTGCAGATTGTTATTTTTGTAACCAGTGAATAATCTCTACCAATTTCTCCTAACAAGTTGAAAAAAAATTGATGTGGCTTCTTTGAATCAAACCCTTTTAGTAAAGAAGGAGGTTTCCTTTGCTGTTTTGGATGTGAAGTAGCATTGTGTAGCATTGTAATGCAGGAACTGGCATCCAGGGCTTTGACCTGCATTGTTCCCCTGAGGAATGCACAAGGCTAAATCTGGAGAGTAGCTGCATAACCACCTGTACTCAGTAATGGGATAAATTTATTCCTGTTATACAGTATTGTATTAAAGGATACAGCTGTACTGTAAGGTCATTGATAACTGACAGCTTTCAGGCACTGTTACAGAATCACAAGAAGGTAAAAGATTACTGTACACTATAGAATATAAATAAAGGTGACTCTTCGCAGCAAAGAATGCTGTTGGCCAAAAAAATGCAGTATAGAGTTTTGTGTGCCTGCCTGCAAAGGTACAACTCAGTGTATTTTTTATGTTATCCCTGCTCAAAGGAGTAATGCTGCTTGTTTAAAATTGCCAAATTTCTGGATTACAAGCCAGCAAAAATCAGTGTTTTTTAATCTATTTCTATTTTCCAACAACTAGTGTTTAACTTGCTTTAATGTGGAATTGTATACCCAAATTGGTGTAATCACAAAGGACAGAGCTTGAGAAAGAAATAAAGGGACTGATCAGAATTATCTAAAGCAGCTATTATGAGGAGGATATTAAACAAAGGGAGATAAACATTGAGTGAATTTCAGTACGGCAACTAAGCAACTGAAGGTGCATCTGCTAGTGTGGAAGGGCAAAAAGAGTGCATAATGTACAATGAGGAATGGCAGAGAGGATAAAGTTAAAATCCTGGGATCACTTTCCAGGTATCAATTTAGGGATGGAAGGAAAAGCAATTTTTGGAAGCACATTTGTTACTGGATAGGCAGCAGCGACCAAGTAAGGGAGGGCTGTCCTGAGGGAGTCCAAGAGAGTTGACCGTTAATAGAGAGGCATTGGCTTGGAAGATAGTATGATTGACTGCGTCAGAAGCTACAGTGGTGTTTAGGGGAGAAGTCATATCCCATAATTATTTTTTCTCATCAAAATTCCTCTGTCTCTTGGTTTTTTTTATCCAAATTGTGTTCACTATTTGGGGTGATTGCACAATTGTGTGGTGGATTGTAGTGGTGGTAGTTTTAACTTTGCATTTTATATAACATTATTTATGAACCTGACTGAGAGCAACATCTGATAAAGTAGAAGATTAGAAACTTTTAACTTGTAAGTAACTATGGAAGTACAAAGTTGAGAATGTGCGTTGTAATGAATTTTGGTATGGCTCCTAAGCAACTGAAACCACATCCACCAGTGTGGTATCCAAAATAGTTTTCCCTTGTATCCCTGTGCCATTAAGTGGAAAGTCCTCCTAAGAACTATCTTTGTCATGACATCCCACCTTGTGCGGTTTATGCCCCTTTGCCCTTCTGCTAATATTCAAATATCAACCTGTCTAATGAACACAAGTACTTGGCCACCTTTAGCACCCCTCACATTCTAGTGGGGCTGTTTTTCCAATATAAGCAAGATATTTCAATGTTGCAACAAACAGGAGTATTTAATCAGTCAGTATTTCCACTAGTTAAAAGTACAGAGCAGTGTTAGTTCAGGGTGGAGATGAATTTTTTCCACCAAGTCCTCCTAATAGGGATGTTGACATCTCCAAATGTGGATAAAAAGTAAAATGATTTATGAAGACAAAAGGCTACAAGGATTAGAAAATATTCACTTTTTTAGTAGGAAACCTTAACTGCATCAGATTGAATGCTTTTTCCAATTAATTTAATCGTCTAGGCCAACCAGTAATCTTGGTCTTCAACGGAACGTGATTAACTTACAGCATAATTAGAACCATTCATTACAGGAGTACTGAAAGACAGGTTCTGCGGAAGAGTCACACTCCTTGAAATATTAACTCTAAATTCTCTTCACAGATGCTGCCAGTCCAGCTGAAATCCAGCAACTTCTGTTTTTGTACTGGAAGACTAGTTGTAACTTTCAATGGTAAACATAGAGCAGCAGTAATTTTATCTGCACTGAAAATGTGTTGCTGGAGCAGCGCAGCAGGTCAGGCAGCATCCAGGGAACAGGAGAATCGACGTTTCGGGCATAAGCCCTTCTTCAGGAACGAGGAAAGTGTGTCCAGCAGGCTAAGATAAAAGGTAGGGAGGAGGGACTTGGGGGAGGGGCGTTGGAAATGCGCATTTCCAACGCCCCTCCCCCAAGTCCCTCCTCCCTACCTTTTATCTTAGCCTGCTGGACACACTTTCCTCGTTCCTGAAGAAGGGCTTATGCCCGAAACGTCGATTCTCCTGTTCCCTGGATGCTGCCTGACCTGCTGCGCTGCTCCAGCAACACATTTTCAGTGCAGATAAAATTACTGCTGCTCTATGTTTACCATTGAAAGTTACAACTAGTCTTCCAGTACAAAAACAGAAGTTGCTGGATTTCAGCTGGACTGGCAGCATCTGTGAAGAGAATTTAGAGTTAATATTTCAAGGAGTGTGACTCTTCCGCAGAACCTGTCTTTCAGTACTCCTGTAATGAATGGTTCTAATTATGCTGTAAGTTAATCACGTTCCGTTGAAGACCAAGATTACTGGTTGGCCTAGACGATTAAATTAATTGGAAAAAGCATTCAATCTGATGCAGTTAAGGTTTCCTACTAAAAAAGTGAATATTTTCTAATCCTTGTAGCCTTTTGTCTTCATAAATCATTTTACTTTTTATCCACATTTGGAGATGTCAACATCCCTATTAGGAGGACTTGGTGGAAAAAATTCATCTCCACCCTGAACTAACACTGCTCTGTACTTTTAACTAGTGGAAATACTGACTGATTAAATACTCCTGTTTGTTGCAACATTGAAATATCTTGCTTATATTGGAAAAACAGCCCCACTAGAATGTGAGGGGTGCTAAAGGTGGCCAAGTACTTGTGTTCATTAGACAGGTTGATATTTGAATATTAGCAGAAGGGCAAAGGGGCATAAACCGCACAAGGTGGGATGTCATGACAAAGATAGTTCTTAGGAGGACTTTCCACTTAATGGCACAGGGATACAAGGGAAAACTATTTTGGATACCACACTGGTGGATGTGGTTTCAGTTGCTTAGGAGCCATACCAAAATTCATTACAACGCACATTCTCAACTTTGTACTTCCATAGTTACTTACAAGTAACACATTTTCAGCTCTAATCTCCAGCATCTGCAGACCTCACTTTCTCCTCAGCAGTAATTTTATGTAGATCTAAGAGTCTGACCACAATATAATAACCAATCTGATTCTATAGCTCTTGGTAGCGCTAACTTTGGATATTGATAGGTGACTTTTCATCATATAAAGTTAGAAATCTAACATTGCAATAGCTTTTAAGTAGCAATATTTTTCCACACGGTCTTCATTAACAAAATGGACTTTTAATAATTTAACATTGTCGGCTCAGTTGTTGGAGACTAGTTGTTCTAGTCTCCTTAATTTAGCCATATTGCATTAGTATGTGTCGGCTGAGGCTGAGTAGTAGCAATTTGGCTCTGAGACAGAAAGCTGTTGGTTCAAGTTGCATTCCAAAGACTCAAAAAGAAATATAGGCGAACATTCTCATTAGTAGTAGCCATAATCCCAGAAAGCCATACAGCTGCTTTCTCATGAAAGCCAGCTGGTGGTCAATTTAACCTGAAGGTCACCACACCTCCGGCAAGTGGCGAGTTTGAGAAGGCAGGGCCTTCATGGTGAACAGTATGGGAATTGAATCTACAGTCCTCACTTTCTCTTGTATGTCAAAGCCACCTTGGAGAATGCTTCCCCGAAGATTAGAGGTTGAATGTCCTTGACTGGCGAAGTGTTCCCTAACTGGGAGGGAACATTCCTCTCTGGAAATTGTTGCGTGGTATCCATTCATCCGTTGCCGTAGCATCTGCATGGTCTCACGAATATACTGTGCCTCAGGGTAGACAACATTGGCTGAGTCGCATGAGTATCTGCTGTGTACGCAGTGGGTGGTGTTCCCACGTTTGATGGTAGTGTCCATGTCGATGATCTGGCATGTCTGGTCGAGGTTGCTGTACCAGTTTTGTGTGGCGTTGTAGTCAATTTTGTCCTGATTCTAAGGGAGCACACTTGTGTCTTGACAAATACTTATTATTCAATCAACATCACAACAAACGATTATCTGATCTTTATCACACTGTGGTTCATTGGAGCTTGCTGTTAACAAATTACTTGCTGCATTTGTTTAATCACAACAATGACTGCACTGAAGAAGTACTAAACCATTTTGTAGGGTTGTGAGTGGTGCTGTCTAACTGCACATATTTCTGTCTTTTAATCTAAATAGCTCAGTTGCTTTATGTCAAAGTTATTAGTTTTTTTGTGCACGTCTTTCATGTGCCTGTCCTTGCAATCTAACCAATTTACTTTGGGGTGGCATTTGGCAGGGAGAGACCAGCTTGTTTGAGCTCACGACAATGGCATGTAGTTTACCTCCATGTAAAAATGCTGTTCACCTTTTGATGGGTGAGTCTATAAATCTATAGATGAGAGACAGCAAAAACGTTTACACACATCAACAATAAAAGTTGCTCGCATGTTGATTCTCTGGCATAGGATTCTGTATAAAAGTAGAGAGAGACTGCATTTTTGGCTTCATGTAAAAGTGAGTTGAAAAGTGTGGCGTTGGAAAAGCATAGCAGGTCAGGCAGCATCCAAGGAGTGGGAGAGTTCATGTTTTGAGCATAAGCCCTTCATCACGAAAAGGGGGGTAAGGTGGCGGAGGGTAGGGGTGTGGCTGGGCAGAAGGTGGCTGGGAATACAAAAAGGTGGATGCAGGTGGGGGGTAATTTTGTTAGGTTGGTGGGGAGGAAGATGGACAGGTAGGACAGGTCAAGAGGGCAGTGCTGATTTGGAGGGTTGGATCTGGCGGGAGGGGAGACTTGGAAACTGGTGAAGTCGATGTTGATGCCATGAAGCAGAAGAAGATGCATTCTTCCTCCAGCTACCCGACAACTGACCTGAGCTATCTGTCCATCTTCCTTCCCATCAATCCTCTCCATCTTCCCCTCTCACAATTACCCCCCACCTGCATCCATCTATCGCTTTCCCAGCTATCTTCCCCACCCAATCCCATCCCTACCCTCTTATTTATCTCTCAGCCTTCCTCCCCCATTCCTGACGAAGGGTAATGCATGAAAAGGCCAATGCTGCCTGACATGCTGTGCTTTTCCCGTGCCACACTTTTCGACTCTGACTCTCCAGCATCTGTAGTCCTCACTTTCTCCTGCATGTAAAAGTGAGATTGCACTGCTTTAGTGTAAATACTTGTGAAAAGTCCAGTGAATTAATGCTTTGTGAAATTAGTAAATTATATAGTAAATAATTTAGTAAAATTGGAAAGAAAAATGGGATGAAATAATCAAATTGCATGTTTGCTTTAAATGATTAGTTTATAGGTGTTTCTGTGGCCACTATTTTTGTTCTAAAGTGCAACATTATTGTCTTTCCAAAAATTTTTATTGTTTGTGTATGTGTGGGGAGTGGCGAGTTGTGATAGGTGGTGCGCAGGACACAGATCCACTCTCTTTTGTAACATCTGTCACAAAGATTTAGGACATTTGACTGATGATGTTAAAAGTTCACGAAGGCCTGAGGCTCCTGTACAAACGGTTGTATTATTGGAATAATAATTAAAATGCATTTTTCATGGCCCAAACACAATAATAGAGATTTATGGAGTACTATACTTTCATTACATTATTGACCCACATTCTTAAAACATTTGGAGTTCTTTCCATTATTACAACTGAATGATCTTGAACCTTTCTCAGCCCTCCAATTTCTCAATTCTGAATTCCATTCTCTGCTAATGTCCATTTTCTTTATCTTGCCACTGGAGGTTGTAACTTCACTATTCACATTCTCTAATGCCGGCTCTGAAATTTTTTTATCTCCCTCTCTCTTCCTTTGAACTTCTCAATACTTTTCTCTCTCTGAGCATTTGGTTCATCTTTTGCTGAATGTTCTTTTTCTGCCTGATTATGCTTCTGTGAAGACTCTTAGAACTTATGGCACTATTTTATAGCAGTTGTTGAGAAAATGTTTCCATTTGTCTAAGGGTCATAAAGCTAAGGTGGTCTCGAATATTTCCTTTAGGAAATTCAGGAGAACATACTTTGGTTAGAATATGTAACTTGCTACCACAAGGAGAATTTGGAGGTGAATGGCATAGATACATTTAAGCAGCAGCTGTTAGTGCGTGAGGAAGAAAGGAGTACCAGGTTTATTGGTATTAGATGAAGAGAATTAGGAGGAGATTTGTGTGGGATTGAAATGCTGGCATAGACTTTTTGGACTGAATGGTGCAAATTCTATGTAAGTCATTTACGTATTATGTTAATTTTTAGGATTTGAATTCGTGTTTGGGGTATAATGTGCCATTATTTGAATTATTCTAGATCACAGTTTGAGTAAGTTCCACATCAGACCTGGAAATGTCAGCAGTATTCAGATCTGAACACGTTAACTGTGCCAGAAGTATATATTTAGGTATTGGCTACAGTTCCTGTCACTTCTATTCAGCAACTGTTATACAGTGGTACCTTTTTAAAATTTCTCACTGCTCACCACAGTCATAGACGGATGCTATTAAATAATAGAGTATGTGAATTAAGTAAAGTTAATAATTTATGTATCGCACTGTGCTTGCGTTTCATCCACATTGTTTAATTCATTTTTTGGGCTGTTTCATTTTATAAATGAGTCCGTAATTAAGTTAATGATTATCATGTAACACGTGATGTATTATGCTCCTCAGAATGACAACAGGTAGCAGTTTGGTCATGCACTATGAAAATGGTTTCAATTTAGCAATTGACTTTGGAACTATTTGTAGTAATATGAAATATTGATGGCTATATAAGGCATAAGAAACATAGACAGGTCATTGTGTTATAATGCACGAATTGCCAATGCAAATTCGTTTGACGAATTGGGGACACTGTTTCAAAAGCGTGAACTTTCAAAATGTGTTGGCTGTAACATGATTACAGCGCAACACTTAAGTGCTGTTTCTAAAGGGCAATGTTTCTATAACATGGGATTGCACAAGAATGCAACCATCGTGTTATGGAAGAACTGAACTATGGAAATATTATTATATTGTGGTGAAGTGGGATAGGTGAAGTCAGACAGAGGGTACGACCTCGTTGGTCAGTAGGAGGAATAAATCTGGTTGGTGGCTGGGAGGCGTGGAAGGGAGGGAGAGAGGCTGGAAGACAGTCTGGATGGGAAGGGAGGTTATTTGAAATTGGAGAACTCTAGTGTTGAATGCTCCAGGTTGTAGGCTGCCCAAGTGCAAAATGAGGTGATGTTCCTCCAATTTGCAGTTTGGTTCGTTATGGCAATGGAGGAGGACCAGGATGGTCATGTCAGAAAAGGAGTGGGAAGGGGAATTAAAATGGGCGGTGACTGGGAGTCCGGTCAGCTCCTGCGGGCCTGGCTGAGATGCTTGGTGAACCATTCCCGAAGTTTGTTTTGTCTGCCGGATGTAGAGAAGACCACATCAGGAGCACCTGATGCAGTAACCTTGGAAGAGAGGCAGGTGAAGCTCTGTCTCACCTGGAAGGACTGTTTGGGGTCCTGGATGGATGTGAGGGGTTTGGTGTACTGGCAGGTTTTGCATCTCTTCCAGTTTCAGGGGAATGTATCTGGGGGTTTGGGGATATTGGGGAGAGGAGGGGGGGAAGGGGGTGGGGAGGGCAGTGGGAAGAAGCTTGGAAGGAAATGCAAGAAATTTGATTTTAAAGTTCTTTCATAAAAAGCAAAAATGATTTGATGATTTATACAATAGAGACTGCACTTCATGTTCTTTATTGTTTATTTTGCCAAATCTCAGAAGCATTATTGAATTTTCTTTACTCTGAGGGTTATGCTATATTGCTCAGCCAATTTTGGGCATGTTTACCTGTTTCTCACCAAATTAATAGATTAGTGAATAGCATAGGATGATTTTATAGTTTCATACATCACTGTCAAAAAAAGAAACATAAGGATTTCTATTATTCACACATGGCTAATTGATCAGCTGTGGGATGCTTAAAGTGGTGTTGTACTTCTGATAACAGTAATATGTTTAATATAGAGTACTATATACCTTGGTTGTTATCCTCTGGAGGCTAATGTGCTCATTTGGGGAAATTTTGTTATCTAATAAATCAGAGAAGGTTACCAGGTCTATATAGAAGTGTCATTTGATAAAGATAGTCTCTATTCTCTAGTCCTCTGGTGATTTCTCATTCTTTCAACCTGAGTATTAATCCCAGATTTGAACATTCCTAGGAAATGCAATTACTTGCATGTCTGCTAATTGAGAGATGGGTCTGGAAAGAGGAATATGTTGTCATTCAGATTACATATTCAGCTTGTGGTGGATATGCTATCAGCTATTGTTCCTCTGGCATTGGGGGTTGGGTTGGGGTTTGGTTTGGTTTGCTTTGCTATGTGGCATGTAATTAAATACTCTGCAGCCCAGTGATGAGAATATCCAAGTTGCTGAATCAGTTGACTCATTAATCAGCTGACTTGGGGCTGTTATTCCCCTGCAAGTTTTGTTGTACTGTTATTCCCTAAAGAGTTCTTTTTTAACAAAACTGACCAGCTTTCAGAAACTTGTGAATTCTGCTTCCATGGTTAACATGTCTTGGTGTGCGACTTAAGATTACTACACCTTCAAATTCAGAGGCAGAAGCACTACCTATTAATTGAACTTGCTGTTGGTCTAGATAGTACATTATACTGAAGTAACTTTGCATGCAGGCAAGGAGGTTATACAAAGCAAAATCCTACACATGCTTTCAATCTGGACTAGAAACACAAAATATTGGAAATCCTGGGCAAGTCAGGCAGCATCTGTGGCAAGCAAGAGAATGAAACAAAGTTAATTTTTTTTTAAGTTAATGGCCTTTCATCAAAAGTGGGAAAGGTGCAAAAATATTTGATGGTACTGTGACAAGTAATTAAACAACATATGGTTCTGGAGGAAGCGTAAAAGGAGATCCTAACAGCTGCTTTCTGAAAACAAAATAGAAGCAGACATTGTGTCCATAAATTACTGAGTTCTGAGCCCAGAAGATTACTAAGTATCTAGTTGAAAGACAAGGTGCTGTTTTCAACTTAACACCGCTTCATTGGGACAATGTATGAATCCAAGGATAGAGAGATCAATGTGGAAGTGGGCAGGAAATTAAAGTGGCAAATCACGAGAAACTCTGAATTGTGCTTGCGAACTGAATAGAAATGTTCACAAAGCAGCTACTCAACCTGACTTAGGTTTCCCCAGTGGAGACTTTGTTGTGAGTGGCAAATGTAGAATGTGAATTTGAATGAAGTACCAATAAATCTCTGTTTCACATGAAAGGTGTGGATGGTGAAAAAGGAAGAGGTAAAAATCCCTCTATCCTTGGAATCATGTGGTCCCAATGAAACTTAGTGTTAAGTTGAAAACAGCTCCTTATCTTTCAATTAGATATTTAAGGATCTAATTTAAAGGTAACGTTACATTTGTGCTTTGTTGTGGAAAGGGAGTGTTGAAGATAATTTAAGGATTAATCAGGGTTTCCAGCAGAAAAGCACCCTAAGGAATGCTGAAAGGAGAGTGGAGGGAAGATGTGTTTAGTGTCATCAAGCTAGAGGTGATTGAATTGTAAGTGTTAGAGTATAATTGATGGATGTGAAAAGTGAGGAGAAAGGGAGCTCCACCCTGGTCCCAGAAATAGGTAAGAGTCAAAGGATAGAAAATGGATGTGGCTGAAGGTCTTGCCACTCATGATACAGGGTTCACACACATGCTGTTGTCAACTTTTCATCTGCAGTACTGACTTACTTTACCTCAGTTGTCAGAAATGCATTCCATTTCATCCTTCACCATATTCAGTGCCTTAACAAAAACGTTTTTGTTTCCTCTGTTCATGTGTTAAGGATTGTAAACAACTCTTGAATTCCAGTATCCTTGTGATTCCTCCTCTTTCATTTTCCTTTGACCCATTATAACCTGTTCTCACTAACTCATCATCTGGGCCCATTTGAATTAGAATTATCAGTCTTCAGCAATGTTTCCGTTTCATCCCCTTACTGACCTCAATGAAATTTGAGCTCCGTGCAGTTCTGAGCTTGTCTTTCACAGCCTTCATTTCCCTAGCCGTTTCTTTGACTTGCTCCCATCATCAGATTTCTCTTTCCACGGCAACCTTATTTGTGTATCTGGAAGAGAGGTAGACGTGGTCTATATGAAGTTGCAAATATTTTTAGGATGCATCAGCTGAACCACTCTTTTTCTGCACAGATCTGCTAATTACATATGCACAGCACTTTCTGTTCTTATTTTGGACCTGCAGCATGCTCTTCGGTTCACTATGTACAAAACCTTAGGGGATCTAGGAGAAAGTGAGGACTGAAGGCGGTGGAGATCAGAGTCGAGAGTGTGGTGCTGGAAAAGCACAGCAGGTAAGGCAGCATCCGAGCAGCAGGAGAATTGACTTTAGAAACAGCACTTAGTGTTGGTGCTGTAATTGCATTACAGCCAACACACATTTTAAAAGTTCGCATTATAGAAATAGCGTCCCCAATTCATCAATCGCGTCACAGTGAATTCGCATTGAAGAAACGTGTTATTACAGAACGACCTGTATATTGTGTCTTATAAATTTCTGATAGCGTTCCGTATGTAAAACAGATTCCAGTTAAATTGAAATGTGAGCTGAATGTTAAAAATGAGATTGTGACAATTGTGCATCCAAATTCTGCATTCATATCATTGCAATAATATAACAACTTCAACGTTTCCCAAACATTCCAGTAAATTATTTTGAACTATTGTCACTGCTGGCCTGTGGGGAAACTTGGAAATCATTTAGTGCATCACAGTATTCCACAAGCTTGTTCACGATTTGCTAATGTTGTTTGATAAAGAATTGTTGGCCCCAATGTGAAAAAAATTTTCTCACTTTAAAATGTGTTGAGGATACTTTTGCCATCCACGAGAATAACTGTACTTTAACAATCAACAAATATTTTGGCAATTACTTTTAAAAACTGTTGGGAAAGAATACATTTTTTTTGTCCCTCCCACAGCAACATTGGCTTTAGTTGGTTATATATGTGGCTATACTTGACAACCTATACTTGGGTGGTGGCATCTTGCAATCCACTTGTCTTGAATGTGCTCACTGTTAAAATTGGAGCTCTTAAGCTCAAGGTTTCATGGAGGTACTGTTGCTTGTTTTCCATGCATCTGCAATATTACCAGAAGCCAATCTCTAAACTGTAATTCCGTTATCCTCTGGGACACTTGGAAAATTATTTTCTACCCCAACTCCCACTTTAATTTTAAGAACTCCTGAAAACTTCTCTTTTTGATTTTGCCTTTACTCAAGATTTATTTTTACATTTGATCTCCCTGATTCCTTGTGAGGTATTTGACATGGTTATTTTACATGAGCACAACAAAAATGTGGCCATTGCAATGTAGAAAAACTGAAAGAACTGCAGATGCTGTTAATCAAACAAACACAGAGATTACTGGAAAAGCTCAGCAGGTGTGGCTATTCTGAGGAAGGGTCACTGGACCAGAAACATTAACTTGGATTTCTCTTCACAGACGTTGCCAAACATGCTGAGCTTTTCCAGCAATGTCCGTTTTTGTTTCTACATTGCAATGTATGATTGTTTCATCTGCAGCGCTTTGTAAATAATGTAAATTGACAGAGAAGGTCTTGATCACATTAGACTTGAGTTAATGTTACCAGAAATGAGGTAGAACAGACCACAGCTTATGACATCACTTTCTCCTATTTGTCAATCTTGTCTGACACTTAATATAAACACAGTATAAAGGTAAAGTCGCCATTGTCCTACCAGACCATATGGCTGCTTGCTCATTAAACAGTAGCCTGTCCTTCCTCCCTCCCTCTCTCTCTCTCTCTCTCTCTCTCTCTCTCTCTCTAATCTGACAGTCACCACGCTTTAGGCAAATGGACAGGTTGAAAAGGAGAGTGACCTTAGCTGATGAATGAATTGAAGCCACCATGTTGACTTCACTCTGCATCTGCAGCCAACTGAACTAACCAAGCTCTAAAAACCACATTGTAACAGTCGAGATTGAAGTTCTGCACTAAAATTCTTTATTACTTAAACTTCATGATGAATTCTGGCTCTTGCAATTTTACAAATTCTCGTTAAATCCAATGAACATACGTAACAAGAGAAAACAAACTTCTAATGGCAGTAAGGGAGGTGTGGGACCAATGCCAGGTTTGAATAGCAAATGCTTGGCTTCTGCACTTTCTTTCTTAAAAACAAATTGTGGGATCAGGGCGTTGCTGGCTGACCAGCATTTATTGCCCATCCCTAGTTGTCCTTGAGAAGGTGGTGGTGAGCTGCCTTCTTGAACCACTGCAATCCACCTGCTGTGGGTTGACCTACAATGCCATTAGGGAGGGAATTCCAGGATTTTGACCCAGCGATAGTGAAGGAACAGCAATATAGTTCCAAGTCAGGATGGTGAGTGGCTTGGAGGGAAACTTGAAGGTGGTGGTATTCCCATGTATCTGCTGCCCTTGTCCTTCTAATTAAAAATGGTTGTAGGTTTGGAAGGTGCTGTCTCAGGATCTTTAGTGAATTTCTGCAGTGCATCTTTGAGATAATACACGCTGTTACCATTTGAGCATTGGTGGTAGATGTACATAGAGATGTACAGCACGGAAACAGACCCTTCGATCCAACTCGTCCATGCTGACCAGATATCCCAACCCAATCTAATCTCACCTGCCAGCACTCAGCCCATATCCCTCCAAACCCTTCCTATTCATATACCCTTCCAGATGTCTTTTAAATGTTGCAATTGTACTAGCCTCCACCACTTCCTCTGGCAGCTCATTCCATACACGTACCACCCTCTGCATGAAAAAGTTACCCTCTAGGTCTCTTTTTTTATATCTTTCCCTCTCACCCTGGTTCTGGCCTCTAGTTCTGGACTCCCCCACCCCAGGGAAAAGACTTTGTCTATTTATCCTATCCATGCTCCTCATGATTTTATAAACCTCTATAAGTTCACCCCTCAGCCTCTGGGGAAAACAGCCCTAGCCTATTCAACCTCTCCCTGTAGCTCAGATCTTCCAATCCTGGCAACATCTTTGTAAATCTTTTCTGAACCCTTTCAAGTTTCACAACATTCTCCTGATAGGAAGGAGACCAGAAATGCACGCAATATTCCAACAGTGACCTAACGAATGTCCTGTACAGCTGCAACATGACCTCCCAACTCCTGTACTCAATACTCTGACCAATAAAGGAAAGCATACCAAACACTTTCTTCACTATCCTATCTACCTGCGACTGCACTTTCAAGGAACTATGAACCTGCACTCCAAGGTCTCTCTGCACAACAACACTCCTGAGGACCTTACCATTAAGTGTATAAGTCCTGCTAAGATTTGCTTTCTTAAAATGCAGCATCTCACATTTATCTCAATTAAACTCCATCTGCCACTTCTCAGCCCATTGGCCCATCTGATCAAGATCCTGTTGTAATCTGAGGTAACCACCTTCGCTGTCCACAATACCTGCAATTTTGGTGTCATCTGCAAACTTACTAACTGTACCTCTTATGCTGACATCCAAATCATTTATATAAATTACGAAAAGTAGTGGACCCAGCACCGATCCTTGTGGCACTCCACTGGTCACAGGCCTCCAGTCTGAAAACAACCCTCCACCACCACCCTCTGTCTTCTACCTTTGAGCCAGTTCTGAATCCAAATGGCTAGTTCTCCCTGTATTCCATGAGATCTAACCTTGCTAACCAGTCGAATACTTTACTGAACTCCATATAGATCACGTCCACCATTCTGCCCTCACAATCCTTTTTGTTACTTCAAAACACTCAATCAAGTTAGTGAGACATGATTTTCCACGCACAAAGCCTGGTTGACTATCCCTAATCAGTCCTTGTCTTTCCTGATACATGTACATCCTGTCCTTCAGGATTCCCTCCAACAACATGCCCACCACCGATGTCAGGCTCACTGGTTTATAGTTCCCTGGCTTGTCCTTACCACCTTTCTTAAACAGTGGCACCACATTAGCCAATGTCCAGTCTTCCGGCACCTCACCTGTGACTATTGATGATACAAATATCTCAGCAAAAGGACCAGCAATCACTTCCCTAGCTTCCCACAGAGTTCTAGGGTATGCCTGATCAGGTCCTGGGGATTTATCCACCTTTATGCATTTCAAGACATCCAACACTTCCTCCTCTGTAATATGGACATTTTTCAAGATATCACCATCTATTTCTTTACATTCTATATCTTCCATGTCCTTTTCCACAGTAAATACTGATGCAAAATATTCGTTTAGTATCTCCGCCATCTCCTGCGTCTCCACACAAAAGCTGCCTTGCTGATCTTGAGGGTTCCTGTTTTCTCTCTAGTTACCCTTTTGTCCTTAATGTATATGTAAAAGCCCTTTGGATACTCCTAACACTATTTACTAAAGCTATCTCATGTCCTCTTTTTGCCTTCCTGATTTCTCTCTTAAGTATGCCCCTACTACCTTTATACTCTTCTGAGGATTCACTCAATCTATCCTGTCTATACCTGATATATTCTTCCTTCTTTTTCTTAACCAAATCCACAATTTCTTTAGTCATCCAGCATTCCCTATACCTACAAGCCTTCCCTTTCACCTTAAGAGGAATACACTTTCTCCAGACTCTTGTTATCTCATTTCTGAGGATTTCCCATTTTCTAACCGTCCCTTTACCTGGGAACATCTGCCCCCAATCAGCTTTTGAAAGTTCTTGCCTAATACTGACAAAATTGGCCTTTCTCCAGTTTAGAACTTCAGCTTTTAGATCTGGTCTATCCTTTTCCATCAGTATTTTAAAACTAATACAATTATGGTCGCTGGCCCCAAAGTGCTCCCCCACTGACACCTCAGTCACCTGCCGTGCCTTATTTCCCAAGAGTAGGTCAAGTTTTGCGCCTTCTGTAGTAGGTACATCCATATACCAAATCAGAAAATTTTCTTGTACTCGCTTAACAGATTCCCCTCCATCTAAACCCTTAACACTGTTGCAGTCCCAGTCTATGTTTGGAAAATTAAAATCCCCTACCATAACTACCCTCTTATTCTTATAGATAGCTGAGATCTCCTTACAAATGTGTTTCTCAATTTCTGTCTGAGTATTAGGGGTCTATAATAGAATCCCAATAAGGTGATCATCCCTTTCTTATTTCTCAGTTCCACCCAAATAACTTCTCTGGATGTATTTCTGGGAATATCCTCCCTCAGTACAGCTATAATGCTATCCCTTATGAACAACGCTATTCCCCCTCCTCTCTAGTCTCCCTTTCTGTCCTTCCTGTAGCATTTGTATCCTGGAACATTAAGCTGCCAGTCCTGCCCATCCATGAGCCATGTTTCTGTAATTGCTATGATATCCCAGTCCCATGTTCCTAACCATGCCCTGAGTTCATGTGCTTTCCCTGTTAGGCCTCTTAAATTAAACTGCATTTATTTTAATGCATCAGTCATACCTTGTTCTCTGCTTTATCCCTGCCTGCCCTGACTGTTTGACTCACCTTTGTTCTCAACTGTACCAGTCTCACATTGAAATCTTTTGTCAGTATCTCCCTGGGTCCCACCCTGCCACCTTACTGGTTTAAAACCTCCTGAGCAGCTCTAGCAAATCTAGTCCCCTTCCAATTCAGGTGCAATCCATCCTTCTTATACAGGTCACTTCTACCCTAAAACAACTTCGAATGATCCAAAAATGTGATTTCTCCTCCCAGCTCTTCAGCCATGCATTCATTGCTCTATCCTCCTGTTCCTGCCCTCACTAGCTCTTAGCACTGGAAATATTCTAGATATTACTACTCTTGTGAACTGGATTAGAGTGGTGCTGGAAAAGCATAGCAGGTCAGAGAGCATCCGAGGAGCAGGAAAATCAACGTTCGCGCAAAAGCCCTTCTTCTGGAATGTTTTTCTTCAGGGCAGAGGAAATTACCTGGGAGTTGCGGTGGGAGAGGGACTTCCTGAGATTCTTGTAGAGAGAGGAGGAAAACTTCTTCAAGGCAGGCATCCTTGCAGGAGGATTTGCAGTAGGGTTAAAATCAACGAGGTAAAAACAATGACTGCAGTTGCTGCAAACCAGATTCTGGATTAGAGTGGTGCTGGAAAAGCACAGCAGTTCAGGCAGCATCTGAGGAGCAGGAAAATTGACGTTTCAGGTAAAAGCCCATCATCAGGAACGTCGATTTTCCTGCTCCTTGGATGCTGCATGAACTGCTGTGCTTTTCCAGCACCACTCTAATCCAGAATCTGGTTTCCAGCATCTGCAGTCATTGTTTTTACTCTTGAGGACCTCCTTTTTAAAATTCCTGCCTAACTCTCTGTAATCTCCCTTCAGAATCTCAACGTTTTCCCTTCCTATGTCATTGGTTCCAATGTGTACAATGACCTCCTGCTGGCCCCTCTTCCCCCGTGAGAACATTCTGCACCCTCTCTGAGACATCCTTAATCCTGGCACCTGGGAAGCAACACACCATTCTGCTTTTTCACTGCTGGCCACAGAAATGTCTGTCTGTGCCTCAGACTAGAGAGTGTCCTAAGACAATCAACTGCTTGGAACCCAACGTACCTCTCAATACCAGATACTTGGCTGTTTGTGCTATGTTCCCTTGAGAATCTATCACCTGCACATTTTTGAAAACGGTATACTTGTTTGAAATGGGGTTAGCCACAAAAGACTCCTGTACTCCCTGCCTACCTCTCTTACCTTTCCTGGAGTTAACTCATGTATGTGACTGTATTTGAGACTACCCCCCCCCCCCCATAACTGTTATCCATCGCATCCCCTTGCTCTTATACATTCCTCATTGCCTCTAACTGTCTGTCCAACCGATCCATTCAATCTGATAGGATTCACAACCAACGGCATTCATTGCAGATAATCCTCAGTAACCTGTAAACTCTCCCTAAACTCCCATATCCAGCAAGAAGAGCATATCACTCTATTAAAGGCCATTTTTGCTTCTTTCAATCTACAGACCCAGAAAATAGCACTTATTCCTCTTCAAAACACTGCTCCAGGTTAAATTAATGCTTATGGCTTATATTTTAAATTTAATCAAGAGACATAGTTCAGTAAAACTATAATCAAGAAAGAACCCACTTATTTTAAGGCCACGTTTAAAACATCCACTTATCTGTTTCTGTGGGTGACCTCTCCAAGATCAGTTGTGAAATTCACTGGTTTTTAATTTTCCCAGATGTACTCCTATGTCCAGCGATACATGAATTCCACAGGAAAGGTAGTAACTGCTAACTCTGTCAGTTAGCAATGTAGGTTTCTTTCCTCTCTCTCTCTCTCCCCTGCACTTGACCTCACCATGTGCTTCCTTATTCTGTTCTGCTCCCTTTAAAAGTGCTGTTGTTTTGACTTTATTCCTCCAAATTTCTGAAACAATGCAATAGCATATAAAACAGTAATTGCTGCTTCTGGAATTCGAGAAATCACCTCCAACACCTAAAACACCTCAAAGGAGTGGATGTTTGTGGAAGTAGTACTAGTTAAGCATTTGTCCTGGATGGTTACAAGATTTTTGCTGGAAATGGGGGATTCCATCGTACTCCTGCCTTGTAGATGGTGGATAGGCTTTGGGAAGTCTGGAGGTGAGCTGCTCGCTGCAGTATTCTTCGCCTCTGACCTGTTCTTAAAGCCACTGTGCTTATTGGCAAGTCTGGTCAATGGTAAATCTCAGGATGCTGACTGGGGGAATTAAGTGATGCTAACACTATTGAGTGTCAAAGGGCGGTGATTAGATTGTCTCCTATTGGTGACAGTCATAGTGTAGCATTTTTGTGGTGTGAATGTTACTTGCCACTTGTCAGTCCAAGTCCGTATATTGTACAGATCTTGTTCCATTTGAACATGGGGTCTTGAGTCTCTGAGGAGTTGTGAATGGTGCTGAACATTGCGCAATCATTAGCGAACAGCCCCAGTTCTGACCTTGTGATGGTGGAAAGATCATTGATGAAGCAGCTGAAGATAGTTGGGCCTAGGACAGTATGCTGAGGAATCCTGCAGAGATGTTCTGGAACTGTGATGGCTGAGCCTGAACAGCCATAACCATCTTCCTGTCTATCAAGTATGACTCCACTTAGCAGAGAGTTTGCCCCCTGACATCCATTGATTCCAGTTTTGCTAGGATTCCTTGATACCACACTCTGTCAAACATAAACAGGTTGAATTTCAGGATTTGTATTTTTTTTTAAATTTAAATCAACATTAACTTGTTGAAGTCAAGCAACTGCTGACAATGTGGGATCTTCCCTTATGATTGTTAGAGATTAATTGTCCCCTGAATCAACTCCATTTGGAAGTTGACATTCAGTTAGCTGACTGATAAGCATGGAAACAAAGCATAGAATTTTAAATACCACTTCATGAAGTTTCCCCTTGAGATAAAGAGAGAGTTGGCATGAGCTGATATTTTGCATTTGGAATTTTGATTTTGATGATGGGAGAGATTTTCGTGGGTAAATTTTGTTGACAGTGTATGAGCTAAGTCAACGGTGTTTTCTCCAAAAATAATTCAGCTAGTTGCAATTAAAATTTGCTGTGTTGCAATGTGACACCATAATGTTTTCAGAAAAAAAGGTTTGTAGTCTGATTTCTAACAGTTTGGTGCTGGGATTTCGAGGTGTTAATTTGATGCACTGAATGCAGCCATTAATGAGACCAGCTGTCGGGCTGAACAAGCTGTAAATTGCTGTCGAGCTCACACAGCAACTTCAGGAGTCACTTCAAGGCAGTGATTTTATATCCTGCCACAAATTACCACTGAAAAGTATGCAGGTATACGGACTCATCCCCTGGTTGCTAATTGCAGAATGTTCCAGGGTATGTTGGATGTAAAGCCCTTGGGATTTGGTGCACATGACCCTGTGCATTTTCACGAGAGACCTGTGCTCGGAGACAAATTGATTTTGTGTAATTGGGTCACAGGGCAGCAGTGTTAAAGAGTTGTGTTCTTTTGATGCAGTGACTAAGATGTTGCTGTGTTAATACGAAATGTGTTTTGCTAACTTTAATGTTCACTCTCTGTATATTACTGACTGTGGCTGGAAGACATTATAGGCTCAAAAACAGAAACTACTGGTGACACTCAGGAAGTCAGGCAGCACGTGTGGGGCAAGAAGCTACAGTGAAGTTTCATGTTAGTGTCCTTTTCTCAGAACTGGAATTTGCTGGCCATGAATAACAGAGCATTGGGTGGGAGTGGTCTGAAGGCAGGGAAAGAACAAGAAAGCAAGTTCTGGGATCAGATGGATGGTGAGAGTGATTAAATGACAGATGGCACAATGGAAAGGGTTGGAATGAGATAATTGCAGAAAGTCCAAGTGAAAACCAGAGTGGTAATTCAGATCTAAAGTTGTTGAACATTATTAAGGTTGGAAGGATGAAAAATGCCTAGTAGACTGATCAAATTAAATCTAATTCTTTTCTGCCTTCCTTCTTGTTCAAAATATCTCTTTTAACACTACCCTTTATGCTTTTGCTTCTATTGATACAATTCCACAGACTCATTATCAGATCCAAGTCTCATTTTTCATATGAGAAGCCTAGATGGAGAGCATTGCGACCCATAGCATCCTTGTAAATTTCTTCATGTTATTGTTTGAAGATATTTGGAGAAACAAAATAATAATCTGTCACACACTCAGCCTTTGCTGCTGTCTTCAAGTTTCTGTCTCCTCTCCCTCACCTGATATCATCACTTCCTGCATTCTGTTTGACCGCTTCCTCCTAAAGCTCTCATGCGTGGTTATTGTGGCTGTAGAGTATTCATGTAACGACATTGAAAGATTATTTCGCGTCTTCCAGTGAAACAGAAACCTGTTAATAATCTATCCAAACTATGTGCTTTTTTAATTAGTCTGGCACATCCTTGCAATTACTGATGCCCCCAACCTTTAAAGGACCAGGTCATCTGTCCAAATAGAAACAATATTATCATTGCAGAAACTGTTGCTTGAGTATACAGCAACAGCTCTGAGACACTTGGATTATAGCAAAGGAAGCAATAATTCAGAAACTGATGACCAGAAATCTAATAAACCTACACAGATCCAGTGTGCTGTAAACACAAGCATTGCTGCACCATTAATTAGAAGATATTTCCTTTGAAATTTTTTAATGCAGTGTTCAAAAATTTTTGAGTTCTGGACAGATTGCTTGGAGCTGGGTTTCTCTTTTGAGTTGTATCAGGCCTCACATGTAAACAAATTTCACAGCACAGTGGCTCAGTGGTTAGCACTGCTGCCCCTCAGCTCCAGGACCTGGATTTGATTCCAGCCTCTGGCGACTGTCTGTGTGGAGTTTGCACATTCTCCCCATGTCTGCGTTGGTTTCCTCCCACAGTGAAAAGCTCTGGAGATCAGATCTGAAAAATGTGTTGCTTGGGCTTATGCCCGAAACGTCGATTCTCCTCCTTTGATGCTGCCTGACCTGCTGCGCTTTTCCAGCAACACATTTTTCAGCTTCCTCCCACAGTCTAAAGATGTGCATGTTATGTAAATTGGCCTTGCTAAATTGCCCACGATGTGCAGGGATGTGTCGGTTAGGTGCATTAGTCAGGGCTAAATATAGAGTAAGGGGAATGGGTCTGGGTGGGTTACTCTTCAGAGAGTCTGTATGGACTTTGTGGGCCGAAGAGCACTGTAGGGATTCTATGATTCACTCAGCAACAAATCTACTTTTCCTTCAACGTTTGACCACTTGCCAAAAATGAAACTTAATTTGCTGTTATATATTTTTAAAACTAATAATTTGGAATGAAGTATGCCTGTTTATCTGCATGCTGCCCCATGGCAGTGTCTCCTGACAAGAGGCCAGTAGACTCCCTACTACTTGCCTGATTCTATATAGTTTTATTTTTCTGCTACCTTTCCTCACCCCTCGATACTTTGCACTTCCAGACCTTTGGTTCAGCCTCCAGATCAGGTGAAATCTTAATGGCCTTGACTTTAATGTAGGAAATTGTGAATATCATAATCAGCCTCTCTACCAACATCACTTCATTGAAGGGATTCAATTATTTCCCTTGGTCACTGTATGCAGTTGAGCAAATTAGTTTACAGTAAGGACAACTCAAAAATAATACTCAGGATAAGCTGGAAGAGAGTCTATTATGTTTCTGATTGATATTGAAGTTAAGTCTTTTAAGGTGATACTGTGATTTTAAGAAGTGTATTTTGTCCTTTTTTATTATAAAGAACAATTGAGATAGAGGTGTGAAGCAGTCTGCTCAAAGCCAATCAAGTGAACAGCTTGTGAGGCCTTGGGTTTTTTTTAAAGATAGATCATTAGATGCAGCCTGAATGTTAGGGTCAGGCTCCACAGAATCAGAATTTTTAGTTTAGTTTATCAGTAGGTGTTAGGGTTCTCGTGGGTTTTCATCCTGCTTATTAAATGCATGTGAGGAAATCATGTTTCCTGACTTTGCCAAGGGTGTATGGAATGTTACTATATTGGAGCAGTTACTGAGTAATTTATTATTTAATTCTGGGTAATCCAAGATGGAGAGGAACTTCTTAAGTGTGTACAAGACAATTTTTTCACACAGAGGGTGGTACATGTTTGGAATGAGCTGCCAGATGAAGTGGTGGAGACTGGTACAATTGCAACATTTAAAAGACATCTGGAAGGGTATATGAATAGGAAGGGTTTGGAGGGATATGGGCTGGGTTCTGGCAGGTGGGACTAGATTGGGTTAGGATATCTGGTCGGCATGGGCAGGTTGGACCGACCGGTCTTTTCCCATGCTGTACATCTTTATGACTCTCTGACTCTATAACATACCGTTTGCCTTCTTAACAACCCTATCAACCTGGGTGGAAACTTTCAGGGATCTATGTACATGGACACCCAGATCTCTGTATTCAAGTACACTATCATGAACCTTGCCAATTAGCCCAATACTCTGCATTCCTGTTGCTCCTTCCAAAGTGAATCACCTCCCACTTTTCCGCATTAAACTCCATTTGTCGCCCCTCAGCCCATCTCCGCAGCTTACCCATGTCCCTCTGTCACCTACAACATCCTTCGGCACAATCCACAACTCTACCGACCTTAGCGTCATCTGCAAATTTACTAACCCATCCTTTTGCACCCTCATCCAGGTCATTTATAAAAATGACAAACAGTAGTGGCCCCAAAACAGATCCTTGTGGTACACCATTATTAACTGAACTCCAGGATGAACATTTCCCATCAATCACCACCCTGTGTTGTCTTTCAGCTAGCCAGTTTCTGATCCAAACCGCTAAATCATCCTCAATCCCATGCTTCAATATTGTGTGCAATAGCCTACCATGGGAGACCTGATCAAATGCCTTATTGAAATCCATATACACCATATCAATGGATTTACCCTCATCCATCTGTTTGGTCACCTTCTCAAAGAACTCAATAAATAAGGCATGACCTGCCCTTCATGAAACTGTGTTGACAATCCCTAATGAACTTATTCCTTTTTAGATTATTATAAGTCCTATCTCTTATAACCTTTTCCCACACTTTACCTACAACCTAAGTAAGACTCACTGGTTGAGAATTACCAGGGTTGTCTCTACTCCCCTCTTAAACAAGGGAACATCATTTGCTGTGCTCCAGTCTTTCAACACTATTCCTGTAGACAATGACGACATAAAGATCAAAGGCTCTGCTATCTCCTCCCTGGTTTCCCAGAGAATTCTAGGATAAATTCCATCCGGCCCAGGGGGCTTATCTATTTTCATACTTTCCAGAATTGCTAACACCTTCTTGTGAACTTCAATCCCATCTAGTCTGGTAGCCTGTATCTCTGTATTCTCCTCAACAACATTGTCTTTTTCCAGTGTGAATACTGACAAAAAGTATTCAATTAACACCTCCCCATCTCTTCTGACTCCACGCACAACTTGCTACTACTATCCTTGATTGGCCCTAATCTTACTCTACTCATTCTTTTATTCCTGATATACCATGAGAAAGCCTTCATGTTTTCCTTGATCCTATCCATCAATGACTTTTCATGTCACTTCTTCTTATTTCTCTCTTTAGATGGCTAACTTCACATTTCATCCTAACACAAGCTGCCTTCTTCCTCTTGACAAGCGTTCCAACCTCTTCAGTAAACCACGGCTTCCTCACTTGACAACTTCCTCACTGCCTAACAAATACACATTTATCGAGGACGAGCAGTAGCTGTTCCTTGAATAAGCTCCACATTTCAATTGTGCCCATCCTTTGCACCCTAAATCTTGCCTAATCGCATCATAATTGCCTTTCCCCCAGCAATCACTCTTGCTCTGTGTTGTGTACCTATCCCTTTCCATCGCTATAGAAAACATAACCAAATTGTGGTCACTATCACCAAAGTGCTCACCTACCTCCATATCTAACCTAGTTGGGTTCATTCTCCAATACCAAATCCAATGTAGCCTTGTCTCTTGTTGGCCTGTCTACACACTGGAGGAGAAAGTGAGGACTGCATATGCTGGAGATCAGAGCTGAAAATGTGTTGCTGGAAAAGCACAGCAGGTCAGGCAGCATCCAAGGAGCAGGAGAATCGACGTTTCGGGCATGAGCCCTTCTTCAGGAATGAGGAAAGTTTCCTGAAGAAGGGCTCATGCCCGAAACGTCGATTCTCCTGCTCCTTGGATGCTGCCTGACCTGCTGCGCTTTTCCAGCAACACATTTTCAGCTCTGTCTACATACTGTCAGGAAACCCTCCTGTAAACATTGGACAAAAACTGACCCATCTAAAGTACTGGAACTATAGTATTCCCACTCAATATTTGGAAAGTTAAAGTCCCCCATAACAACTACCCTGTCACTCTCACTCCTGTCAAGAATCATCTTTGCTATCCTTTCCTCTATATCTCTGGAACTATTCGGAGTCTGAGAGAAAACTCTCAACAGGGTGACCTCTCCCTTCCCGTTTCTAACCTCAGCCCGAACTACTTCAGTCGATGAGTCCTCAAAAGTCCTTTCTGTCACTGTAATACTGGCCTTGATTAACAATGCCGCTGCCACCCCCAACATTTTACCATTTGCCCATCCATCCCTGCTTTACCCATGTCTCTGAAATAGCCACAAAATCAAAATCTGAGGTACCAACCCGTTCTGCAAGTTGACCTGCCTTATTCTAGATGCTCCTGGCATTGAAGTGGACACACCCTTCAAACTAATCTTTGCTTGTCGGTGCACTTTTGCGACCTTGAAACCTTATTTCTGCCCTCATTACTCTCAACCTCTTGTATAGTGGAACTAAATTTAGGTTCCCATCTAATTAGTTTAACCCCTTCCAAAGAGTATTAGCAAACTCCACCCTCTTTCTCTCTCTCTCCCAACCCCCCCCCCCCTGAAGATATTGGCACCCTCTTGGTTCAGGTGAAGACCATCCTGTTTGTCAAGGTTCCACCTGCCTCAGAAAGAGCCCCAATTATCCAAGAATCCAAAACCCTCCCTCCCTGCACCATCCCTGTAGCCACCTGTTCAACTCCTCACTCTCCCTCTCCCTATTCCTCACCTCGCTAGCACATGGCACAGGCAACAAGCCAGAGATAACAACTCTGTTTGTTCTAGTTCTAAGCTTCCACCATAACTCTCTGAATTTCTGCCTTAAATCCCCGTCTGTCTTCCTACCTGTGTCATTGGTGCCTTTATGGACCATGACTTGGGGCTGCCTCCCCTCCAAGGATCCCAAAAACATGATCAAAGACATCAGGAACCCTGGCACCTGGGAGGCAACACACCAACCTTGAGTCTCTCTTGAACCTCCTAACTAATGCTGTGCTTCTCTTCTGAGCAACAGGGACAGACTCTCTGCCAAAGACCTGTGTCCCATTGCTTACCCCTGGTAAATCGTCCCCCTCAACAGTATCCAAAAAGGTATACTTGTTGTTGAGGGGAACAGCCACAGGGGATCCCTGCACTGCCTTCCGGTTCCCTTTCTGTCCCCTGACGGTAACCCATTTACATTGCTCTTGTATCTGAGGTGTGACTACCTCCCTGTAACTCCTGTCCATAATCCGTTCCGCCGTCCGAATGATCCCAAGTTGCTCCAGCTCAATTCCCTCATGCAGTTTTCAAGAAGCTGGAGTTGTGTCCACTTCCCACAGATGCAGTCAGCAGGGACACTAGTGGTGACCCTTATCTCCCATATTTTGCAGTGAATTGAAATTAGTTTAGCCATTGAGACGTCATTGTAATTTCCACTAGCTTTTTCTCCGATTTGCTTTCATTGCTTTATCCTTCCTCTTAATCCTGTCATCTTTACTGGTTCAGATGACACATGTCATTAAGAGAAAGTGAGAGCTGCAGATGCTGGAGATCAGAGCTGAAAATGTGTTGCTGGAAAAGCGCAGCAGGTCAGGTAGCATCCAAGGAACAGGAGAATCGACTTTTCGGGCATAAGCCTGAAGAAGGGCTTATGCCCGAAACGTCGATTCTCCTGTTCCTTGGATGCTGCCTGACCTGCTGCGCTTTTCCAGCAACACATTTTAAGCGACACATGTCATTACCCAAGCTGGGCAATGGAAACCGTTCAGAACACTGCCATAATGTGTAATGCTAGCTGTAAACCATTGCTTAAATTTGAGATGAAGGAGGATTAGATAGTTGGATGTTGTATCTCCTGCCTGTTGATCCTCATATTTGAACCAGTTGGCTTTGACTTGTAGAAATATATTTATTCTCAAATGACTTGATAGACCGTAAACTAGGTATGCTGGTGAATGTACATATCTGCTGTGTGACTGCTGCTGTTCTGTTTGTAAACTTTGTGTTGCTTCTGGCCACAATTCTTCTGAAGCTTGCCAATAAGAAGCCGATTTGTCAGTTGCACATCCAAGATTCTTTCAAACCATGTCACGTTTCACATGATTGTCACATTTCATGATTATTAATTGGCTCTTTCTCAGTGGGAACAGTTAAGTAATAGTAGTTGAAAATTTGAAACCTATTTTATCTCATTGGCGTCCTTTAGGATGGTTTGAACAAAATTTGTAGGGAAAGCAATAGCCACAAGGTTAAAGTTTTAGTGCTTAGTTGCTTTCTTTTAAAGGAAATAAAGCAACAATGTTCTGTTTATTTTATTGACAAGGATATCTTTTTAACTCTCTTGCCCCCGCATCTATTTTTGTCAGCTTTTCTTTCGGAGTGTCTTCGCAGATATATCGCTCTCCAGATAAGCTGGTGACCTGTGTCCAGACTTCTGATAGTGCCACAAAAAATATTTGACTTGTTGCTCTTGAAATTCTAGGCATCTCATTAAAAAGCTGAAAATGTGTTGCTGGAAAAGCGCAGCAGGTCAGGCAGCATCCAAGGAACAGGAGACTCGATGTTTCGGGCATGATTCCTGAAGAAGGGCTCATGCCCGAAACGTCGATTCTCCTGCTCCTTGGATGCTGCCTGACCTGCTGCGCTTTTCCAGCAACACATTTTCAGCTCTGATCTCCAGCATCTGCAGTCCTCATTATCTCATTAAAAAGGCCAACATTCTCCACATGTACACCAATTCACTATTTATATGGGAGACTGAGAATGTCTGGTATTTTAACATTTGTGCAGTGAGCTGGGATCTTCCTACTTTGTATTCTTGGCCTCATTTAACATTCCATGTGGCCATGTGAAGTGAAAGCAGTTCTTTTCCATCAATCATCTGTTGTGCAATACACATTTCGTTTAAGGATATCTTGCCAGTGAAGTTAGCATTGGCAATGAAGTATATAACCTTGTATGTAATTTTGGCATCCTTGGCCGTTGTGTTTTGAAAGACACAATGAAACCAGGTTTATGTCAGCATGATTTTGTTACGTATCACCAATTTGTGTTTCTCGTCTGATAAAACAAATTGCAACCACATACACAAAAACAAAGTTATCTACTAGTATATGCGAGTAATAATGTCAGTGATTCCAACCATGATGCAACTGAATGCATCAGTAGCCTTATATCCTAATCCAGGGAAAATGGTTTTAAAATTTTTGTCATATTAAGGCTACATTAGTGTACACCAGTTATATTTGCACTTCAAAATGGGGTCCATTTTACACCAGGCAAAACCAGAAATGAAGATGCGATCTGATTTCTGAGAAAAGTGATGTGAGAGCCCCATGGAAACTGACTTCTACCACTCAAATTGACAATGCAGTTCAAGTGTCGTGTCAAACTCCATTTAAAACAAAATCAAGAGTGTTTTCTACCTCCTCAACACTTGGCAATGTTACCAATCTTAACTTAATTATTCACATAGTATACAAGTTGCCACCCACACTGTTTTTAAACATTTCCATGTTAGTTGTTGGAATCAGCACCTGCAATAATCACCTGTAGCTGAGGTCTATAATTCTCAAAAAATACATTTCCCCTTACCCCTGATGGTACTTCGTTATTTTTTGTTAATATGCAGATTTATCTCCTTTTTGTGTTGACTCTTTGCAGGTAGGTAATTTATCTTTTGGAATAACTGCTTACAAAGTAAGTCTACACAAATGTAATATATAACCTACTTTGAGTCCTCATTTCAAAATGTGAAAACATCTTTAGTACAGTACAACTGTATTCCTGATGAAGGGCTTTTGCCCGAAATGTTGATTTTACTGCTCCTCAGATGCTACCTGAACTGCTGTGCTCTTCCAGCAGCATTCTAATCTAGACTCTGGTTTCCAGCATCTGCCGTCATTGTTTTTAACCTAGAATTTGCTGATGCAGTACAATGTGAATAGTGCATGTCCTTAGTAATGTGCACCAGCTTGTAGTAGGAAAGGCATGCCAGCCTTCAAGGTGCTTGAAAATTGAGCTCTTATTTAACTTCTGTGATATTCATGAGGTTCCTTCATTTTCTTATTAATTGGCCATTGGTGTAAACACAGAAATAAGTTAGCTCACTATTGTCATGGCTTAGGTGTCTTGAAAAAGGATGATCCTGACTTTGAATCTCAAGTGATTCCTTTCTCTGTTCCTTTGAAATGCGGAACGTTAAGTCCAGTAATTAACAGCAGAACTATCCTTCTAATGACTATCTTCAATCTCACTAGCTCAGAAAGTGTAGTTGAAAGGTGGAAGTTTATTGCTTCAGTTAATTACTTGTTAGAGCTTTTAACAATGTAAGATAGAAAAAACCTGCTTGCTTTTCTTATAGACTGTCAGACTAAATGTGTCCCCAAATTCGTAATTTTAGACCTTCATATTCATTGTAGATTCAAACTAGTTATTGGCAGCATTATGCCAGTATTCAAGGAATTGCATCATACCATTTCAACCTGCATTGGTAGGCCTCTGAATGCTGCAGTTTTCCAGTATCGCTGTGACATGCAAGCACATTTTAGAAGCTAAAATAGTTTACCTCCTGTAAGGTGTAAGAAATTACTTGAGTATTTTCCATTATTCCTTTCATGAAGCCTTTAAGAAAATGTTTTAATCCTAAGAACAAAATCTTGGCTGCATTGCAGGAGCCTGAATAATATGGGGCTTTAGCAATTTTGCCTGCTGCTGATCAAGCAGAAAGAAGACCATGTATCTGGGCAACTATCCAAGTCCTGTGGGAGAGTTGGCTGGTGCAGGATAAGTCAAAACATTTCTTCCAAGGATTTGTATGTGGCTAATGTAGCCTTTTTGGTAGTTAAAAGGATTGCTTAAATTATGATTAATAAGTATTTTCTCCTAATGGGGATTGATGAGTAGGAAGGAATCTGTTCTTACAATGCTGCATGTTAGCTCAGTATTCCTAGTGAGTAGCTTTTTATTTCTGTTTATTTGACGTAATTCTGTGCTCGTACTGAAGGAACACTATGTTTTTGGTATCAACTTTTTCGATGAGTGTTCGACTGAGGCTTCATTTGCCCGCTCAATCATAGAATTAAAGAGCTTCAGCACAGACAGACACCTTTCAGTGCATTGTCTGCCAGCTGAATAACTTCCCATTCTAACCCAGCTGTTCAGCACCTACTCCATAACCTTGCAAAAGTTCAGATCAAGATTCTTCTAAAACGAGTTAAGGATTTCTGCTTCATCCACCAAATTACACAACAAATTCCAAACTCCCACCAGCCTGTAGATGAATATGATTTTTCCTCATGCCCGGTGTAAACCTTGTACTAATTGCCTTAAATCTGTGCCCCCAATAATCTACTTCTCCCTGTCCACTTTATCCAAATCCCTCATTATCTTGTTTACCACCATTTAATCGCCCTTTAGCCTCCTTGCTTCAAAGGAAAACCCCTCCCAGCTGAGCCAGTCTTTTTCTCATAGCTGGAATTTTCAAGTGCTGACACCATTCTTGTAACTCTTCTGTACTATCTCTAGGACAACTACTTTCTTCCTGTAATGTGATGACCGGAATGGTGTACACAGCTCCAGCTGTGGTCTAACTGGTGTTTATATATGGTTTCAACATCACATTCCTGCTTTTGTTTTCAATATCTCACCCATCTGGAGTACTGTAAGCAGTTTTAGACCCCTTATTTAAGTAAAGCTATAATTTCATTGGAGGCACTTCAACAAAAGCTAACTAGGATAATCCCTGATATGGGGGCGGGGGGGGTGGAAGAATTGTCTTATGAGCAAAGGCTGAAAAAGGTTAGGATTCTACTGTCAGGAATTTAGATGAATGAGAAATGACCTCCTTGAAATGTGTAAGATTCTTAAGCTTGACAGGATAAATGCTGACGGGATGTTTCCCCTCATGGGACAGTCCAGGACCAGAGGACATAGTCTCAGAATAAAGGGGTCAACTTTAAGACTAAGATGAAAAGGAATTTCTTTGCTGAGTTATGAGTCTTTGGAACTCCTAGCCCCAGAGCACTGCGGGGGTAGAGGCTTTGTATACATTTAAAGGTGGAGATAGATTCTTGATTGAAAAGGGAATCAAGGGTTACAGGGAAAGGACAGAAAGGTGGAGATCAGGAATGTCAGATCAGTTATGATTCTGCTGAATGGCAGAGTAAGCTTAGGAGCCAAATGGTGTTCTGCTGTTCTTGTTTCTTGTGGTCAATGAAAAAAAAGTCCCATATGCTGCAATCACTAAATGCTTATCCACTTGTCCTGCCACTTCAGGAACCTGTGTGCATGTACTCCAAGGTATCTCACTTCCCATGCTTCAGATTAAATTCCATTTGCCACTCTTCTGTCCACTCAGTCAAACCTTTGATATCATTCAGCAGTCAGTAACCATCTTCGTCACTGTCAATTATATGGTCAGTTTTTAAGTCATCTGTAAATTTCTCAATCATGCCTTCCATAATTAATCAGTAGTTAATATTTATCACAAACCACAATGATCTCAACACTGACCCCTACAAGACACCACTTGAAATGATTTCCATTTGCAAACATTTCCATCGGCCTACTCACCTGTGTGTGTGTGTGTGTGTGTGTGTGTTGCAACACACACATCATTCACAAGTATTACTATAACAGATTAGAAGATTATTGGCTCTGGGAACTGGTTAGTGCAAATTGGCTACAAATTTCTCAATGTCACAGCTTCACTGAACTTCAAAAGTGTTTTTCTTCTTTCTTAGTTCCTTATTTGTCTATTTTCAATTTATACGTTCAGAGATTTGGAGAAGCCTGTAATTCACATGGAAATAAATCCTAAATCTGAACAGAAAGATCTGCTGGTATAAAAATTGGTTGGAATGTGATTTGGAACTTTATTTGTGCATCCGTATCTCACACCTCTAAAGCCAACAAGTATAGGCAACCCAGTCAAAGCATATTTAGTCTTTTGCAATATTCCTGATAATTTACCTTTAATTTCTGTACAGGCATTTGTTGCAGTGGTACACTGCTCAAAAATTCAGTCGAGTGTTTTAAACAAAAAATAAATACACTGAATCACTAACGTAACAGTACATATATTATCTTAAAGGCACAAAAATGTGGCTATTTTATTGTAATGTAATATCAGTAAACTGAAATCTTGTTAAATGCAATCAAAAGCTGCATCATTTGATGAAAAATTGCTGGCCTCAAAAGGGCAAGTTCAGCAACCCAAGGAAGTTGAAAATGCAGGAAAGATATGTTGAAGTAAATAACTGTGTGAATTATGGGTGTTCTTTATTTCAGGTTTTGGTTAACTATATTAACCAGCTCAGCTGTGTTCTGGTGCTCTGTGACCTCACCAGAACCTTTCAGTTGTGTTACTGCTTGTAATTAATTTCCAATCCAGTTTTTGTATGTTAAAAAGCAAGCTGAGAAGGGTAGTTGGCATCTGTTTGCTGATGAGGTCACTGATCCTTTATTAGCTGTTGTGAGTTTGTACATTAAATCCAGGATGTGGTTGTGCTTTGTTCTGAAAGATTGAAAGTTGTTGCCAAGAGGAGGTCCCTTGCATTTAGTCACCTGGTGTTTGAGTTCAGTACTGTACATTGTTTTAAGGTCATCAGCTGAAAGGTGCAAACCACAAAAGGTTGGAAGAATGTTCAGCCCATTCCACATTAATTCAATTAAACATGACTCACTACATTTTCTTGGCCATTTGACAGATGATTTATCTTCAATGAATAATGTTAAAACAGTTTTGTTTTAAACGGCAACAACAAAGAATATAAAATATCGACCTATCTGGTTTTTGTTTTGAGTATTACTCACCCACACAGACAAGACTGGCCAGATATGATGCTAGGTCTGTGTTGATAAATGGTTTTTAATGGCTTTCAAGTCTCTGAACTCGAGTGGGATGGTAAAGTCTGTTAGATTTTTTGTCTTGGTCATTATTCCCATTACTGCTATGAAAGAAATTGTCATGGGTATTGATGCTGGATGAAAATAAAATTTGAGGGTCGGCTGTGGTGTACTGAGAAGCCACATGGCAGCACCTGGATAAGTTGGGCTTGTTATTTTAACTTTTTTGTCTACCTTTTGGGAAACTGAGTGCAAAATTTATAACTGAATGTCATTTCCTTCAAATGTTGCAGTTGAAAGCAAGGAATGGTTTCATTCAGTCTGTCATGTCTATGTAAGTTTTTGGGAGATGTACATAAATATGAGATCATTATTAATAAACCCAAAAGGGAAACCTACTTATCCAGAGAGTGATAAGAATGTGTTGCTTGCTAATCGATGGCATGGCCGAGTGTCTTGATACCTTTTTGCCTCGTGCTTATTTCTCTTAAATGTATGTTGACAGGATTAAATGAAGGTAGCTGGGAGGAAGCTTGAAGGTCATAAACACTATTGTGACTCACTTAGTCCAAATGATGGGGTTCTGTGCTGCAAGTGTTATGTAAAAGCAAGCGTTCTATTGCCTGTGCTCCTTCTATTAGCCCTGTGTGGTCCATGCTTTAAATCTTTACATACTGTGCATAGACAATGGTCTCTGCCTGAATAACATCATGGTAAATCATTTTGTGCTCTAAATTCTTGAGTGAAGAAATTGAAACATCTGGAAACCTAAGGGCAACCAGCCTTCACAGCACAGCACATTGCCCCGTCAATTAAAATCAACGATGAGATCCTGGAAAATGTGGACCATTTTCTATATCTTTGGAGTCTGCTCTAGATGAAGGTATACACTGGTGATTAATTCGTTGTTGCCTCTAATGTGCCTGTTCACCCTTTAAGTAAGACCTGGATAATGTGTAGCAGGCTCCTCAAAGCACTGAAGAAGTACCATCAGTGATGTTTCTGCAAGATTTTACATTTGTGACGAGAAGAAAGGCAGTACTATAGATTCATTCAGAAGGGCATCAGTTGCACTTGGAAACTTTAGCACCACTTATCCTGTTTGTGGTACAGTCAGAAAATCGAGCAATGGACTTATCAGCCGTCTCAAAATCTATCAAACAGGAGTGGAAGCATATCACATTGAATCCTGAGAAATCGCCAAAGAATGAAGAAATTTCTCCTCACTTGTCAATAAGTCTTTAAGAAATGTAGGAACATATTGATGATTGTGTCTCTTTTTCATAACACTGCGCAAAGCATTTGGGTTAGTGATCTTCAAACTGTCTCAGCACTGTAGTGGTTCTGCACAATCAAAAGCACAGATTATAACCAAGTTAATTGTATTGGAGTCTTTCACATTCACTGGATAAACATGATTCTGTGTGAGCAAGTCTCATTAAGTGATTACTTCCCTGATTATTACTGCACAACAACAAGAAGGGAATAGAAGATAATTCAACCATAAAAAGGAGTAGTTGTATTCCTATTTGTAGAATTCCTCACAACTCCCATTCTCCGATCCTTGTAGGTAATTATTATTATTCCTTTTCATCTCCTTTTAATATCTTCTCTTCTGTACCAATGTCCTTTCACATCACAGGTACTATATAGATGCAAATTGTAGTTAAACCCTTACAGTGGATTAAACTTCTGTCTTTGAGGTTCTATTTATGCTGAAATTATTGAGTCAACTCATTGCTTTAACCATTCATTATCTCTGTCCAATGAAAGCCAACTATTATTTAAATAGCTTAGGTTTACTGTCTTTCATTAAAATGTTGTAACTATTGCATCTTATCAGTTATTTATTGTGTGCACCTTTGGGAGATATGGTTCCGCTGATGAAAGCATTTCTTCTTTCTTCAACCTCCACTACTGTTGGAATTGGCCAGCTTGTTAAAGTGGTAAATCACATAGACATGAAGAATTTCTAAGGGGACTCAGTCAGTAACATCACTGACGTAGAAAGTGTTTTCTCTGGATTGGTGAACACATTCCTTATCAAGTTGGAAACATGGCATTTGCTGTGGTATTCAGCTGGTTTTATTCTTTGATGAAATGTTTGTCAGTTTTTGTGTTGAAAGAGAACCTGTCAAACTGATTTGCTTTAATGGTAGAGCAACTAACTTGAAGTCTGAGAATAATTGACACTGCTCAGTTTTTGCAGCATGGGATCTTCACTGCCCATTTCATGGTTTATACTTTATCTCCATTTCCTTGTCATCAACTGGTTCAGAAAGACTGACCAAAGTAAAGCCAAGTGTTGTCTCATAACCAGAACCATTGCCCAAAAAGGAACGAGTATAAAGAGCAGGCAACATACAGAAGAAAGACTCTGATTTATACAGTGCCTTCCAGAACCTAAGGATGAGCTAGTGCAGGAGGACCTGTGTCATGCCTTTTTTGGGTGTCTGGTCAGTTTTGCTTTACTTTCACAAAGCTGTGGTTATAGTTTGAGGGTGATGTGTGATACATTCTGTCACCCGTTCCTGGCAAGTTTAATTTTAACTGGAGTCTCCAGGTGAAGTGAAATGCGTGAAGTAGTGCTGCATTCACAATACCAGATTTATAACTTGGCAATCATAACATGTTTGATTTCCTGTGTGACCTGCCATGCCACATATTAGTATGCTTAATTTGTCATGGACTGGAATTATAAATACAAGGTGAGGCAAAGAGGCCCAATTCAAATGACAGTATTTAAGCAATGTAGGTTACATAATTCTTTATTCCCCGGTTAGAGAGTAGGTTATGGTGAGAAATTGAAGTCCGGTAGTAAATCCAATCTTTAATGTATGCATGCACTCTTAATGACTCATCCCTTATAACACTTTTCACTATACAATACTTGAGTTTTTTTTCTCTCCTGTTCTTTTGAAAGTGATGACTCATCCTCAGATTGACAGGGATGTAGAGTCATAGAGTTATACAGCACGGAAACAGTTTTGGTCCAACTCACCCATGCCTATCAGATATCCCAACCTGATCTAGTCCCATTTGCCAGCACTTGGCCCATATCCCTCTAAATCCCTTCCTATTCATATACCCATCCAGATGCCTTTTAAATGCTGTAATTGTACCAGCTGCCATCACTTCCTCTGGCAGCTCATTCCATACATGCACCACCCTCTGTGAAAACATTACCCCTTAGGTCCCTTTTATGTCTTTGCCCTCTCACCTTAAATATATGCCCTCTGGTTCTGGACTCCCCCACCCCAGGGAAAAAGACTTTTGTCTATTTATCCTATCCATGCCCCTCATGATTTTATAAACCTCTATAAGGTCACCCCTCAGCCTCCGCACTCCAGGGAAATCACCCCTAGCCTATTCAGCGTCTCCCTTTTGCTCAAGTCCTCCAACCCTGGCAACATCCTTGTAAATCTTTTCTAAACCCTTTCAAATTTCACAACATCCTTCTGATGGGAAGAAGACCAGAATTGCGCGCAATATTCCAAAAGTGGCCTAACCAATGTCCTATACAGTCGCAGCATGGCCTCCCAACTCCTATACTCAATGCTCTGACCAATAAAGGAAAGCATATCAAATGCCACCTTCACTATCCTATTCCCTATCTACCTGTGACTCTACTTTCAAGGAACTGTGAACCTGCGCTCCAAGGTCTCTCTATTCAGCAACAGTCCCCAGGACCGTAACATTGAGTGTATAAGTTGATGGAAAAAGTGAGGACTGCAGATGCTGGAGAGTCAGAGTCGAAAAGTGCAGCACTGGAAAAAGCATAGCAGGTTAGGCAGTATCCGAGGAGTAGAAGAGTTGATGTTTCAGGCATAAGCCCTTCATCAGGAATATGGAGGGGGAAGGGGGCTGATAGATAAATAGGGTGAGGGTGTGGTAGGTGGGATGGTGATATGTAGATGCAGATTGGGGGTTATTGTGATAGGTCAATGGGGAGGGTGGAGTGGATAGGTGGGAAGGAAAATAGGTAAGTCGGGTCAAGAGGGCTGTGCCAAGTTGAAGGGTTGGATCTGGGATGAGGTGGGGGTAAAGGATATTTGGAAACTGGTGGTCAGTGATGCCATGTGGTTGTTGGGTCCTCAGACAGAACATGAGGTGTACTTCTTCCAGTTGTCATGTGGCTTTGATTTGACGGTGGAGGGCAAGTCAGGATTTACATGTCCCTGGCGGGAGTTAAGTGGTTGGCCACAGGGTGGTGCAGTTGTTTAGTCTGTGTGGATCAGAAGTGCTCCCTGAATTGCTCATCTAGTTGACGCTCGCTCAGTCTCCCCGATGTAGAGGAGACCACATCGAGAACAATGGATGCAGTAAGTTAGGTGCAGGAAAATCTCTGTCGGATTTGAAATTGTTCTTTATGGCCTTGGACAGAATTGAAAGGTGAGATGTGGGCGCAGGCTTCGCACCTCATGCGGCGGCAGGGGAAGGTGCTGGTTGTAGAGGGTGGGTTGGTAGGCAGTGTGGACCTAACAAGGGAGTCGTGGAGGGAATGGTCTCTGTGGAATGCAGATGGGGGTGTGGAGGGAAATATATTATTGGTGGGGTCTGATGCCGAAAATGCACTGTATCTGGAGATGTATGGGTTGGGATGTGAGGGTCGAGGGGGAGTTCTATCCTTGTTGCGGCTGAGGAAGGTGGGGTTCACTGGTGGAGGTGCAGGAAGAGGAGGAGATGCCATGGAGGGCATTGTTGATTGTGTGGAAGGGAAAATTGGGATCTGGGACATACTGGAGTGGAATTACTACTCCTGGGAGCAGATATGTTGGAGGCAGAGGAATTGGGAGTAAGGAATTGCATTTTTTACAAGATGGTGGGATGGGAGGAGGTGTAGTCATGGTAGCTGTGTGAGTTGAGGGTTTGAAATTGATGTCCATGTTGAATCAGTTGCCGGATATGTCCAGGAAGGGGAGGTGTCGGAGATGGTCCATGTGAACTTGAGGTCTTGGTAGAAGGTTTGGTAAAATTGTTTAACCACCTCGTGGGAGCAGTCATCAGTGTAATGGAGGAAAAGATGTGGGATGGTGCTGGTGTAGTTGCGGAACAGGGACTGTTCCGCAGCAATCCTATGAAGAGGCAGGCATAGCTGGGGCCTTTGCGGGTGCCCATGGCTACCCATCTTGTCTGTTGTAAGTGGGAGGATTTGAAGGAGATGTTGGAGCTAGAAAAGCGCAGCTTGTCAGGCAGCATCTGAGGAGCAGGAAAGTCAACATTTTGGGCTGAAGGCCTTCATCAGGAATGTGGAGGGGAAAGGGGGCAGAGAGATAAATGTGGTGTTGGGGCTAGGGAAAAGGTCGCTGGGAAGGTGATAGATAGATGCAGATGGGGGAATAAGTGTGATAGGTCAGTAGGGAGAGCGGAGTGGATAGGTGGGACGGGAGAGTGGAGATTTGGAAAACAGTGGTCAATGTTGATGCTGTGCGGTTGAAGGGTCCCAAGGTGGAAGATGAAGCATTCTTCATCCATTTGGTGGGTGGCTTAGGTTTGGTGGTGGAGACGACCCAGGACTTGCATTCCTTGGGGGTGTGGGAGGGGGAGTTGAAGTCGTTGGCCACGACTGTTTGTTGGATACATCCCAGAGATGTTCCTGAAATGCTCTGCGAGTTGGCATCCTGTTTCCCTCATGTCGAGGAGACCACATCAAGGGCAACAGACACAGTATATGAGGTGACTGGGTGTGCAGGAAAATCTCTGCTGGATGTGAGAAGATCCTTTGGGGCCTTCGACAGAGATGAGGGGGTAGGTATGGGCACATGTTTTACACCTTGTGCAGCAGCAAGTGAAGGTGGAGAGTGGATTGGTGGGGGTGCAGATCTAATGAGGGAGTCACAGAGGGAGTGGTGTGTGCGGAATACAGATAGGGGTGGGGAGGGAAATATATCTTTGATGGTGGTCTGATTGTAAGTGGCGTGGGAGGGGAAATTGTGGTCCTTGAAATAAGAGGCCATCTAGGATGTCCTGGAGTGGAATTGCTCCTTCTGGGAGCAGATACAGTGAAGTTGATGAACTATTCGACCTTTTTCTTTGGGAAGTTGAACATCGACACCTTCCACCCTGACCTTGAGTTCAGATGGACCATCTCTGACACCTCCCTCCCCTTCCTTGTCCTCTCTATCTCTGTCTCTGGCACCTGCCAACTGCCTCAAGATAGACATCTGTTTCAAACTCACTGACTCCCACAGCTACCTTGATTGCACATCCTCCCACCCCACTCCTGTAAAAATGTGATCCCTTACTCCCAATTCCTCTGTCTTCACTTTAACTCTCCAGCATCTGCAGTCCTCACTTTCTCCTCAAAGGAGAAGTTGTTGATGGTGAGGACCAGTTCTGCCAATTGAAATGGTGGAGGGAGACTGGTTGGATCAGCAGGAGAGCAAGAATTAGGAGGCTTTTCACTATGACGAAGATTGGAGTGGAGGTGTATAGTGACCAGATGTCCATGGTGAAGATGAGGTGTTGGGGCTGGGAATCTAAGGTCATGGAGGAGGTGTAGGATGTGGGTGGTGTCGTGGATGTATGTGGGATGTTCATTGACCATGAGGGATAGAACGGAGTTGAGATAAGAGGAGAAGAGATTGGTAGGGCAGGTACAGGCGAAGACCATCAGTCGACTAGGGCAGTCAGGTTCGTGGATTTTGGGTAAGAGGTAGAATTGGGTGGTGCGGGGTTGGGGATCTATGAGATTGGATGCTGTGGATGCCCTAACGTGATGAGGTTGTGGATGGTTTGGGAGATGATGACTTGGTGATAAGAGGTGGGGTCGTGGTCGAGCGGCAGTAGGAGGACGTATCAGCAATTTGGTGTGGTTGAGGTTGGCGCGCCATACTACTGCTGCGCCCCCGTCCCGTCAGCTGAGGTTGGGGTTGGAGTGGATGGATTGAAGGGCTGCACGTTGCACAGGTGAGAGGTTGGAGTGGGTGAGAGGGATGGACACATTGAGGTGGTCAATGTCGCAATGGTAGTTAAAGATAGAGAGGTCGAGGGAGGATAAGAGGCCTATCAGAATCTCAACCAATGGTGATGACTTAACAGAAACTGATCTCAAACTGTAATAACCTAATAGGTGATTGTTATACAGTGAGCTACTACACTCAAGTAACACTGTCACAGCATTTAATAAATTGTATGAAGAAAATCCATTTATTGGACAGAAACTTTGCTGGAAGGCTGGTTGACCTCAAGGCCTGTAATCGTATTGTTGGTTATTAGAATCAGAACTCAGTCAAGTTAATCAAACATAACTTGTTGTTAACAAATGTATTCTGGTTGTCGTTTATTAAACTATATTTTCTCAAGTAACAGTCATTATACTGATCCAGAAAATTGCCTTCAAAAGTATTTCCTGACTGATGCTTGAGCTGATTGGCTTAGCGATACCATTAAAAAAAAGCAAAAAACAGTATGGCACAGATGCAGATGCTTTGGCTCACCAAGGCTAAATTCAAAACCTTCTGCCTCTACGCAGTTTGTTTCTCTCTATTCCTTACCTCTTCATACATTTGTCAAGGTGCCTCCTTAATGTTGCTGTTGTAACTGCCTTCACCACCACCTCTGGCAGCTTCCAGGCATTTACCACCCTGTGTTGAAAAACTAAACCTCCCTCTTACATCTGCTTTAAACTTACCCCCTTTTACCTTAAACCGATGTCACCTAGTAATTGAGATTTCTACTCTGGAAAAAACAACTCTGACTATCCATTCTACATATGCCTCTCAATTTTGTAAACCTCCCTCAAGTCACTCACCATCCTTGGATGTTCAAGTGAAAACAAATCAAGTTTGTCCAACCTCTCCTCATAGCTGATACTCTCCAGACCAGGCAACAGTAAACCATTTCTGTACCCTGTTCAAACTCTCCACACCCTTCTGGTAGTCTGGTGACCAGAAGTGTATGCAATATTTCAAATCTGGCCTAACTAAAGTTCTATGCATCTGCAACATGACTTAGCAACTTGTGCACTTTATACCTTGACCAATGAAGACAAGCTTCAGTACGGTTTCTTGACCACCTTATCCCCTTGTGTTGCCACTTTCAGGAAATTGTATGACTAGATCCTTCTGCATGTTGATACTATTAAGGATTCTGCTATTTACTGTATATCTCATGTACTCTTTTATAACCAAGGGTGTGAACCTTTTATCCTCTGATAATGCTCCCACATCCAAGGGTGATTGGAATATAGTGGATAGAGCCTCTGCTATCACCGCCCTTATTCTTGGGTAACTAAGCTGTAACACATCAAATTAGATATTTTCCCACTTTGTGCACTGCCAATTTTTTTAAGTACTTCCTTTTTATCTTAATTATTGTATTCAATATCTTGCATGCATTTGTTACGTTGACAGTATCATCTTCAGTGATGAAGACAGATATAAATTGAGTTGTTTAATATTAGTCTGAACTCTCAGTGCATTGAGCATCTAAGTACAGCTTCCAACTATCACCAAATTCTGTCCAATGAATTGATCTTAATTCAGAGGGAGTGTAAACGTTCAGAAGAATTATTTCCATATAATTTAGGCGATTTGTTGCATAAACGAGGTATGCACATAGATCAGTGGTTGTGTTTTGTGTCTGCCAAATTTATTGGCAATCTTTTGCTGAGTTAGTATGTAAACAGTGCTGAGTATGTGGTGCTGGAAAGGCACAGCAGGTCAGGCAGCATCTGAGGAGCAGGAAAACAGACGTTTTGGGCAAAAACCTTTCATCAGGAATGACAGTGCTATTCAATTAATCCAACAATGTTGATTTAGCAGTTTTGGGTGGATTTTTACCTTCTGTGAAATCAAAAATATATTAAAAGAAACGCAATGTCTTCTCTCTCAACTATTGTATAAGGCAGTGTCTGAAAGGGTTAACATGGGAACTTGGGAGCAACTGTGTCTCTTAATAGATAAATTAATATTTCTGTGAGCAGTTTAAACATTGTTATTTGTAGTCAATTCTGCAGTCTACAGGCATGTAGCATAGAACAGTTCTAAACAAGTCTTATTTGACTTGAAACTTTCACTTTGATTCTCTCTCCACAGATGCTGCCAGACCTGAGTTTCTCCAACATTTGTTTTTATTTCTGGTATCCAGCATCCAATATTTTTATAAAAGCTAATGTAATGTTGCCTTTTACATTTCTAATATATAATAAATGAATTGGTTATTGAAAGAGGAGCCTCTTCTGCCGAAGATTTATTCATGATTATTCTTTTGTGAGCCACCTAATATCAGTAAGCTGTGCAGATTAGTGTGACAAGAATGATTGGTGACAGCATAAAACACCAAAGGAAGATCCTAAGCAGGACCAGGAGCCAGGTCAGACATCATTTACTACATGGTGCCATCAGTGCAGATTGGTATGTAATGTGAAAAAAATCACCAACAGTGCAAACTGTCCACAGAAATCAGAAGAGAAGATTAAAAAATTCTGCACCAAAAGATGCCTTTTAAAAAATATTGCAGTTTTAAATAAAGAGCAGTAGACCAAGCAGCCACTGCAAAAGCTCAAGCAGCATAGCAGCCTTTCTCTAAAGTGCTATCAGCCAGAACGAGGAAGTAAAGTTTTCAAATGTCAAGTGAAGATGAGTAAAGCCTCACTTAAGTTACAAGGCAGCATTTCTGATTCACAATCTGGGAAAGAAGTACTGGACATCGGATTGCCAATGTCAGCTGAGTTTTCAGAGGAGAAGATTAAAAAAAACTAAGTTTAATGGTGTAATTTTTTGCTGGGAAGTTTGAAAAAAGGAAAATTTAATAATTTCTCTAAAATGTGCAACAACTTTTCCTGAGAATTGTTTGATATGTTGATAAGACATGTACTAAAAATGTCACAATATGTTCTGACAGTTCAGGAAAATGAATCAAAAACATTCCAACTTCTACAGGCATCCTTGCCCACTTCCATACAACATTCCCAAATATTTACACTGTGGATACTTCAGTCATGGGCATTAGTGCAGGGCTGTTTCAGAAGGAATAGGAATGATACAGGAAACCAGTGTATTATGTATCCAGAGCATTGTCTAAAATATGTTGCATACGTTTTTTGAGAAAGATGATCTCTTGATTATGTGGACAAGTGAGAGGTTTTCAGGGTACATAGTCAGCCCATAATTCTTAGAGATTGACCATAAATTATTGTTTTCCTCCTTGGATGAGAAGAGTTGACAAAGATATATCCATGGACACAGAGACCTTGTGTTATTTGGTTATATTAGCAAACCTCATATTGTATGAGAGTCTGCCGTCATCATTAGATGCCCTCTCCCGAACAACTGTGAACGGCCTTGCAATGACCGTTGAAGACTTGCTTGTGATTTGTTAATGGGTCCTTTGTCAAATTTGCTGCCATTCTGGATTTCAGCACATATAACCAGGTAGCCAAGATACTTGTAGAAAAAAATGGAAAAGCTGAAATTGTAGAATGCTGACTTCTATAAACATTCACTGAAGTATTACTCCACTCCACTTCTTTGTTCCTTATTGCTATTAAAAGGGAGAAAACTGAAAACGCTGCTCCCTATGCTTCCAAAAAGGTTGCTTCCACAGATGAGTCCGAAAGACTAAGGAATCCTTGCTCTGAAGAACAGAATTATTGATAGCAGCAAGCTGCTAATTTTAGCAAACACTATGACACCGAGTCATTGCCAACTTTGTACCTAGGACAAGGAATTTAAATAAGCAGTCTCAGTAGAAATGGTACAACAATTGATGGACCAGCAATTCTAAACACACTTTCCCTTCCCTTTTCAGCATCTTGAAGGGTCCATTCTCTGCATGATACCTAGTTTGCTCTTCACTACTTGTAACAGCCTGGTGCTTTCCCACAGTACCTTCCTATGGAAGGACATGAAGTTTCTTCTGTCTATTAGCTTTCCAGTCTCTTGGAGCTAAAAAAAAAATCCTTCCAGGTGAAATAATGATTTAGTTGTACTTTCCATTTAATCTACTGTGTTTGTTGCTCATGATCTGCTCAAGATCTGCTCTATATTGGGAAGATCAACCACAAGTTAGGCTGACACTTTGTTGAATATAGGAAACCAGTGTTTATGCATCCAGAACATAGTCTGTCGCAAAATATTTTAGACAATCTCTTGGTCACATGGGCAAGTGAGAGGTTTTCAGATTACATAGTCGGCCCATAATTCTCAGACCATCTCTTTTTGTTCCTACTTAGCCATTTAGTTTGCAAGTAGCACCCCCAGGTTCTGGCTGTTTACCATTTTAGTTAGCTGTTCCACTTCTCTTATGAGCAATCTGTACTTGACCTCCTATGTCTTTCTAATGAAGCCCAGCATAAGCTCAAGGAACATCTTTCATTTGGGTATAAGACAGACATCAAGATTGAAAGACTTCAGATCATCATCACTGCTCTGTTTTGGGAGAGATGGATTGCCAGTAATTGTCCTACTGTTGTAATTTAACACTTTTTAAAAATTTTAATTTTGTTCCCTGGCCCAATATCATTGATCTTTTGCCTTGTACTTAATCACTTTTGAGACTTAATCTCTCTTACCTCCATCCTAACAAAGGCCTCCCCCCTGTGTTTTTGTATTTGCATAAGGCATATCTAACCTTTTCCTGGTCAGGCGAAAGCTCATTAACTCAATGCTGATATGATATCAAGTAGTGGTTGAAGACACTGGATACTGCAACGACTATGGCTGTTCCAGTGACAGTACTGAAGACTTGTGCTCCAGAGCTTTCTACTCTCATGGCCAAACTGTTCCAGTACAGTTACAGCATTGGCCTGACAATGTGGAAAATTGCCCAGATATGAGCTATATGTAAAAAGTTGGACAAGTCTAACCTGGCCAACTACCACCCCATAAGTCAACTCTCGGTCATCAGTGATGGAAGGTGTCATCTACGATGCTATCAAGCTGTACCTGTTCAGAACTAACCTGCCAATGATGCCCAGTTTGGATTTCGCAGGGCCACTCAATTCCTGACCTCATTATAGCCTAGGTTCAAATGTGGATAAAAGAGCTGAATTTCAGAGGTGAGAATGCTTGACATCAAGGCTGCACTTGAGCCCAAAAAGCCCATTAAAGAGCCCAAGCAAAACTGGAGTCAAAAGTTATTGGGGGCAAACTCTGTTGGTTAGAGCCATACTTGGAAGATAGGAAGATGGTCAGGGCTGTGTCCCAGGCCCAATCAGTTCAAATGGAACAAGATCTGGACAATATTCAGGCTTGGGCTGATAAATGGCAAGTAACATTCACTTCCTACAAAAGCCAGGCTGTGACAATACCAATAAGAGAGTCTGACCGTCACCTGTTTGCATTCAATGTGACCATCATTGAACTCCCCACTATCAACATCCTGGGGGTTATCATCGACCAGAAATTCAACTGACTCAACAGTGGCAGAAAGAGCTTCAGATGTTAAGAATACTGCGGCAAGTAACTCACCTTTTGACTCCCTCGGTCTGTCCACCATCTAGAAGGCACAAGTCAGGAGTGTTATGGAATCCTCCTCCCTTGCCTGGATGGGTGCAGCACGAACAACACTCTTAGTTGATGTCATCTAGTGCAAAGAAGCCTGCTTGATTGGCACTAGATATCCCAACCCAATCTAGTCCCACCTGCCAGCACCTGGCCCAAACCCTTCCTATTCATATACTTATCCAAATGCCTTTTAGGATATTGTAATTGTACCAGTCTCCACCACTTCCTCTGGCAGCTCATTCCATACACGTACCTCCCTTTATGAAAAGGTTGCCCCTTAGGTTTCTTTTATATCTTTGCCCTCTAGTTCTAGACTCCTCGACCCCAGGGAAAAGACTTTGTCTGTTTATCCTATCCATGCCCCTCATAATTTTGTAAACCTCTATAAGGCCACCCCTCAGCCTCTGACGCTCCAGGGAAATAGCCCCAGCCTGATCAGCCTCTCCCTATAGCTCAAATCCTCCAACCCTGGCAACATCTTTGTAAATCTTTTCTGAACCCTTTCAAGTTTCACAACACCTTTGCGATAGGAAGGAGACCAGAATTGCATGGAATATTCCAACAGTGGCCTAACCAGTGTCCTATATAGCCACAACATTACCTCCCAGCTCCTCTACGGGAAAGTGAGGACTGCAGATGCTGGAGATCAGAGCTGAAAATGTGTTGCTGGAAAAGCGCAGCAGGTCAGGCAACATCCAAGGAGCAGGAGAATCGACGTTTCGGGCATTCCTGAAGAAGGGCTTATGCCCGAAACGTCGATTCTCCTGCTCCTTGGATGCTGCCTGACCTGCTGCGCTTTTCCAGCAACACATTTTCAGCTCCCAGCTCCTCTACTCAATACTCTGACCAGTAAAAGAAAGCATACCACTCCACCCATAAGCATTCACTCCCTCCACCATTGAGGCTCAGTAGCAGCTGTGTCTACTATCTACAAGATGCACTGCAGAAATGTATCAAAGATCCTCAGATACCACCTTCTAAACCCACACCCACTTCCATCTAGAAGGACAAGGGCAGCAGATATATGGGAATATCACCATCTTCAAGTACCCTCCAGGCCACTCACCATCCTGACTTAGAAATATAATGCCTTTTCTTCAGTGTCACTGTGTCAAAATCCTGGAATTCCCTCTCTAATGGCATTGTGGGTCAACCCACGGTAGGTGGACTGCAGCAATTCAAGAAGGCAGTTCACTACCACCTTCTCAAGGGCAATAGGGACAGGCAATAAATGCTGGCCAGTCAGTGATTTAAAACAAAAACACTTTCTCCACGGATGTTGCTTGATTTTTCCAATAAATATTTCCAATATTTTTGTCTCTCTTTAAGTCCTTAGTAAGACAAATTTTAGAGTGACTGTGTTTACACTAGTATTAAAATATATATGGATTGATGGTACCAGTAATTGGGTCAAAAAACAGTATAGGATAGTGATAATTAGTATCTGGCTGACTAATACTATAATATATTAGAGCCAGTTTGCAAGTCAGAACACAATGCAGGACAATGTAAACTAGCCATTTGTAAGTATGAGGAAATGCTCACATGTTTGCCCTTGAAAATTACAATCCTATATGGGATTTGTAAGTACGAGTGCTCTTAAGTCAGACATTTATAAATTGGGTACTCCCTGTATCAATAAAACTATTAGAGAATCCTGTCCAGGATGGTTGTCTTTTGAGAGTATTTCCTGAAATTCCAGGTTTGCAATGTAAACGGGAAGTAGTAAAGAATTTTCGAGCAGGCATTTTGTTTCATTACACATATTTTTAGAGCCTGGATCAGAGAATTTTTATGTAAGGTTGATATCCACCAGATGTCACACTGGACATTGTATTGCAATGTGTTCTTGTGAGCTCCATCTCCCACAAAGTAGCTAAACCAGATCCTGGCCTGTGATCTCAACTGTTGGAGCTTTGAAATCATTGCATAAGAGAGAAAATCAATGATAGTTGCTTTCTTTGCTAGGATGTTGTAATTTGCTAAACTTTGAACTTGGATATAATGCTTCCTCTTGTTTAGATTAGATTAGATTACAGTGTGGAAACAGGCCCTTCGGCCCAACAAGTCCACACCGACCCGCCGAAGCGAAACCCACCCATACCCCTACATTTACCCCTAACCTAGCACTACGGGCAATTTAGTATGGCCAATTCACCTGACCCTGCACATCTTTGATGTGGGAGGAAACCGGAGCACCCGGAAGAAACCCACACAGACACGGGGAGAACGTGCAACGTGTTTAAAACCTATGAAAAGGTTTTTTTATGAATTTTATAGATATGAATTGTGCAATTAGTTTAAATCCATCTCCTTTAATCTATGTTCTCATTAGTGTTGATAAGGGTTAATCCACCAAGAGGACAACAGTACTAAGAGCAGCTCTTTTTTAAGAGGTAACAATTTTCAAAAAGAGGACAGGTCAACAGTTCGTACAGAAAGGATTGCATTGCCTGAACTTCAGGGTGGACTATCAGAACAAGTTTCAGTGACAGTTTGGATATTCCTGTCATTGACACTTGACCAGACTAGCATATGGAAAGTGGGCATGAGTGACATGGTTGAGAATATCCTGAACCAGTGCAACCATACCCACAAAATAATTGGGAAAGCCTTATTAGTTGTGGGCTCTGCTTTTTTATTTTATTAATAAAGAGTATGAACAGTGGGTCTTGACAAATTTTAATGCTAAGCCTCAAGTCTAGTCTAAAGAGCCATTTGAGGTGTTTGTTTTGCATATTTTGTAGTTATATAGTTTTCTGCCATAAATCATGAGTGATCTAACTTGGCAGATTGATTTCCACCATTTTATTACTGAAATAACCACATAGATGCTGGTATCTTGTCACCAAGTAACCCATTATTAACATGTGCACTGTACATGGGATCTGACCAGCCAGTTCAAAGCCAATCCCTAGCCTGAGGAGACCATCTGAATCACCTGTATTTTTTATTTTCTTAATTACATTACTTTTTTGTAAACTATTAACATTTACAGGTGTATACAAGAGACAGCAATTTTACAAGGGAAAGGAGCAGCAAAACCAGGCCCCAAACCCTACTGTTCAACCAGTTTACAGGGAAATGAGGACAAACCCCAAATCCCAGTTTCAAGCATGACAAGACAGCAACAATGACATTTGTACACAAAAAAAAAAATCCAATTACATTAAAAAAAAAGCATACAATACAGACCCAGCAAGCATCCGTCCTTCCGGCTACTCTCAGGCAGCCCGCCCCTACATCCCTTCTGGCTCTCGGTCCACCCTGACACACCTTACGACCATCTCTAAGACAGCCCACACTATCCACCCGGGGTGACAGCGCTGAGGACGGTTACCTACCTTCTGCCTCTCAGTCTGCCCCTACGTAACATTGGGCTCTCACCTACCCCGATATGCCGTCCAGCCAGTGGACTGCCCTGACACACCTTCCGGCCACCTGTAGGACAGCCCGTCCTGATTACTCCTTCTCAGGACGACAGCGCTCAGAACGGCCTACCCACCTTCTGGCTCTCGGAGCGGCTGGCTTACCTGCTCTTGGGCTTTCAGGACAGCCTATCAACCTTCAGGCTCACAGGATGGCCCTACCCACCCTCCGGCGCTCGGTATGACAGCTTTCAGGACGACCTGTGAGTCTCCCAGATTCGGGGATACACAAGACACTGCAGGTGATAAGCCCAACAAGAAACATGATAAAGTTAATTGTGAACAAACAGAGTCCACATATAGAGTCTTCAAAAATATAGAATCCATTCTCAGCAACAGAGTCCAGTCCAGTTTACAATGTGCATTGTCAGAAGTGAGGTCCACTCCCAAAGGCAGCAAATGCACAACCCCCGGCCCACAGGTGTTCAGTCTCCATGGAGTCCTGGCACATCCTTGGAGAGCCAGGGCCACTCACAGGTACACAGTACATTGTAAACTCACAGGGGTTTTTGTTCCACTCTTGAAGTCAAGGTCTTCTCCCAGACTTCAGGATACAAGTGCTCACCTCCCAGCAGACACACAGGTGTTCAATCTTCAGAGGCCCAGTCCCAGGGCTAGGCCTCCCCACAGGAACGGCTCCTCTGGTAAAATGTATGTCTTCCACAAGGGCTCAATCCAAACACCTAAAACATGACGATACATACAAAAAGAAACAAAGAAAACTAGAGTCCAAGGGCTAAGCCCTACCATATAATCCACATTTCTCTTTTAACTTTTGAGAAAAGCACAAAATGAGTAACACACAGGCTGTAACCAGCCAGTGAAACAACAATCCCCTAATGAGAACTGAGTTGCACCTGAAACACATTGTACGCATCAGGCAGTTTAGAAATCAGTCCTCACTAAAGAAATACCAGTTAAGGAATCAGGTTTGTCCCCTCCAAAAAAAAAGCAGAAACCAACAGTAACTCATTGACTGTGGCCCAGCCAGCACAGAGTCAGTCCCCCAAACTGAGAAGACCTCTGAATCTCATGTTTATTTTTTTTTAAGTTAATTACAAAACTGTTTACAAAAAAAAAGTCAACATTTACAGCTGTATACAAAGAAACCGCACTGTTACAAGGGAAAGGAGCAGCAAAGCCAGGCCCCAAATGTTACTGTTCACCCAGTTTACAGGGAAATGAGGACAAACCTCAAATCCTAGTTTCAAACATTACAAGACAGCAACAATGACATTTGTACATAAAAGCCGTCCATACAATACAGACCCAGCAAGCCCCTGTCCTTCTGGCCACTCTAAGGCAGCCCACCCCTATGCACCTTCCAGCTCTTGGTCCACCCCATGCCCCTTCCAGTTCTTAGTTCGCCCGGATGCCTTTCGACCACCTCTGGGACAGCCCACACCAGTACCTGCCTGGGGTGACAGTGGTCAGGATGGCCTACCCGTCGTCTTCTGGCTCTGTCTGCCCCTACATACCATTGGACTCTCTCCCACCCCGATGCGTCATCTGGCCCGTGGACTACCCTGAAACACCTTCCGGCCACCTTTAGGACAGCACGTCCCCTTCCCCCTCCCAAAAACAAAGGGAAGCAGAAACTGACAGTAACATACTGACTGTAGCATCAGCCAGCACAGAGTCAGTCCCCTAAATTGAGAAGACCTCTGAATCTCCTGTTTATGATATTTTGAACAAATTACAAAGCACAGTTTACAAAAAAGTTAAAATTTACAGCTGTATACAGAAATTTTACAAGGGAGAGGAGCAGCAAGACCAGGCCCCAAACCCTACTGTTCAGCCAGTTTACAGGGAGAGGAGCACAAACCTCAAATCCCAGTTACACATATAAAAGACAGCGACAATGACATTTGTACATAAAAAGCTAACCCAGTTACATAAACAGTGCATACAATACAGACCCACAATACAGACCCAGCAAGCCCCTGTCCCTCCCACCTTCCGACCACTCTAAGGCAGCCTGCCCCTATGTACCTTCCTGCTCTCGGTCCACCCCATGCTATCCAGTTCTCGGTCTGCCCTGACACCTTTAGACCACCTCTGGGGCAGCCCACACCGGTACCTGCCTGGGGTGACAGCACGGAGGACAGCTTCTGGCTCTTGGTCTGCCCCTACGTACCATTGGGCTCTCACCCACCCCGATGTGCCATCCGGCCAGTGGGCTATCCTGGCACACCTTCCGGCCACCTCTAGGACAGCCTGTCCCCTTCCCTGGGATGACAGCGTGCAGGGTAGCCCACAAGCCTTCTGGATCTCAGCCTGCCCCCATGTGCCTTCTGGCTCTCGGCTGCGCAGACACACCTTTTGACAACCTCTCGGTCAGCCCGTCCTGATCACCTCTTCTTGGGATGACAGCGCTCAAAACAGCCTACCCACCATCCGGCTCTCGGGGCGACTGACATCAGGATAGCTACCAACCTTCAGGTTCACAGGATGGCCTACCCACCCTCCAGCTCTCGGGGTGACAGCTTTCAGGACGACCCATGAGCCTCCCAGCTCACAGTAATATTTGCCAGACACAGGGACACAAGACAGTGCAGGTGATAACCCAAACACAATACAGTTAATTGCCAAAAAATAGAGTCCTTTCTGGTACACAGTCCAAATGTACACAGTCTTCAGAATACAGAGTCCATTCCCAGGAATGGAGTCCACTCCAAACTGCAGAGTCCACTCCCAAAGGCAGCAAATGCACAACACAGGTGTTCAGTCTCCATGGAGTCCTGGCACATCCTTGGAGAGCCAGGCCCGTTCACAGGAACACAGTACATTTTAAAAAGGTGCAGTTAACTCACAGGAGTTTTTGGTCCACTCCTGAAGGCAAGATCTTCTCCAGAACTCCAGAATACAGCAAGTGCTCACCTCCCAACACACACAGGTGTTCAATCTTCAGTGGCCCAGGGCTAGGCCTCCCCACAGGAACAGCTTCTCTGGTAAAATGTATGTCTTCCACAAGGGCTCAATCCAAACACCAAAAACAGTGAGGATACATACAAAAACAAACAAAGAAAACTAGAGTCCAAGGGCTAAGCCCTACTCCAAAATTAACATCGTCCTTTTCTCAAAAAGTAAAGAGAAAAGAGAAACAGGCTGTAACCAGCCAGTGAAACAATAATCCCCTAATGAGAACTGAGTTACACCTGATACACATTTTGTGCGTCAGGAGTTTAACAATCAGTCCTCACTGAAAGGAATGCCAGTTAACAAACTGGCTAATTAATTCAGCTAGTTCAGGAACCAGGTTTCCCCCTCAAAAGCAGAAACCAACAGTAACATACTGACTGGAACATCAGCCAGCAAAGAGTCAGTCCCCTAAATTGAAAAGACCTCTGAATCTCCTGTTTATTTTTTTCCCTTTTTTTAAATTAAACAAATTACAAAACACAGTTTACAAAAAAGTTAACATTTACAGCTGTATACAACAGTAATTTTACAAGGGAGAGGAGCAGCAAAGCTAGGCCGCAAACCCTACCATTCAACCAGAGGAGTTTACAGGGAGATGAGGACAAACCTCAAATCCCAGTTTCACATATAAAAGACAGTGACATTTGTACTTAAAAAAACTAATCCAGTTACATAAAGGTGCATACAACACAGACCCAGCAAGCCCCCAACCCTCCCACCTTCCAGCGCTCAGTCCACCCCATGCCCCTTCCAGTTCTCGATCCGCCCTGACCACCTCTAGGACAGCCCGCCCCGGTACCCGCCTGGGGTGACAGCGGTCAGGACAGACTACCCACCTTCCGGCTTCACTAACCACCCTCAGCATCTTTCGACCACCTCTGGGGCAGCCTGCCCCGGTACCTGCCCGGGGTGACAGCGCTGAGGACGACTACCCACCTCTGGTTCTCGGTCTGCCCTACGTACCATTGGGCTCTCACCCACCTCGATGCACCATCCGGTCAGTGGGCTATCCTGGCACACCTGGCCACCTCTAGAACAGCCCGTCCCCTTCCCTGGGAGGACAGCGTGCAGGGTGGCCACAAGCCTTCTGGATCGCAGCCTGCCCCTACGCGCCTTCTGGCTCTCGGCTGCTCTGACACACCTTTCGACCACCTCTAAGACAGCCCGTCCCGATTACCCCTTCTTGGGACGACAGTGTTCAGAACGGCCTACCCACCATCCGGCTCTCAGGGCGACTGACATCAGGGTGCCCTACCCACCCTCCGGCTTTCGGAACAGCCTACCAACCTTCAGATTCACAGGATGGCCTACCCACCCTCCAGCTCTCAGGGTGACAGCTTTCAGGACGACACATGAGCCTCCCAGCTCACAGCAAGGCCTGCCAGACCCAGGGACATGCAAGACAATGCAGGTGATAGACCCAGGAAACACCATATTACAATTAATTACCAAAGAAAAGAGTCCTTTCTGGTACACAATCCAAATCTACATAGTCTTCAAAATATAGAATCCATTTCCAGGAAGAGTCCACTCCAGTATACAATGTGCATGGTCAGAAATAGAGTCCACTCCAAACTGGGCCTTGGGCCAGGACTCCATGGAGATTGAACACCTGCGTGCTGTGGGGTGTGCATTTGCTGTCTTCATGAGTTTGGAAAACCAGGCCCAATCATAGGAACAGTACATTGTACAGTGCAGTTAACTCAGTGGTTTGGTCCACTCTCAAAGGAAAGGTGTTCTTCCAAACTCGAGGATACAGCAAGTGCTCGCCTCCCAGCACACACACAGGTGTTCAGTCTTCAGAGACCTCCCCACAGGAACAGCTCCTCTGGTAAAATGTCTGTCTTCCACAGGGCTCAGTCAAAACACCAATAAAAAAAGTGAAGACACATACAAAAAACAAAGAAAACTACAGTCCAAGGGCTAAGCCCTACCATAAAATTAACATTGTCCTTTTCTCAGAAAGAAAAAAAAGAGAGAAAAGAGTAACAGGCTGTAACCAGCCAGTGAAACAACGACCCTCTAATGAGAACTGAGTTACACCTGAAACACATTATGTGCATCAGGAGTGTAACAATCAGTCCTCACTGAAAGGAATGCCAGTTAACAAACTGGCTAAATAATTCAGCCAGTTCAGGAATCAGGTTTTCCCCTCCAGAAAAGAAGGGAAGCAGAAACTAACAGTAACATACTGACTGTAACACCAGCCAACATAGAATGAATCTCCTGTTTATTATTAATCAAATTACAAAAACAGTTTACAGCAAACAAACAGTTACATTTACAGCTGCATACAAGAGATAGCAATTTTATAAGGGAGAGGAGCAAAGCCAGGCCCCAAACCCTACCATTCAAACAGTTTACAGGGACATGAGGACAAACCTCAAATCCCAGTTTCACAAAGATATAAAGGGACAACAGCAATGACAATTGTACATTACACAGTACTGTTACATATAAAAGTGCAGACAATACAGACCCAGCAAGCCCCCGCCCCTCCCACCTTCCGACCACTAAGGCAGCCCGCCCCTACCCACCTTCCAGTTCTCGGTCCACCCCATGCCCCTTCCAGTTCTCGGTC
>NC_057716.1:23298001-23327928 GCF_004010195.1 Chiloscyllium plagiosum | reverse complement strand
AAACACTGTCCTTCACATCAAAGGGCAGTGCTGTGTGATCAAAACAGTGAAGGGGAGGGTAGGGACTAAATCAAAATAGAGTTGGAGGGAGAAATGATGCACTCCACTCCCTGCGGCGCCCACCTCTCCCTGAACAACTCCAGGGTGTTGGTCGACGCCGCGTGCTCCTTCTCCAAGGACACCCGGGCTCTCCTGTTTATATATTTTTTTTTTCTTTTTTTTTCCTTTCTTTTCTTTTTTTAATATTTTTTTTATTTTTTATTTTTTATCCCCCACACTACCGCCTAAGTGCGGTAGTGCTTACTTTTTTCCCTAGCACCCATGGTGTGTGTGTGTGTGCAGGTGTGAGACACAGTGGAAGACATAAAGTGCACGAATCTTTATTCAAATTCCACCACCAGGAAGATTGGAAAACACCCGGGTGGCCAGTGACAAACACTGCCCTTTACATCAAAGGGCAGTGCTGTGTGATCAAAACAGTGAAGGGGTGGGTAGGGACTAAATCAAAATAGAGTTGGAGGGAGAAATGATGCACTCCACTCCCTGCGGCGCCCACCTCTCCCTGAACAACTCCAGGGTGTTGGTCGACGCCGCGTGCTCCTTCTCCAAGGACACCCGGGCTCTAACATAACCGTGGAAGAGGGGCAGGCAGTCGGCCCTAACGACCCCCTCCATGGCCCGCTGCCTGGACCTGTTAATGGCCAGTTTGGCCAGGCCCAGGAGCAGACCCACGAGGAGATCTTCAGACCTGCCCTCCTTCCTCCGTACCGGGTGCCCAAAGATCAGGAGCGTGGGACTGAAGTGCAGCCAAAAACAGAGGAGAAGGTTTAATCTCCTGTTTATATCTGTCAGGCAGGGCTCACTGATTGGTCCAGGTCAACAACCCCAATCAAGGATCTCATAGTCAATGAGATCCACATAGCCGTGGTTCGAAGTTCAAATCACTCTGTTTGTATCTAGCTTAACAGGAAACTATATGTGATGGGCGGCACGGTGGCACAGTGGTTAGCACTGCTGTCTCGCAATGTCAGAGACCCGGGTTCAATTCCCGCCTCAGGCGACTGACTGTATGGAGTTTCACATTCTCTGCGTGGGTTTCCTCCGGGTATCTGGTTTCCTCCCACAGTCCAAAAATGTGCAGGTTATGTGAGTTGGCCATGCTAAACTGTCCGTAGTGTTAGGTGAAGGGGTAAATGTAGAGGAATTGGGTTTGAATTGGGTTGCGCTTCGGCAGGTCGGTGTGAACTTGTTGGGCCGAAGGGCCTTTTTCCACACTGTAAATAATCTAATCTTAATGGCAACAACCTACAAATAATTGCATCTTTCGGGTGGTGGTTCTACCTACTCAATTTAGTAAAACCTCTATGAAGTCAGTGGTTCATGTGCAGCTGGTGCGTGATGTCACTGTAAATTAATTTAATAGTTTCAGTCTTAATTATAGTAATCCTAAAGAAAAATTGCATTAAAATCTTAATTACTTAAAAATAATTTTCTTAGTTGAAACTGGCTGGGAGTATTTCATTTTGCCAATTCATGTGGCAAAATAGTTCTTAATCTCACAGCAGGAGTTGGCAACAAGAATTTTAATAAGCTATTCGCTATAAGCTTTTAAGGACAGCATAGAATTATTCTAGCAGAAGTAGCAAATAATTGTGATGACATGAACAACAATTCCATTTAGAAGAGGTTTACCAAGGTTCTTATTAGTGGAGGCTTAGTTTTTAACCACCTCCTCCTAAACATGTTGTTAGTGTGTTGCCATCCTGTACAACACCTGATTATTATGGTAGCTTTTTGTAATCAGTGCTTTGTGATAATTTTCATTGTTACTGTGCTGGAGAACAAAACACATTTGAAATAAGCTGAAAGCCATTCAGTGTGATATTGTGACAGACTGATATTGGAGAAGGATTACATTTAAAAGTGTGATGTTGTGGTCCCAGTGCTTTCTATTATGAGACACATTGCTTAGCATAGAGTTATAAACAGATAATACAAATGACAGAGTGGTTCAGTGATTATACTAATGTTTGGGTCAGAAGGTCATAGGTTCAATCAACATTCTAACACTCGGGTAGAAATAAAACTTGATTATTTAAATAATGCTTTTCACATCCTCAGGACATTACAATGCACTTACCAGCCAGAAAATTATAATCATTTAGCACATAAATTTGCAAAACAAAATGCTCCATGGCAGCCTAAAATAAATAAATCCAAACTCCCAAGACTGGAAATAATCAGCAACCATGAAGAGAGAAACAGAGTCGATATGTGACTTTTTGTCAGAGCACCTCAGCTAAGAGAATTCTTTTATGAAAGCTTAATTTGCTTTTGTTGATTAAGGATTATAAATGCTGGCTGGGACACAGTACTTCCTGCACTTTTCAAATTAAAAAATCCTGGAATCTTTTGCACCCATCTGAATAAGTGAACTGGACATTTGGTTTAACCTTTCATCCAAAAGTTAATATAGCATTTCCTCAGTCCTACTCTGAAGTGTTAGCATGGTCCTCCAAATCCTTGGAGTTGATCTTCAATGCACAATCTGCTGACTCATCAGTAAGTGTGCTTCATTGAGCTCATAATCTGGACTGTCAATTCGGTGTGAGACTGAAGAAAAAACATTATTGGAAATACCATCTCTGAAAGCACAGTCCTGTTATTTGAGTATGTGTAGAAGAACATTTATCCTACAACCTACAAATCAGAGTGGGCTATCTTTTGGAGTGGTTTGTGGAAGTTGATAGGTTGAAAATTGACCCAGAGAACAGTGACTGCAATGGAAATTTTATCCATTACCAGTGATGTGCATTGAGGCATTTTGAATGTAAAACATGCTTTATAAATGCATGTTCTTTGTTTATCTTTTCTCTAGTTTTCAAAAAAAATTACTTTCATTAAATATAAATACTATGTATAGATTTTAGCTGCTTGCTGTCAGTTCTTTTACAGCCAGCTCTGAGGGACAAGACGTGTTTGCATTTTGCAGTTTTTCTTTCATCAGTCCCTGGTGGCTAGCATATACTGGTACTTTGTCTATGTTTTTATCATTTGCAAAAGTCATTTCTAAAAACATAATTTTCTGATTCTTCATGCAGGCAGCAAAGTTTTGAACTGTTACATTTACTGAGAAACACCAACCAGGAGTGCCTTGCAATTGTCAAACCTAGATTTAACGAAGATATAGTTTTGGTGGCATGTGAACTGAGGCAGAGACAGATTGATCAACGTTATGGCAGTGGAAATGATCTGTTTTAGCAGTTTGTATAAATGTGAGCAGTTTGCATACTGGTTGCAAGTTCATCTTGGTGAAATGATACAAAGGTTGTGAATTGCCTGGTTCAACCTTTGGCAGTTGCTCGTGAGAAGTATGGAGTTAGAAGGGAGTTTCAGGGAGAGAAAGTGATAGTTTTGATCTCTCTACTTGGAGAAAATTTTCATCCAGTGTTAGGTGTTGGCCAACAGCCTGGTATGTTTGAGACGGTGAAAGGGTTGGTAGAGGAAGTGAGATGGTGAGCTGCAGCTGGGTGTCATGAGTGTTATCCCGTTTCCCTATCCCCGTATCAGTCGAAGCAAACATTCAGAGACACAGTATGGCTTTACCTCCTTCATCTTTATTCCGGGTCCTGAAGGGCAAGAGAACGATTGCCCGTGTGCACAGAGACAAGAGTTCTCAGTCTTCTCTCGAATAGCAGATTTTTAATGAATTATATTGTCACCGGGAGCAGCATCTATATTGATTGAGTGACCATTACAACCAGCGAGCACCAACAGTAAAGATTAAGCCATCTAGCGTTATACAATGTCTCATCAAACCACTAGCCTTGCCTCCAGTACCTCATTGTTTACTGCAAGTTCATATCTGATCCAAGTCATGCGAGCTGAGCCTTTGTCTCTCACAGCCCAAAACTTAACTCTTTCACTATCTGCTCATACCTTACACACTTTCTCATTCCCTCCTTTTATCATTTAATGATAATCACCTAGGTGGCACTACCAGCTTTCATAAGACTCTGACAGCCAGTATTCAAGCAAGTTATTGACACCCAGCATACAATCATTACAACAACAAAAATTACTAGTCTGTTACAGTAAATAGAATTTGAAGAATCCTTCCACATGGAAAAAAATCACCAGTAAAGTTCTTAAATCCACTGTCTTTAGTGACCACTCCATCCCCTCCAAGTCTATGGAAACAAGCCAATTCTCCAAAATCGCCCTCAGTCAAGTCCAACCTGAAAACAAAATTCAGACTGTCCTTGCATCACTCCTCAGAGAAATCTGAATTCTTCTATAAGGGCAGTTAAATACTTAACAAAACTGCCAAGACTTCCGGCCTTTCAGAGATACTTCAGATGGAGGATACCGGTGCATCTGAGTGTGCAGTGAAGTAGCTGCAGCAGCAGGCTAGGTGAACACAGCATTCTTTGCTGTGTCTGCTCCCACTCTGCTGTTAAATGTAACAAAGCCAACTGGCTGTTGTGATGTTAGCTTGGTCAGTGAACCATCATGTCCTTAAATGATCGAAAGGCAAGGTAAAGCTCACGTGGTTTAATGTCCGTAGGAAGGCCATTAACAAAAAGCATACCAAACTCCTCTTTACTGTTGTTGGCTTCTTCACTTTTTGTGCTCATAACTGGGGAGCTGATTGAATCCATTGGATCATGTTGTGGAGGAGTCGGGCTGTGGTCCGAAGGCGTGCTTTACCTGTGAATGGAGAAACTCTAGAGAAGATGTTAGCTGCTGAAAGAATCTTTGCATTCCCTCTCTCATTCCTTCCTTACCAAGGTGGTTATCAGTATGAAGACAGTAACACATTTAACTACACAGAATTGTGTCTGCCTATTTCAGCATTCTTTGAACTCTTGAAGTATGTTACTCTGTTCACTGTTTATGACATTCTCAAGTTTTATACAATCCATAGACTTCTAAACTGTACTGCCTAAACAATCAATTATAAACAACAATCAGTGGTCCCAAAATCAAACTCTCGGGTACGTCATTCGGGTTATTCAAAAATTATTTTCATTTAACAAATTGGTACTTGGCAAATGTGAAAGCTGTCAGGAAAAGTATTTCAAAAGTCTGGAACAGCAAGAAAACAATATTTCCTGTGCTTTAACAATTGAAGAGGCAGTTTCAGTTCAGATTTAAATCTCAAATATTCGTGGGAAACAAATGCAGAATATATTGAAATATGTTCTCCAAATGAAGCTTCCCAAATAAAATGTTGGAATTACAGTGGCAATTTTGGCAAAGATCAACATTCTTTGAATTTGCAATATGAAGGGGGCCGATGAAGTCTTAATGATTAACAGAACTGAAACAGTTCAGCCTCAAGTTCTAATATTCTGTAAAATCTTAACAAAACATCAAACTCAAAATGCACTCTTCTTTTTGAGCACACTGTGCATTTAAAAAAAAAGCAGCAAAGATATGTTAATACAACACACTCATCTGGCTACAGCATGACCACTGGCCCAACTGTTCCTTTTTAAACAGGCATTGTGGAATTTCAAACAAATCAGGGGCTCAAGGCTCTCAATTTGTTTTAAGGTTATAGTTTGATAATTTTAAAAAGGACATAATGTTATACAATTTCAGTGTAAGAACAAAATCTGTCCTGTTACATAGCCCACAAAACACATTGACTTGAGATCCTGATTCAAGTCCTGACGAAGCTATCCCAACAGTCACTGCATCAGAAGTCTGATCAGTTTTCCTTTATGTGAATCCAAAGAAAGCAATGGGATCAGACAGAGAAGCAGGCCGTGCACTCAGAGCATGTTCAGATCAACTGGCAGAGATCTTCTTGGACATCTTCAACCTCTCCCTCCAGCAGGCCACTGATCCTGCCTGTTTCAAGGGGGCCAACATCATCCCTGTGTGTAAGAAGGCTTGTACAGCCTGTCTCAATGACTACCGCCCAATGGCCCTAACTTTGGTGGTCATGAAGTGCTTTGAAAGGCTAGTCATGACATTAGTCAACTCCAACCTCCCCATTACTCTTGATCCACTCCATTCTGCCTATCGGACCAACAGATCCACGTCAGATGCCAAATCACTTGCCCTTCACTCCACCTTAGAACAGCTTGACACTAAGAACAGCTATGTAAGAATTCTACTCATTGACTATTATTCCCTTGAGACTGATTTCTAAACGTAGTGATCTTGGACTAAACCCCATTCTCTGCAACTGGATCCTCAGTTTCCTGACCCACAGGCCACAATCAGTGAAGATTGGGGACAATATTTCATCCTCACTAACACTCAACACTGGACCCCCACAGGGGTGCGTACTCAGCCCCCTACTGTATACCCATGACTGTCTCGCCAAATACCAGACTAATGCCATTTACAGGTTCACTGATGACACCACCATAGTCGGTCAAATCTCAGATGGTGACAAAACAGACTACAACGGGAGGTGGAAGACCTGAAAAATGGTGCACTGAGAACAACCTAGCTCTCAATGCTGGCAAAACCAAGGAACCCATTATTGACTTTTGGTGGGATGTAACTCATGCCCCCCTACACATAAACAGCATAGTGGAGTGGAGAGTGTCAAGCTCCTGGGAGTGGTCATCAACTACAATCTTTCTTGGACTCTTAATGTGGGTGCACTGGTTACAAAGGCCCAACAGCGTCTCCTCTTCCTCAGGCAGCTGAGAAAATTTGGCATGTCGGCGAATACCCTTGCCAATTTTTATAGGTGCGACACCGAGTGCATTCTATCTGAATGTACCTGGTATCACTTTACCAGTCAAGACTGGAGACAGTTACAGAGAGTGGTGAACTCAGCCCGTACAATCACAAAGGCTAACCTCCCATCTAGAATCCATCTACCAGGCCTGCTGTCAAGGAGAGGCCACCAGCATTCTCAAAGATCCATCCCACCCTGGCAATGTTTTTCTACAACCTCTACATTCAGGGAGAAGGTACAGAAGCCTGAACACGCACCAGCTGGTTTTGAAACAGTTTCTACCCTACTGTTGTTAGAATACTGAATGGACTCACAAACTCTTAGCATTCGCCTGTACCTGTGTTTTTGTTTTGCCGCTGTTTACCTATATGATCTGCCATATTGCTTGCAAGACAAAGAATTTCACTGTGCCTTGGTACACGTGACAATAACTTCAGTTCAATTCAAATAAGGCAAAACAGTTAATTAAAAGGATTTTCTGAATCAGGATTTTAAATCAAAATATTTAAATATCAGCATGGCCCAATTTACATTGAAACCTCCTTTTCTGACCCAAGTATAGTACAACATTAATTTAAGCATTTCATCTTTTTCTTTCATCCTCTCAATGAAATTACACTTATAAAAAGAGAGAGGTCTCGCAATGGACCACATGGCGTCGCAGTGCAAGCCACCCCCCCACCCACCGCCCAGACCCCAAACAAAGACTTGCAGAGTTGAGTCCACAGCACAAAAACCTGGACAAAGCTTCCCTGTCAGTCAATGCACTTCACTGTTGAGATCCAAGCAGACTGGCTCCACTTTCTCCCCCTTTTCCCAATGATGCCATGTTGCCTAAAGGTACTTCTAAGGGGAGGCGTGGAGACAAAGGCAACAACTCTAAGCAGTACCAAATTCTAACTTTTTCTCACTTTACTTCTCATTGGGGACTCAAACCCCTTTTCTTACGCTATATGTCTGGCAACTCTAACCCCAAATAAAACCCAGGGACTTGAACACCAGTCAAACCCAGTGGACTTGAACCCCAATACCGGGCAGAGGGCTCAACCCTCAACTAAACCTAGGAGGCTTGAACCTCAATACCGCCTGGCATTTTCTCAATGGGCATGGATGGGAAAACTGACTGCGCTTCTGATTGTGGCTGAGGGGCAGCATGTGGATGGGAATAAAGTATTGATGGCCTGTGTGATCTGGTGAAATGCTGCGGGAAGTTGGTAGTTATTGCCTATGGCAGTAGTAATTATATTGCTTTTGTGATACTCTATCCGATGTATTGTCCCTGGTGTAAGGGACCTTTTGTTTGTTCACTGTTAGTTCTATGATATAATTTCTTAAAGGCATATTCAGAATGAAATAAGAAGAAACTGGTTGCTTTGTTAAGTCAGAATAGCTGTTTGTTATATCATTCTGATCCACAATTCCAAAATCTCTCAATCAACTCTTTTGGATATTGGTTAGTTAATTGTCTTTAGTGTATAATGTGAATTTAATGTGTTTTATCTGATATGAAGACTGATGAAGTCTAAAGTAGCTGGATGGCTGCAACTAGGTTGCAGCAATGTGTGGATTCCAAATGAGAAAAGCAACATAAATTGTGAACAATTCATCCTGCATTTAACTTCACATGTGCACAGAATTATGCACCATTTCCCATGCTGCGATCTGGAAATTACTGGCACTGTTCTTTGATATTCACAAGCTTCTTTTCATCTTTCCTCATTGAGTCCTGAGGGACTGTACATCAGCGAACCAAGCCTTCATTGAGCAGCTTAGAGTTCTGTAAAACCATTTGTGCTTTTTCTGACCTCCATATTCGATCCAGTAATTTGGTGCACTGACATCTATACATACACTGAAACTATCATTGCAGATTGATTCAGTAAGCACTTTATCCTCCCTTAGCATGAATAGTTTTGCTCCTCTTTTCAGAAACTGACCATATGGGAAATTGCATGGGAGGAGCCCAGAGATATCAGTGTCAGATGATCTTGGCTATTAGCTACTATTCCTGCAAGTCATGCAGCACTGCATTTTCACTCCACGTTTATGTGTGACCTTGTTTTGTATTTTATATTAGGAGCATGTATTCTGCTGCACTCACTGACTGGAATTGAGAGAGGCCCACAAGCTATTTCGTGCCAGTGAAGTCTGATGGTAGAAAGGCAGTATGATTTTAGCTTACTTTCTGAACCCAGCAGATTGGGATTTGGTTATAGACATTTTGCTCTGACGAGTCAATCTTTGGTGCCAAGTGGTACATTGCTCAGTTTAATAGCTGACAGCTCAGAATTTAACCACTGAAAATCTCAATAAAGCCTTTGATCTGAGGAACGCATTTTCCATTTGATTTTTTTGTGGTTTTCTCTTCCATTGGAAGTAAAAATTTCATGGCATCTGTGATCATCCTCTTTGGGGTTGTGTATGAAATTTGATGCCAAGTAGTTCAAGGTGAGACTTGATTATGTGCTTAATAAAGCTGTTTAAAAATAATAAAGGAAAGAGGAATATCATAATTTGACCTTTTGTTTTAAAAGTGATTCAGAGTTTAATGTGTTGAATGAAAAAAATTGGGTTTTTCGCTGGTTGTTGCATTCAGAAATGCAAGATTTTCTTCCATTCCTATAGCTCCTTGGCTCTTCTCAATTCCCAGGCTCATATTTGACTAAGAAGTGCATGAAAATGATACAGTTCTATTCTATTATTCTAATCGCTTCACATTGCTGGACAGGTCTCTCTCATTCAAAGAGCCAGAAAAGGAAACTAACACTAGACAATGGTCTTTAGACCCATGATAAGATAATCCAATTGTAGTGTAATGACTACAATAAAGGTAATAGCATCATGGTTTATATTGAAAATCATTTATCCTTGTGGGAAGTATCATACTGTCATCAAGTGCCAGCAGTACCTTTTTAACCTCCCAACTTCACATGAATTCCGTGTAGTTAGTTTGGTGTTTTTCACCTTATCTTTCTCAGTGGATCTATACGGAAAATGCATCCTTATTCCTGGAAAAAAATCCATTGATTTGGCTGGTCATATTATGAGGCAAGAAAGGCACTCGAAATTTACAGCGTTTGAATGTAGGTATTGCAGTCTTTACCATAAGCTTTTTGTATCTGCTCTTTTGAATTTTGCCATATTGTAGAATAGGTGGGAGAGTATAGATCTTCTCTCTTGAGTCAATTTTTAAATGGTTTTGCCTTTTTACATCTTTTAGAACTAAAGTTCCAATTAGGAAAAGTACTACGTTAACGTGTTAATAGGGAAAATCATACAAGACAAAAAAATGGACATATGGCCCATTATACATGAATTGGCTTTTTGAAAGAGCTATCCAATTAGTCCCAGGCTCTTGCTCTTTTTACTATAATATTACACATTTTTATTCAATGCTCCTCTCTTTGTTCTACTTTTTTTAAAAAGATGTGTTTGGTTTGAGAGACGTTCCTGTGAAAATCTCAAGCACAAGGTAGTTAGGAACTGCTCAGTAACATCACTGTGGTACAATTGCATGTTGGTAAATGGAGTTAGTAAGTGTTTACATTGTGTTTTGTACCAAAGCATGTCATGACATAGATGGTGTAATGGCCTAAGGTGAATAAGAAAAAAGCATAAGTAGGAGTCTGAAGAGGGAGATGGCACGGGGCAGGGTGACACTAGGCACACGGACACACAAGATGATAGCTGAGCCATCAGTTGGCCAACATGACATGCAAGATAGCTGCCGGATCTCCATATAGAGACAAACAGAGCAGATACAGACACTGCCTGGGGCCACCAGAATGCCAGTACAATGCACTCACGACCCAGTTGATTAGTTCAAGGCGGGTGGGGGAGACAATACACATGAGTAACACTGCCTGCCGAAGTGTCTGGATCCAGCCAACACCTCTTATAGAAATGCTAACAGCTTGATACAGACTCCATACGAAATGCTAATAGCCAGGGCTGCGGTAATTGTCCTTCTCAGGAAGAGCGATTTGTGCCCATTACTACAGCAATGGATTCCCATGCAGACATTGAAACTGACAATGGCTACACTGAAACTGACAATGACCATGTAGAAATTAACAAAGGTTGCACTGGAACTAACAAAGACTGTATCAATACAATCAACAATTCTGCAATAATTACCATAAACCAACCATGTTACAAAGACAATAATCTCATCACTGACCTATTGTATCACAAGATATAAAAAAGTTTCTTGACGTGCTCCAGGTCGAGAGAAGGCTTGCAGCTGACCACTGTGCTGTTGGTGGCTTTCTGTCCCCAGAGCTCCGGTATTTCCTTGTGCAATTAACTCTGTCATCGAACCCCGATTCTGACTCCAAGACTGGTGTTTTTTTCCCTCAATAGAGTCCATTGAAACTACGAGAATGGACTTTCTCTGATGTTGTGATGTACAGTAATTGCTTTCTCCTTGAGGCCTCGCTTGATTTAGAAAATATCACTGAAGGATTAAAGATTAAAGAAGGATTTTACTTGCTGTTATTCAGTGGGAACCAGAGGAGTCTTTACACAGGCATACTTCATTTTTTAGTGGGGGCAATTCAGTAGCAGAAATCGTAGCTCATGACAAAAAAAGCCAGCTAAACAAGTGTACTGCTCTTCGGCAGATAGCGCATGCTTTATTTCATCTGGTCTGAAATATGATCAGTCTGTTATTTTTATACTTAATCATATTTTAAACAATGATCATTGCTTTAGCTGTGGCTAATGTTTTCCTTAATTTGGACGCAAAGGTTTGTATTATGGGAAACAGCTGGTTAGTCTTTCCTGTTAGTGAGTTTTTTCACTTAATGTGTATTCCTTTCTGCTGCAGTGTATAGTTACTTTGCATGTGGCTGTACTCTCACACCGTGTAGCATGGTGCTGCCAAATTTATCTCAGGCGGGAAATGCCCTTATATTGCAGATATGTATTTATGTGGCATATATACACATGGGGCAATAAAAGTTGCTGAATGTGAATTTTTGCTCGATGACTAAACAATAAGACATCCATGCTCCCCTTTTTCAAAATTAATTGGCTGTTTTGATGTTGCTATACTTTTATATTGAAATACTCTTTTAGCTCCACTAAAACTGGGACTTCTCAGCAAGTGAATTAGAGTTAAAGATATGTACAGCGTAGAAACAGACCCTTCGGTCCAACTTGTCCATGCTGACTAGATATCCTAACATAATCCAGTCCCATATGCCAGCACTTTGGCCCATATCCCTCTAAACTCCTCCTATTGATATACCCATCCAGATGCCTTTTAAATGGTGTAATTGTACCAGCCTCCACACTTCCTCTGGCAGCTCATTCCATACATGTGCCACCGTCTGTGTGAATAAGTTGCCTCTTAGGTCCCTTTTATATCTTTCCCCTCTCATCCTAAACCTATGCTCTCTAGTTCTGGACTCCCCACCCCAGGGAAAACCTATTTACCCTATCCATGCCCCTCATGATTGTAAAGTCATGCCTCAGTCTCCGACACTGCAGGGAAATCAGCTCTAGCCTATTCACTATCCATGCCCCTCATGATTGTATAAACCTCTATAAAGTCATGCCTCAGTCTCCGACACTGCAGGGAAATCAGCTCTAGCCTATTCAGCCTCTCCCTATAGCTCAAATCCTCCAACCCTAGCAACATTCTTCTAAGTCTTTTCTGAACACTTTTAAGTTTCACAACATTCTTGTCATAGGAAGGAGACCAGAATTGCATGCAACTTTCCAAAAGTGGCCTAACCAATGTCCTGTACAGCCGCAACATGACCTCCCAACTCCTATACCCAATGCTCTGACCAATAAAGGAAAGCATATCAAACGCCGCCTCTACTATCCTATCCAACTGCGACCCTACTTTCAAGGTAGGAGTATACTTAAGAGGGAAATTAGGAGGGCAAAAACGGGACACAAGATAGCTTTGGTAAATAGGGTTATGAAGGATCCAAAGGGATTTTATAAATATATTAAGGACAAACTGGTAACTAGGGAGAGAATAGGGTTCCTCAAAGATCAGCAAGGCAGCCTATGCATGGATAGTGGAGATAGTGGAAATACTAAATGAGTATTTTACATCATATTTACTGTAGAAAAGGGCATGGAAAATATTGAATGTGGGGAAATAGATGGTGACATCTTGGAAAAGTGTCCATGATTCAGAGGAGGTAGTGCTGGATGTCTGAAACACACAAAAGTGGATAAATCCCCAGGACCTGACCATGTGTACGCTAGTTAGGGAAGTGATTGCTGAGCCCGTTGCTGAGATATTTGTATCATCGACAGTCACACATGAGGTGCCAGAAGACTGGAGGTTGGCTAATTTGGTGCCACTATTTAAGAAAGATGGTAAGGAAAACCCAGGGAACCATAGACCAATGAGCCTGACATTGGTGGTGGGCAAGTTGTTGGAAGGAATCCTGAGGGACAGGATTGAAATGCATTTGGAAAGCCAAGGTCTGATTAGAGAGAGCCAACCTGGTTTTGTGCATAGGAAATAATGTTTCACAGACTTGATTGATTTTTTGAGTAAGTAACAAAGTGGATTAAGGGCAGAGCGATGGGTGTGATCTATGTGGACTTCAGTAAGGTGTTCAATGTGCTTTCTCATGGTAGACTGTTAGCAAGGTTAGATCTCATGGAATATAGGGAGAACTAGCCATTTGGATACAGAATTGACTTGAAGGTAAAGGATAGAGGATGGTGGTGGAGGGATGCTTTTCAGACTGGAGACCTGTAATCAGTGGTGTGCCACAGGGATCAGTACTGGGTCCACTGCTTTTCATCATTTATATAAATTATTTGAATGTAAACGTGGGAGGTATAGTTAGTATGTTTGCAAATGACACCAAAATTGGAGGCTGTGTGGACAGCAAAGAAGGTTACCTCAAAGTACAATGAGATCTTGATCAGATGGGCCAATGGGCTGAGGAGTGGCTGATGCAGTTTAATTTAATGTAAGGTGGTGCATTTTGGAAAGGCACTTCAAGGCAGGACGAATGCACACAATAGTAAGGTCCTGGGGGGTGTGCTGAATAAAGAGACCTTGGAAAGCAGCTTTATAGTTCCTTGAAATTGGAGTCACAGGAACAAAAAGTAGTGAGGAAAGTGTTTGGTGTGCTTTCCTTTATTGGTCAGAGGATTGAGTACAGGAGTTGAGAAGTTATGTTGCGTCTGTACAGGACATTGGTTAGGCCACTTTTGGAATATTGTGCATAATTTTGGGTCTTCCTCCTATCAGAAGGATGTTACAGAGTCATAGAGATATTCAGCACGAAAACAAACCCTTCAGTCCAAATCGTCCATGCCAACTAGTATCCTAACCTAATCTAGTCCCATTTGCCAGCACTTGGCCCATATCCCTCAAAACCATTTCTATTCATATACCCACCCAGATGCCTTTTAAATGCTGTCATTGTACCAGTCTCCACCACCCTCTAGCAGCTCATTCCATACATGCACCACCCTCTGTGAAAAAGTTGCATCTTAGGTTCCTTTTATATATTTCTCCCTCTCCCCTATGCCCTCTAGTACTGCATTCCCCCACTCAGGGAAAAGACCATGTCTATTTATTCTATCCACGTCCCTCAAGATTTTGTTAACCTCTGTAAGGTCACCCCTCAGCACTGAAACTCCAGGGAAAATGGCCCCAGCCTATTCAACCATTCCCTCTAGCGAAAATCCTCCAACCCTGGCAATATCCTTGTTGGTCTTTCCGAATGTTTTCAAGTTTCACAATAACCTTCTGATAGGAAGAGAACAGAATTGCACGCAGTCTTCCAAAAGTGGCCTAACCAATTTCCTGTATAGCTGCAACACGACCTCCCACCTCCTCTATTCAGTGCTCTGACCAATAAAGGAAAACATACCAAACGTATTGTTCACTATCCTATTTACCTGCAACTCTACTTTCAAGAAACGATGAACCTACGCTCCAAGGTGTCTATTCAGCAACACTACCCAGGGCTTTACCATTAAGTGTATAAGTCATGCACTGATTTGCTTTTCCAAAATTCAGCACCTCGCATTTATCTAAATTAAACTCCATTTGCCACTCATCAGCCCATTGACCCATCTATTCAAGGTCCCGTTGTACTCTTCGCTGTCCAGTACACCTCCAATTTTGGTGTCATCTGCAAACTTACTAACTATACCTCATATGTAATAATTTATAAAAATAATTTAGTAAAAATGTGAAAATAATTTATAAAAATTGTGAAACTTGAAAGAGTTCAATAAAACTTTACAATGATGCTGCCAGGGTTAGAGGATTTGAGTATAGGGATAGGCTGAGGCTGTTTACCCTGGAGCATTGGAGGATGAGGGGTGACGTTATCGAGGTTTGTAAAATCATGAGGGACATGGATAGAGTAAATAGATAAGGTCTTTTCCCTGGGGTGAGGGAGTGCAGAACTAGAGGGAATAGATTTAGGTCAAGGGGGGAAAGATATAACAGGAACCTAAGGGGCAACCTTTTCACTGAGGGTGGTGCATGTATGGAATGAGCTGTTAGAGGGTGGTGGAGACTGGTACGATTACAGCATTTATAGAGTCATAGAGATGTACAGCATGGAAACAGACCCTTCGGTCCAACCCGTCCATGCCGACAGGTATCCCAACCCAATCTAGTCCCATCTGCCAGCACCTGGCCCATATCCCTCCAAACCTTTCCTATTCATATACCCATCCAAATGCCTTTTAAATATTACAATTGTACTCGCCTTCATCACTTCCTCTGGCAGTTCATTCCATACACGTACCACCCTCTGCGATAAAGTTGCCCCTTAGGTCTCTTTTATATCTTTTCCCTCTCACCTGAAACCTATGCCCTCTAGTTCTGGACTCCCCAACCCCAGGGAAAAGACATTGTCTATTTATCCTATCCATGCCCCTCATAATTTTGTAAACCTCTATAAGGTCACCCTTCAGCCTCCGATACTGCAGGGAAAACAGACCCAGCCTGTTCAACCTCTCCCTATAGCTCAAATCCCCCAACTCTGGAAACATCCTTGTAAATCTTTTCTGAACCATTTCAAGTTTCACAACATCTTTCCGATAGGAAGGAGATCAGAATTGCATGCAATATTCCGACAGTGGCCTAACCAATGTTTTGTACAGCCGCAACATGAGCTCCCAACTCCTGTACACAATACTCTGAAGGATAAAGGAAAGCATACCAAATGCCTTCTTCATTATCCTATCTACCTGCAACTCCACTTTCAAGGAGCTATGAACCTGCACTCCAAGATCTCTTTGTTCAGCAACACTCCCTAGGACCTTACCATTAAGTGTATAAGTCCTGCTAAGAATTGCTTTCCCAAAATGCAGCACCTCGCATTTATCTGAATTAAACTCCATCTGCCATGTCTCAGCCCATTGGCACATCTCATCAAGATCCTGTTGTAATCTGAGGTAACCTTCTTCGTTGTCCACTCCACCTCCAATTTTGGTGTCATCTGCAAACTTACTAACTATACCACTTATGCTTGCATCGAAATCATTTTTATATAAATGGCGAAAAGTAGAGGACACAGCACCGATCCTTGTGGCACTCCCCTGGTTACAGGCCTCCAGTCTAAAAAACAACCCTCCACCACCACCCTCTGTCTTCTACCTTTGAGCCAGTTCTGAATCCAAATGGCTAGTTCTCCCTGTATTCTGTGAGATCTAATCTTGCTAAGCAGTGTACCATGGGGAACCTTTTCGAATGCCTTACTGAAGTCCATATAGATCACATCTACCACTCTGCCTTCATCAATCCTCTTTTTTACTTCTTCAAAAAACTCCATCAAGTTTGTGAGACATGATTTCCACACACAAAGCCATGTTGACTATCCCTAATCAGTTCTTGCCTTTCCAAATACATGTACATCCTGTCCCTCAGGATTCCCTCCAACAACTTGCCCACCACCGAAGTCAGGCTCACTGGTCTATAGTTCCCTGACTTGTCCTTACCTTCCTTCTTAAACAGTGGCACCACGTTGGCCAACCTCCAGTCTTCTGGCACCTCACCTGTGACTATCGATGATACAAATATCTCAGCAAGAGGCCCAGCAATTACTTCTCTAGCTTCCCACAGAGTTCTAGTGTACACCTAATCAGGTCCTGGGTATTTATCCACCTTTATGTGTTTCAAGACATCTAGCACTTCCTCCTTTGTAATATGGACAATTTTCCCTACATTCAATATCTTCCATGTCCTTTTCCACAGTAAATACTGATGCAAAATACTCGTTTCGTATGTCCACCGTTTTCTGCAGCTCCACACCAAGGCCGCCTTGCTGATCTTTGAGGATTTAAAAGGCATCCAGGTGGGTGTATGAAAGGGTGAGTCTAGAACTAGAGGGCATAGATTTAGGGTAAGGTGAGAGGGCGAAAACCTAAAAGGGGCCTATGGGGCAACTTTTTATCACAAAGGATGGTGCATGTATGGAATGAGTTGCGAGCGAAAGTGGTGAAGGCTGGTATAATTACAACATTTAAAAGGCATCTGAATGGGTGTATGAATAGGAGAGGTTAGGCGGGATATGGGCCAAGTGCTTGCAAATGGGACTAGATTAGGTTAGGATATCTGGTTGACATAGACGAGTTAAACCAAAGTAGCTTCCATGCTGTACACGTCAATGACACTATGACTCAATTTAAATGATGAAAAGCAGTGGGCTCGGCACCAATACTTGCACATCGCTGGTCATAGGCTCCTACTCCAAAAAGCAACACTCTACCACCACCCTTTGTCTCCTACCTTCAAACCAACTTTTTTATCCAGTTGGCTAGCTCCCCCAGGTTACATGTGACCTAAATTTGCTAACTCGTCTAAGTTTCAGACTTTTGTCAAAAACCTTGCTGAACTCCTTATAGATAACATCTACCACTCTGTCATCTTCAATTTTCTTCTTCACCTCCTCAAAACCATGCTGGCTATCCCTAATCGGTATTTGCCTTTTCAAATTCATGTAAATCCTGTTCCCCAGAATCCCCTCCAACAACTTGCCCACCACTGACGTCAGACTCACTGTCTATAGTTCTCTGGCTTTTCTTAGTACCTTTCTGAAACAATTGCACAATGTTAGCCAGCTTCTAGTCTCCTGGCACCTCACCCATGGTTGTCAATGATAAAAATATGTCAACAAGGGGCCCCACAATCTCTTCCCTAACTTCCCACAAACTTCTGGGATATACCTAATCAGATCCCAGGGAGTTATTTGCCTTCATGCGTTTTAAGACCTCTAGCACCACCTCTTCTGTAATATGGTTACTTTTGAAGACATCACTATTACACTAATCCTGCCTGATACTCTAGGGATTCCCTTGACCCTACCTGTATATATCTGACATACACCTGTGTTTTCTTTACTGGCCAATACTGATACTCGGCCTCTCATATTCTAACCAAAACTTACCTTTCCACCACTCCTCTGTGCTCCTGACAGCATCCTCTATTCTGTCCTGGGTGCCTTTTCCAATCCTCTGTGCACAGCTGTACTCTACAGCCCACCTCACCATTGACATACTCGCTAGTCCTGAACCTCCATCCAAGTGTCCATTCTCTTGTTCCCCACTCTTACGCCCAAGGGTTAAACAAAGTGAACCACAAGCTTCACACATTGCACTAGAATAAGTAATGTACAACACGTTTAAAGATTGTGATCAGGATGTCAGATTTTTGGGCGCCACTGACTTTACCTTGAAGGTTTTATTGTAACCTCTTTCACCGTAATGAGTATTCCAAATGCAAACATATTGGAAGTACAAACCCACCACAGACTAGCATAATGCTTGACATGCTGAAAACACACTGCTGACAGAATCTTTACATCTGAACGCATCTTTGAGAAATCAAAAGTTGCCTTGCATGTTGTGCTTCCTGGCCTCATGGACTCCATAAAATTTCTTCCGAGGTTTTGTTTTGTCACCCTACTGTCTCCATCTGCCCCCATCTGCTCCCATCTCCTCCTTGCCTATTAAATTTAAACTTCAAGTACCATTCTTTAAAGTTAGGCTGCTTTTTCCTAATGCAAAAGCAAGATCTCATTAGGCTCCTCTTACAATATAAATTTATCTTTACCAAGGAATAAAATGCCACAGAGTATTCTTGGGTAAGCTGCAGAACTTGGCTTTGAAGTGCAACAGTAATCCAGGGCCTTGCTTGCAGAGAGTTTCTCTGTTTCAGAAATGGGATCCTAAAGTTAACTTCAGCACCCCAAGTTGATACAGCAGATTTTCACATCATAATCACTACTCTGTAACCCCAATGCAAGCTGGTGACCAATGTATACTCAACAGCTGAAGATAGCTTGGTCAAAGTAATGGATACTTGCTAGCAGTTGTGGACACACAGCCTAGATAGCAGAAACTGTGTAGTATAGTGTTGTGACTGGACTAGTAATCCAGAGGTCCAAACCTCTGGGGACACAGATTAAAATCACACCAAAGGTGGATCTTAAATTCAATTCTTTGATAAATAAGCTAGTCTTTGTAGTAGAGACTATGAAACAATTGTCGTAAAAACCTAGTTCAGCTAATCCCCTTCAGGGAAAGAAATCCACTTTTAACTAGTCTGGTTTAGATGTGACTCCAGATTCTCAGCAATGTGTTTTAACACTTAAAGTATCTCTGGAATAGCCGAGCAATTCTCTCAGCTGTATGTAGAAGCTACAGAAAGCTCAAAAAGAAACTTAAGTCATATGGATGACCCTTCATTAAGCTCGGTACCAAAAATGACACAGGTGAGCCTAGCTCTTTCATCCCTGCAAAGTCTTCCTTATGAGTATCTAGGGGTTTGTGCCCAAATTGGGAGAACTCTTCCTCAGACTAGTCGAGCAACAGTCTGACATAGTCACATTCAAAATCATTCCTTACAATGTCCCAGACATTAACATCACTCCGGGGCATGAATTGTCCTACTACAATGATGATCTGGAATTGAGGTTCTACCGATAACCATGAAACTGTTGTTGTTTGTTGGAAAAACCTGTCTGCTTCACTGACATCCTTCAGGGAAGGAAACTGTCATCCTTACCTATTTGGCCGAAATGTAGCTCCAGAATTATAGAGTCACAGAGTCATAGAGATGTACAGCATGAAAACAGACAACTTACAGCAATGGGGTTGCATCTCAATTGCCCTTGAGTGGACAGTAAATGCTGGCCTAGCCATAGATGCCCTCCTCCTGTGAATGAATGAAAAATAAACTTGCAAAAGTCAATCATCAGCCATAATATCACAATGGGTATTCAAATGGGAGCGATTACCCTGGGAGTCCTCAATGTTTAATAACAAGTCAAACATGAACAAGGAAATCTACTGATTACTATCCAATTACGATCACCTATCCAATTGGAGGAAGTCCTGAGAGTAACAAGGGCACAGAATGTGTGCTAGGGTTGGTGACTTTAATAGGCAAAAACAATGACTGCAGATGCTGGAAACCATATTCTGGCTTAGTGGTGCTGGAAGAGCACAGCAGTTCAGGCAGCATTCACGGAGCTTCGAAATCAACGTTTCGGGCAAAAGCCATTCGGTGACTTTAATGTTCATCACCAGGAGGTGCTCTGTAATACTGTGACTGTTCGACCTGGCTGAGTTCTCAAGGAGTTGGCTGATAAATTGGACCTTTTGTAGGTGGTCAGGGAACCAGAAAGTGGGAAAAATACATCTTGATCTTATTCTCATCGAGTGAACTCTGATATAGATAGCCGTTGCTGAGACCATTGCACTGTATTTGTGGAAACTGAGCCCTGTATTCACATTGAGAATACTCTTCATGTTTTATGGCATTACCACTTTACTCCGTAAGATCCAGCAATCAAGGCTGAACATCCATAGGTGCTCTAATCCATCAGCAGCAGTAGATTTGTATTCGGTTGCAATTTCTTAACCTCGTGACTGGCATATTCTTCGTTACCAATACCATTAAGGTGGGGGATTAACCCTGGTCCAATGAAGAGTGCAAGAGGTTATGCCAGGATTAAAGCAGAAATACCTAAAGACGAAATGTCGATCTGGTGAAGCTACAAACAGGGCTATCAGCATGCCCAAGAACGGGTGCAGCGTGCTATAGACAGAGCTAAGCAATCTGACAACAAGGAATCTGATCAAAGCACTCCAGTCCTTCAGTATGCAATCATTGAATGATGGTGGACATTAAACATCTACCCAAATGAGGAAGCTTTGGGAATCATTGGCCCAAGACTGTCCAAAGTGGAGGATGTGCATCTAAGAAGGCATTGAGTATCTCAAGATTTGCCATTGGGTAAAAGCAGAAGCCAGACAAAAACTGCGAAAGAAGCCCCACCCACCCCTTCCTGGAACCACTTTCTGTCCATGTGTAACAAAGCCTGCCATGGCTGCATTGGTCTGTACAGCCACCTACGGACTCGCTCTGAGAGTAAACAAGACTCATCCTTGTCTGCGAGGGACTGCTAATGAAAAGGATGCATTGCAGCAACATCACACATGACCCTTTCAATGTCTTATTGCAACCCTGTGACCTCTACCAACTGGAAGGACAAAGGCAGCAGATGTGTTGGAGCACCACTATCCAAGCCAAACACTATTCTAATTTGAAACTGTATCACTGTCCCTTCATTGTTGGGTCAAAAGGAGAACTACTTTTCTAACAGCATTAGCTATACCTACACCACATGTGCAATTCAAGAAGGCAGCTCATTATGGAGGAGAAAGTGAGGTCTGCAGATGCTGGAGATCAAAGTTGAAACTTTATTGCTGGAACAGGCAGCATCCAGGGAACAGGAGATTCGACGTTTCGGGCACAGGCCCTTCTTCAGGAAAGCTCATTATGGACAACTTGGAGGCAATTAGAGATAGGCAACACGAACATAAGAACTAGGAGCAGGAGTAGGCAATTCGTTCCCTTAAGTTTGCTCACATTTGATATGATCATGGCTGATCTCTTAGTCTCAATTCCACTTTCCTGCCTACTCTCCATAACTTTCAACCCATTACTAATTAAAACATCTGGCTATTTCCTCTCCCTCGCTGGGAATGCGATAGATAGATGAAAGTGTGGATGTAAGTGATAGGTCGGATGGGAGGGTGGATGGATGGGTGGGAAGGAAGGAAGAAGATGGACAGGTAGGACCAGTCAAGGGGGAGGCACCTTAAGGTGGGGAGGGGAAATGAGAAAACTGGTGAAGTCCATATTGATCCCATGTGGTTGCAGGGTCCTAAGATGGATGATGAGGCATTCTTCCTCCAGGCATCGAGTGGTAAGGATTTGGTGATGGAGGAGGCCCATGACTTGCATGTCCTTGGTGAAGTGGGAGGAGGAGTTAAAATGTTCAGCCACAGTCTCAGCATCTGTTGTCCTCACTTTCTCCCTGTAGAAGAGTAATTGTCCAGATGAATTAAGTCACTATAATGAATATTTTGCAGGCATCTTGTTGTATTGGCATTTGGCACTGTGTTCATGTATACCACCTTCTGTTTAGCTGCCAGAATGTGAAGTTTGGCATTTACATCTTTTTATCCCCTTTCCATATCTGGTTGTGTTGAAGTGGTTCAAACATCATTGTACAAACACCATCATTGGTAGTAATGCTGGATTAGGTGGATTTAAAGTGTGGTTGGTCTTTTTTTTATTGGAATAGCCTTTTTCCCTTTTTGTTGTAGTGTGGACCAACATCTGTAAGTTGTTGTACTAGTGGTAGAAGTTTTCACAGGAATTGCTATAAAGTGTTTGCCATTATGTTAGGGCAGTATGACATTTCCAGCATTTAACATCCAGCTGATGGCTCAATCTGTAAATACATAGCATGGCATGTACCTAACAGCGTGAATAAGCAAATACCATTAAAGTCAATCAAGTTTTAAATACCATTTAAGAGTGTCCTTATTCCATGCTTATCTGACTCTATTCAAATATTTTAATTAAAAAGGCAAAAGTTCAGTTGTAAAATATGGAATGGGAAAGCCCTGAATACATTTTGTGGTTTGCTAAAAGGTGGGTTTTATGTTGGCATTGCTGAGGCTTAAGAAAGTGAGGAGTGTTGGTGTAAAAAAATAAACTGTTAAGCTATGACAGTCTAGAAAAAATGCACAGTTCATCACTACAGTTGTGGGGATCATTATTAGATTCTCATTTTAATCAATATAAAAAAATCTGATAGTATCTGTGTTTATTGATGGCTGTTGATCAACTATTGTCCTGATGGGACTGTAAAACCTGAATAATTCTTGACACCAAAGCCGACTGTGTCCTGTATATGAGCAAAGCTAATTTCTTTGTGGGGGGGGGGGTGCATGGTAAGATGCACACAAGAAACCAGTTGTAAATCTTCTTTATCTTATGTTAGCTATGGTTGCTACAGCTGACTTTGTTTCATACCTAGCTAACAGTCAACCAGTGTTTACTACAGTGCACTATCACTGTTCTAGCAGCATCAATGAGGAGAGCTTTGCATGCTGACAGTACTCTGTCCTCTGACTCAGAAGGTCACAGGTTTTTAAATCTCATTTGAGCCCGTAATTCAGGCTGATATTCTCAGAGCTACACCAAGGCAGTGCTGTAGCTCTACCTGAATTCTGCCAGTTTTCATACATTTTTAATTTTTTGGATGTTTTAGTTTTAAATATTAATCCTCTGACGAAAATTCTAATAATTTCTCAAGTTTAAAAAGAATTGATTAAACAGATTTCTCCAGGAAAGTGAGATCTCATGGTGTGTTGAAGGAGATGATTCTGACTCGGTAGACAATATAAATGGACAGCAAGTGAATGAAGTCTTGCTCACGTTTTGTGCTTCACCTAAGACTCTACTGTTCTCTGGGTCATTTTACAAAAAGGGATGTGACTGCCTGTCAACAGCCTTCCTACACTGAACTTAAAGGCCGTTCATCAAAAACATGGCAAAGATCCAAATGCATTCTTTATCTATGCTATTTAACTATGTGATCTGCCTGCATTGCTTGCATGACAAAGCTTTTCACTGTGCCTCGGTACATGTGACAATAAATTCAATTCAGTTCAATTCAATTGAGTAAGGATTAGAATTTTACAGGAGTTTTTATTGTTGCCCTGACCAGCTTATCTAATTCACCATTATTAAACTTAGAAATGTCCAAGCAACTACTGGAGGTAAAAATAAATTTGTATTCTTCAGGCCTGCAGTACCTTTCGCTGTAGAACGCTCCTGAGCTGGTGGGAACTTACAGGCTCACAGTTCTGAGTTCTTTGGCAACTTGTGAAGCAATAATAATATTGTTGGCTTTAGAAGGCCTTTGTCATAGATTAACTGGTCAGGGATAACAAGGGGAAAAAAAAGACATAGGGTACAGATGCAGGGCAAAACTAGAAAAACAGTTTAGTGGTTCCTGTACATAAGGGGAACTGAGATTATTCTTACGATCCTTCTCTGGACAGAATGCTAATTCTCTCTCAGTTGTCCTTTTCCAGATGGTTTGCAAAAGGCACAGGGTGGTTGGTTTACTTATAAAATATCTTTGACTTAATCAATTAAAAGTCACAGTTTACACCATTGCGGAAGCAAATAGAAATTTTTTTTCAAGCTTAATGCGGCTTATGCAGGGAACAGAGAGCTGAAGCAGGTCCAAAAACTTCACTATCTTGTTCACAACTCCAAGCTGTTTAGCTTCCTGAGAATGAATTATGTAATTGTTGGTAGAGGGAAGACCTTTGTCATTGGTTTTGGACTAGTGGTCAATTACCAATCTGCTAATTGTTATAAAATAAAATTCCATTTTGTCCACAATTCTTCAGCTCCAGTTATGTCTGCAAACACTTCTGTTACCCAAATTTTGTGTTCAAAATTTGCAGCCATTCTTGGAGTCCCTGTTTTTTTTAAAACAGTACCTTTCTCATTTCAGTGTTTAATTTAAGATATGCAAAAATAAACAATATGAACTTTACAATAACCTTTTTTAAAAAAAGGTGTACTTTGTATTTAGATTTTGCGATTGTTTGGTGCTGTCACTGGAGAGAAGTCAGAATCTTGTGTGTTACATCCTTAAGGAATTGGAACTATTCTCAACTGAATAAAGAATCTGAGCGCTGGCAGGCACAGGTCTTATATTGCGACAATGAGGATTCACAATCTCTTCCTAAAACTGAGCTGAGTGTTTTCTGGCAGCTAGTTGACTGGGGACAAAACGTGCATTCAGCCTCTGCTGAAGATCTTCATTGCAGTGTGGTGGTTTACTATGCACAGAGTTTAATCAGCCATTCAGAGTCAAACAAAAGGCACAAGACTGCCGGAATTCAATTTGATTGATGCTTTTGTATTCTGTTGAAGTGGCCATGTGAATAGCATTGTTTGGGAAGACTTGTATTGCAAGAAATGGCTGAGATGCACAGAGGCTCTGACCTTTCCCTTAATTAGCTCAGACAATTGAAAAGTAATCTGAAGAAATGCCTGATTAAGGATGCCAGGAATTACCTCCAATGTCAAAAGTTTCACCATATATAAAGGATTAATTCAACTAGTTTTATTTTTGTACAGTTAATAGGCTTGTAGATAGCGAATTTGCAGATCATCTTAATTTTCCAGTTTGTAAAAACAATTTTCATATTTGTTTATTTTCCTCCATTGTCCCTGGCTTATTTAAGGTTAGATGATATGTGACACTAAAATTTGCCAAGGCTGAGGACATGCCACTGAATATTCACTTGAGTCTGTGGTGTTGCTTGATTTGTTAAACTAATCACAGCTGTAAATGGTCACTATTCTCTTGGTCTAATCACAACAGGGCAGCATGGTGGTTAGCACTGCTGCCTCACAGTTCCAGGGATCTGGGTTTGATTCCAGCCTTAGATGACTGTTTGTGTCAATTTTTGTATTTTCTTCCCATGTCTGTGGGTTTCTGCCAGTTGCTCCAGTTTCCTCCCAGAGTCCAAAGATGTCTAGGTTAGGTGGATTAGCCACGCTAAATTGCCATGTACTGCGCAGGGGTGTGCAGATTGTGTGGATTAGCCATAGTTTACAAACAATTGTTACAGAGATAGGGTGGGGGTTGTGTCTCGGTAGGATGCTATTTAAAGCGTCTGTGTAGATTCAGTCGGCTGAATGGCCTCTTTTCACAGTGTAGGGAGTAGAACATTAAACATTACAGCGCAGTACAGGCCCTTCGGCCCTCGATGTTGCGTCAACGCTTTGATTTTAACAAAGCACACACTACAGAACTCTTAAATTTGTTTGGATAGGTGGTGAGGAAAGCAGTCTGTCAGGCTATTAAGTGTCAGTAGTGTCTTAATAGTACATGTTGATCATCTTGTATAGATATAAATTTTGGGGCAAAAGGGCACAACCACAGGAACCTTTTAAACTCCTAAGCATTTGGATTAATTATATAAGAAAAATGATTGTCATGTCTTTTTAAATGCTATGCTGACCATTCATAATCCAGGTCTGACTCACAACTATTTTACATTTGTGTTGATGCAATCTTCTAGAGAGATCTATCTTAAACTCTAGATAAGAGCATGGTTTTCATCAATGGCCTGAATTTTGCTGTGGTAGGGATGGAACAACAGTAAGCTTTCACCACCATTGAAACCCTTAGCAATTATTGGAGCCTGCACATGTGAACAGAATGATGTGCAATTCCAGAGGCTTCAGTCTGTGATTCTATGCTTCTCCAGAGAGTACACTATTGTTTTCTCTTTATTCTTTCATGGGATGTGAGCAGCACTAATTAGGCCAGCATTTATGCCCATCCTTAATTGCCCAACGAGCAATTTAGACAGCCACATTGCCATTGGTCTAGTCATATGTAAGATGGAAATGTGTTGCTGGAAAAGCGCAGCAGGTCAGGCAGCATCTAGGGAACAGGAGAATCGACGTTTCGGGCATTAGCCCTTCTTCAGGGCTAATGCCCGAAACCTGAAGAAGGGCTAATGCCCGAAACGTCGATTCTCCTGTTCCCTAGATGCTGCCTGACCTGCTGCGCTTTTCCAGCAACACATTTCAATCTCTGATCTCCAGCATCTGCAGACCTCACTTTCTCCTAGTCATATGTAAACCAGACAAGGTAAGGATGGCAAATTTCCTTATAAAGAGCATTAGTTGCCTGCCCCTCTTCCGCGGTTACGTTAGAGCCCGGGTGTCCTTGGAGAAGGAGCACGCGGTGTCGACCAACACCCTGGAGTTGTTCAGGGAGAGGTGGGCGCCGCAGGGAGTGGAGTGCATCATTTCTCCCTCCAATTCTATTTTGATTTAGTCCCTACCCTCCCCCTTCACTGTTTTGATCACACAGCACTGCCCTTTGATGTGAAGGGCAGTGTTTGTCACTGGCCACCCGGGTGTTTTCCTATCTTCCTGGTGGTGGAAATTGAATAAAGATTCGTGCACTTTGTGTCTTTCACTGTGTCTGACACCTGCACACACGCACCATGGGTGCTGGGGAAAAAAAATAAGCACTGCCGCACTTAGGAAGAGAGAGAAAAAAATAAAGAGCATTAGTCCATAGCAAGCAGGGCAGCGGTAGACGTCCAGTACGTGGCCACCGCCATCCGACGCCTTAAAACGGCGGTGCTCGGACCCGACGTAGTGCACCAGTTGGAGGACGCTCAGGTGTGCGGTGGGATCCCGTCCGCGCACACCCCAGCCCGGATGGAATTTCACATTGGCCCCAAGGTCCCATACTCCGCCTCCGAAATTTTAATTTTGTCTCATTTAGGGATGTGAAAAGAAGGGCCCTATATAGACTGCTGCTGCTCACCGTCCACCTCTTCTCCCTCATCCACCGTCCGGACATGCCTTGACGTGCCCATTTGCCATCGGGCGGTGGGGATCCCCAGTGGAGGGCTCTCTACGCGGGAGTCCTCCCCCTTTCTCTCGGGGATCCGGGGTGGAGGGTGCTGCACGCAGCAGTCCCCTGCGACCACAGATTGCGGTGGTTCACGGACTCCCAGCCCAACTGCTTGTTCTGTGGCGCTGTGGAGTCCGTGGACCATGTATATATTGGGTGTGGGCGTTTGCACTCCCTTTTTGATTTTCTTAAAAACCTCCTCCTCTGCTTTTGGTTGCACTTCAGTCCCACGCTCCTGATCTTTGGGCACCCGGTACAGAGGAAGGAGGGCAGGTCTGAAGACCTCCTCGTGGGTCTGCTCCTGGGCCTGGCCAAACTGGCCATTAACAGGTCCAGGCAGCAGGCTGTGGAGGGGGCCGTTAGTGCCGACTGCCTGCCCCTCTTCCGCGGTTACGTTAGAGCCCGGGTATCCTTGGAGAAGGAGCACGCGGTGTCGACCAACACCCTGGAGTTATTCAGGGAGAGGTGGGCGCCGCAGGGAGTGGAGTGCATCATTTCTCCCTCCAACTCCATTTTGATTTAGTCCCTATCCTCCCCTTCACTGTTTTTGATCACATAGCACTGTCCTTTGATGTGAAGGGCAGTGTTTGTCACTAGCCACCCGGGTGTTTTCCTATCTTCCTGGTGGTGGAAATTGAATAAAGATTTGTGCACCTTGTGTCTCTCACTGTGTCTCACACCTACACACACACCATGGGTGCTAGGGAAAAATAAGCACTACTGCACTTAGGCGGTAGTGTGGGGGTTTAATAAAAAAATAAAAGAGGACATCAAATAAGCACTACCGCAGTTAGGCGGGGGTTAATTAAATAAAAAGAAAGAAACAGAAGTGATCCAGTCCTGAGTAGTATAGTGGTTAGTAAAAAAAAAATCAAAAAAATCAGGAATGTCAATGGTTAAAAAAAGAAAAAAAAATAAAGAGCATTAGTGAACCAGGTGGGTTTTTATGACAGTTGACAATGGTTATATGGTCGCCACAAAGACAAGCTTCTTTTGAATTCCAGATCTTTATTGAATTCAAATGCTACCAGCTACAATGGATTTGAAACCATGTTCACAAACCATTAGCTTGTGGTTCTAGATTGTTAGTCCAGTAACATGACCACTGTGCCATTATCTTTTCACTGTTGTACTTTTAGCTTATCTTTATAAACCCTTCAAAACTTGATACATGAGGTGTAACTGGATTTTTAAAAGCAAACTAATGTCAATAATTATTGCTGAACTCTCTCTGACTTGAAAAGGTAATTTTTGTGGCATATCTAATCTCTTTATGATGAAAAATATCAGCATTTCATTTTATAGTTATTTTTAAAAGAATATTTTAGACTGTATATTCATCTACTCATAATTATTAATTGTATTATCTGAAAATTTGAATTACAAGTGAAGATTATCAAATGCATTATTTTCCTGGTTTAATCTGTTGGAATCCTTCAACATGATTGACTGCTTACCCTGGTTGATGTTGTTGCACTACTGGGACTCCCCTGGAATTGCTGCTCTATTTAAAAATTCACGTGACAGAGACCAGTTGCAAATTTGGGCAGCTTTATTTGTGGTTGGTGTTCAGTCTTGTTGCTTGCGCGGTAGTAGTTTGGCGCACCGACCTTTACACCGCTGAGGCTAAACGCCAGCTCACAGACACCTCCTCCTACTGCCCCCTTGACCATGGCTCCACCTCCCACCACCAAACCATCATTTCCCAGACCATACAGAACCTCATCACCTCGGGATCTCCCATCCACCGCCTCCAACCTCATAGTCCCACAACCCTGCCCCGGCCGACCCATTGTCTCAGCTTGCTCCTGCCCCACCAAACTCATCTCTGCAAACCTCGACGCAGTCCTGTCCCCCTTCGTCCAAGAACCCCCCACCTACGTTCGGGACACCACCCACGCCCTCCACCTCCTCCATGATTTTCGCTTCCCCGGTCCCCAACGCCTTATCTTCACCATGGACATCCAGTCCCTGTACACCTCCATCCCCCATCACGAAGGACTCAAAGCCCTCCGCTTCTTCCTTTCCCGCCGTACCAACCAGTACCCTTCCACTGACACCCTCCTTCGACTGACTGAACTGGTCCTCACCCTGAACAACTTCTCTTTCCAATCCTCCCACTTCCTCCAAAACGAAAGGAGTAGCCATGGGCACCCACATGGGCCCCAGCTATGCCTGCCTCTTCGTAACCCTCCTTCGACTGACTGAACTGGTCCTCACCCTGAACAACTTCTCCTTCCAATCCTCCCACTTCCTCCAAACGAAAGGAGTAGCCATGAGCACCCGCATGGGCCCCAGCTATGCCTGCCGCTTCGTAGGATATGTGGAACAATCCATCTTCCGAACTACACTGGCCCCACCCCCCACCTTTTCATCCGCTACATCGATGACTGTATCGGCACTACTTCATGCTCCCACGAGGAGGGTGAACAGTTCATCCA